>NC_133622.1:202649126-202965073 GCF_048593235.1 Sminthopsis crassicaudata
AGACATTTTTTAGTCTCAGTTAATTAACAATCATTTATTAAGAGCCTACTTTGTGCCATATCCTGTCCTAGATTCTGGAAATATAAATTCAAACAGAAGGCCGCTCCTGACTTCATATGCTCACAGGTAAGTAAACATAGAATACATGTATGTGTGTATACACAGTAATTTGGAGGGGTAGAAGAATATATTAACAACAGGAGGAATAAGAAAAGATCTCTCAGAGTTTTGAAGGGAGCTTATGGTTCTAAGAGGCAGAAATGAGGAAAAGAAAAACTTCAAAGACTTTGAGGAGAGAAATAAAAGGTTGTACACAAGGAACAGCAAAGAGACAAGTTTAGTTGGTACAGAGTACACATGATCAGTCTGAACAAATAGACTGAGATGAGACTCTGCAAGAGTTTAAAAAGACAGAGAGGTTTGTGTTTTAATCTAAAGGCAATACGGAGTCTCTGAACCTTCTTTAACAAAGGAGTAATAGAAGCAGAGCTGCATTTTAGGAATATTGATTTGGCAGCTATATGGAAGACCCAGGAATTAAGGATAATCAATTAGGAAGTTGTTGCAAAAGTCCAAATAAAAGAGGTTAAGGACTTCAACTAAATAGCTACAGTTTGAATCGAAAGAAAGTACTCAAGGAAATGAGGAAGCCAATCAACAAGATTTGGCATTGGAAGTGAGGTTTAGCAATAGAAGAGACAAGGGAGATTCCTAGGTTGCAAACCTGTGCAACAGAAATAATTGTATTATCCTGAGCAGAAATAAAAAAATTATGATTTGGACATGGTCAGCTGAAGATCCTTCTAGGACACTGAGGTGGTGATATCAAACGAGCAGGTGGAGATGTGGAAACTTTAAGGATCAACTAGTTCAATCTATACTTGAACAAAAACTATTATTAATATTAGTAAAACTGTATAAGGAAACAGACTTCTTAGACTTAAAACAGTTTCTATACTAATCTGTTAGGTTCTTATTAAGTGCTAATGAGATAATGAGATATTGGGTTTTTACTAAGTGCTAAGTCGGTACTTGACAATTTTCTAGTTCCGGCCTTTCCTGGGAGTTTGACTTGTGAATTCCTGGGGAAGAGCTTGCGTGCTTGGGAGGAGCAAGCTCATTGGTTGAAGTGGTTCTTCCCAGAAGCCCTTGCATTATCCCAGCCCATTCTCTGGGAGGATAAAGAGGGCAGCTCTGGAGGAAAAAGGGAGTTGTTTCTGGACCAGACTTGAGACTGCTCTCTACAGGAAGAAGAATCTGTCCGAGAGATTTGAGTTAACACAGCAGATCTCCTCCCAGAGAGCGATCGGCAGCTTCTGGAGACAACAGCACGTTACACTAATCAATGAACAAACATTAAATTTTTATTATGGATGAAGCACTGTGACATACATGCTCTGGAAATACTTAAGAATTTACATTCTAACATACATGTACATATGAGTATATACAGATACATATATGTACAGGTATATAACATACAGAAAATAAATAGAAAGAGCAAAATATACAAAGTAGTTAAATACATGGTAGTTGTAGGGATGGAAGGATGAGGAAAGGCCTATATAGACAGTGATGACTTGAGCTGCATCTTGAAAAAAAAAAAGGATTCTATGAGATGTAAGAAAAAAAGAGTAAATTTCAGGTTTTTGTGACAAACAGAGAGACAAGGGTGACTCAAAGTTTGGGAAGATGAGTAACGAATAAATCTGGAGGGATCCTCAACATGAATTGTATTACGTACTTACTAAGTACCAGGTACTATTCTAAATACAGGGAATAGGGAAAAAACAAAAAAAAAGCAAAATCTGGTTCCTGCCTCAAGGAATTAAGAGTGTAATAAATATATATATATATATATATATGTATATATATATATATGTACATGTATATATGTGTATGTATATATATATACCTATGAAAGGTAATTTGAGAGGGAAGGAACTAGTATGAAAAGGTAAGTGGAATAGGAAAGGACTTCTAAAGAAAGTAGTATCTGAACTATCCTGGAGGAACAATAAGGAGGTAGCTGTTGATTTGTAAAATATGAGTGAAGAAATATAAGAAGGAAGACTACAAAGATAGGGAAAAGGTCAGTTTGTGAAAGGTTTTAAATGCTAAACAAGATGCTTTACATTTGATCTTAAGAGTTAATAGGAAGCCACCCAAATTTATTGAATAGGAAGTGGGCAGTTTAGTGGAACATGGATTGGGATGGGGAAGCCCTTGAAGAAGGGAAATCAACCAGAAAGCTGTATGTATATATACTGTTATAAAGGTAGAAGGGCAGGTGTAGATAAGATTATGAAGGACTTTTTAAAAATGGAGAGGAATTTTTATTTTATTCTAACAGAAATAGGAAACGACTAGACTTTATTGAGGAGGGGAGAGGGATATGATCTGACCTGATCATAAGGAATATCAGTTGGTAAAAATATGTTTTATATGATTGCACATAAGCTATATCAGATTGCTTGTTGTCTTAGGAAGGGGGGATCGTAAGGAGGGAGAAAATTTTATAACTCAAAATCTTATTTAAATGGATGTTTAAAATTTTCTACACATGTAATTGGAAAAATAAATACTATTTATATTTAATATATTTAATATTTATATTTTTTAAAAAGGAATAATAATCTGGCAGCTATATAGAAGATACAGAAGATATAGAAGAATTGGTGCAAGGAGACAAATTAGTGGAAGTTGCTATAGTCTAGATGAAAGGTGACGGACGGCCTGCCTAAAGTAGGAGCCGCAAGAGATGCTGTGGAAATAGAAAGAACAGGATTTGGGAGTGAATTCGATATTAGACATGGAAGGTGAGAGACAGTGGTGAATCTAGAGACTAGAAAAATGGTGGTATCTTTGAATGAATTAGAGACTATCCAGAGGGATGGTTTGATAGATGATGTAATTTGGGGGTGGAGCTTAAGACATCCAGCCAATAGAGAAATAGTGATGGTAACTAATAATGGATAAGTAGATTTGGGAGTCACTTGCACCGACGTGGTAACTGAGCCCGTGAGAGATAATAATGTCACTGAGAGAGATCCGGAGAGAGAAGGGGACTCAGGGCAGACTCTGGGGCGACACCCACGGTTAGAAATTACGCACGAAAAGACCGGGGATCCCCCACAGCAGCGCTAGCTCCCTCCGCCCCGTCGGACGATAACGCTCTCCAGCTGTCTCAGGGCCAGCCTCGTGACCGATTCGGACCGGCTCCTGGGCCCGGCCTCGCCACAAACGAACTTTCGCCGTTTCCCTGTACTCAGGGAAATGCTTTGCTGTAGTTATAACGCACAAACGCGGCGTCCGGACGCTTCGGAGCCATTACACCCCGGGACGGGGCAGAGACGGCGCTAACATCTGGGCGTCTAGATTCCAGTGCCTTGAGGCGCTATTCCGGGCAATGTCTCCCGCTTTAAGATTACGTCCACAATAGGTAACAGCAATTCCAAATATCACGTCCCTGATAGGCATAACGTGTAATTCTCCCTATTTCAGTGAATTAAACCTACTATAACTTACTTGCTGCCATTTCTGGTTCTTAGGGATTCTTATAAGCAAGAGCGGGCACACAAGCAAATACCCGACATCCCCAGGGAGAGAAAGCGCCCGCGGCTCCGGCACTTTGCACCACGGCTCTCTCCCAAGTCCCCAGGGGGGGAGGGGTCTCCCGACTCGACTTTTTAGTGCTCTTTCCTTTGCCTGAGGAGGAAAGTAAGGAGGCCGGCTGGGGAATGAACCCGAATTTAAAGGAGGCCCTGATGACGGGACCCATATACGCCTTGCTAAAGGCTTCGAAAGCGCCTGGCGGAAGTGCACGGATTTCCCGCCCAGCCAGAGCCTCGATCTCGTTTTTGCGGGTGGGGAGGAAGAGAGGAAGGAAGG
The DNA here is from genome assembly GCF_048593235.1 of Sminthopsis crassicaudata. NCBI lineage: Eukaryota > Metazoa > Chordata > Mammalia > Dasyuromorphia > Dasyuridae > Sminthopsis > Sminthopsis crassicaudata. Next base: position 202,653,018 of record NC_133622.1, read on the forward strand.
AAAAGCGATGGAGTCGATCGATGTCTCTCTTTTGGATTGCTCTTGCCTGCGCCGCAGCCGCCGTCGCCCCGCCCCGCAGACCCGCTTTGTCGTGCACAGAGCAGAGGCAGATTCGCCCGGTCCCGCCGCTCCACAGAAGGTCTGCGCTTGGCCAGCACAGAGAAAATGGTGCGTCCGGGGGAGCATGGAAGGGGAGCGGGTGAGGGATCCGGGGGGGACCCCGGAGGCCTGGGCGAAGAAGCGCATCCCTCCGGGGTTTGGGGCGAGCCGGCGGGCATAAAGTTGGCCGGGCTCCTCGGCCTGGTGGGGAAGCCGTGATTCAGCATGTCGGGCCGGATGCTGGCCCGGCCTCGGCCTCGGCGCTTGCGGCCTGCCGCTGCCCGCCCTCCCGCCGGCGGCCCCGGTCTCTCGGCCTCCGCTCCTTGCCCTCCGGGGCCCGCGTGGGTGGAATTCCCGGGGGGTCTGTCCCCCACGGGTCCCCCCGCTTTACGACCCAGCCTTCCTGTCCAACCCTTTGACTTCCGGGGAAACAGACCCAGAGTGGGAAAGGGCCTCAATTCTCTGTCTCCTCGGCCCATCGCTGCCTGCCGGGACAGGGCCTCGGGGAAGACCATTCGGTCCAACCCCCTGCACTCCCAAATGAGTTTATTGTAAAGCGCACGGATCCCCCCCTGCCCCCTCCTCATTTTATTGTAGGAAATTGACCAGAGAGGAATATTGAGTTCTCATGGCTGGGTCACTGTGGCAGAGCCCTCGACGCCCCCCAGGCTCTGCATCCTTGCCGTTCCCCCTCTGCTGTACTTGGACTTGCCCCTCTCTGGGTCCCCGGAAGCTTTTGACCCCGTCCCAGGGAGTGTCGGCCGAGGAAGCACTTAGCCCACACCGGGAGTCCCCGGGCTCATGCCGGTGGCGATGGTTGGTGTTTTCCATCAGCAGCGCAGCCTTTCTGCTTCCCGGAAAGTTCCCATTGCCCTTCCTCTGCGGCCTGCTCCAGGGAATGCGCCCCCCCTTTGCACGGCCTCTCGTCAGGGGGCTTGTTTGCCCTGCGTTGGTGGGAGTGCCCTAAAAACTCGGGAAAAGAGCTGCTGGTTTGAAGTTAGGGGACCTGGGATCAAACAGACAAAGGTGGGCAGCTACTGTACATAGAACGCTCTGGTTTCGCTCCTCCCGCTCTAAAAGCGGGGCTCAAACTAGGATTTCCCCAAATCTCTCCCATCTCTGTGTGCTGTGAGCCCGTGAGCATTCTGTTACCTGAGGTAGACTATTTCGGAAATTGAGAAGGTCTGTATGCCCAACAACGTGGAAATGTTTTGTATGATTTAATGTACCCATTTCCTTCTCTGTGGGTGGGAGGAGGTATCGGGGAAGAAAGAATTCAAAACTCCAAAGTTTCTTAAATGGGTATTAAAAGTGTGATTGGAAACTATTCAATGAAATAAATATATTTTGAGGTTAATATTGAAAATCAATTATTTTTTCTCAGTTTTTCCTTTTTGATCTGATTTTTCTTGTGCAGCATGATAAATGTGGAGATATGTATAGAAGAATTGCACATGTTTAATATATACTGGATTACTTGCCTTCTAAAGGAGGGGGCAAAGGGAGGGAGAAAAAAACTTAAAACAAATTTTTGCAAGGGTAAATGTTGAAAACTAAGCATATTTCTTAAAAAAAAAATTATAAAAAGAAAGGATTTGTGTTGTTAGATCAACAGCTAGGATTTGCAATGATGCCCTTTATACTTAATGCAGTTTTTCCTTTGCTTTCAGTTTCGTAACCAGTATGACAATGATGTCACTGTTTGGAGCCCTCAGGTAAAAAAAAAATCCCTTTCTTTTCAATTGTTGGCAATATCTTAGTGATGTTAAAACTATATTAAGAACACATCTCATTAGATGTTGTCATGTGGCATAATCTTATTGAGTAAATGGAAGATGATAGATTTCTGCAGATATTTCTGAAACTTCCAATTAAATTGAAACACTTGATTTAACTATATATATATGTATGTATATATAAAATAATACATTATTTTCACATTACAGAGTTTCTAGAATATTTATTATTTCCCCTTTTTTTTCTTTTTTAGGGCAGAATTCATCAAATAGAATATGCAATGGAAGCTGTCAAACAAGGCTCAGCTACCGTGGGCCTGAAATCAAAAACCCATGCTGTACTGGTTGCTTTGAAGGTAAGTAAAGTAGAGAAGCGAATTTTTAGAATAAATATTTCACATTCTTAGAAACTATGGCAACTTCATATTTCATTGTAGAATAATAGACTAAAATTTGTTTTCTTTTTCTTTATTATCTCCACATATGTAGAGGGCACAATCAGAACTGGCAGCTCATCAGAAAAAAATTCTACATGTTGATAACCATATTGGGATCTCAATTGCTGGGCTCACTGCTGATGCTAGGCTCTTGTGGTGAGTACGGAGTGTTTGGGGGCCATTTCCGTGCTAGGAGAATAATGTCCTTCCTGAGTTGTGTAGTGACGTTTTGCCAAATGATACTCAGATTAACGTTTACTTTTTTGAGAGATGGCCAAAACCACATCTTAAGGGCTATTATTTAACTACTGTGGAGGAGGCAGTTTGACAGAGTGCCAAGCACTGGATTTGGAGTTCTCTCAAGATAGAGGGCTCAGACCAGATCAGAGGAGTGGCACCCAGGCCACCTCCCGCCTGAACCAGAAGCACTTGTAGTTGGCAGACAGAAGTCAGTGGGCTCCATTTGAGTTGGACATCAAGCCTCTAGGCGATTTCTACATCTCCTTCCAACTTATTGTAAATTGAGGGCAATTATGCTCCCTGGCCAGACCATATGGAGTATTGGGGAAGAGATCCTGAGTGGAACCCCAGGCAAGTCATTTAATCCTAATAATAGCACCTGCCTTCCAGGGTTGTTGAAAAGATCCAGTGAGACAGTCATCAAGCCCTTAGCACAGAACCTGGCACCAAGCAGCTGCCTTAGAAATGTGAGCTGCGGCCATTCTTACTGGCTGTGGGACGCTAGACAAGGCACTCGATTTCTCTCAGTCTCAGTTGCCTGATCTGTAACATGTAGGTAATAGCACCAGCATCTCAGGTTATTGTTAGAATTAAACTAGATGGTGTATGTAAAGTGCTTTGTAAACCTCAGGGTGCAGTGTCAATGCTAGCTATTACCTATACAGCTATCACACACCTGGATGAGAATCCCAACTCCTATATTCAATAACTTTGAGCAAGAGTTTGGTGGGGATTTTTAAGCATCTACTATGTGTTATGTTCTAGGCACCTGGAATGCAAAGTCAAAAATGAAACTGCCCCTGTCCTCAAAGTATTTGCATTCTATGAGTAGAAAATAACATGGAAATAAAAAATTAAATAAAGGTGATTTACCCACTCATTTCTGTGGGAAGGGCACAGGTGTAAAGGAATTTTGTTACCAATGGAATGAGAGTTCCAGAGGGTGCAGTGGAAGGTTATGAGAAAGTGGGATGGTTTGAGGAAAGGTGAGCACACAGTATCATAGAATCACAGTGACAGAGAGCCATGGGGCACTAGACTGTTAACCTTTCATGGTAGTGATGCTTGTATATCCACCAGCAAGAGGGAGAGGAGAGCAGGTGTGTTTACAGTAGCAGGGAGGAGCCAGAGGTCCTCCTGCTTGATGGTCAAAGCAGAGTATTATGACCTGGGGACTGACTGGTTATGATTTCTAGTTAGTTTCCTATGGCTTTAGTGGTTTCCTAATTAAGTGGAGAGGAGTTGATGTCAAATATTGCTTAAAAAAAAAAAAAGAGCTTCCTCTTCCTTCACATCAGATAGACAGTAAGGAAGATAGGTTTTATTTTTATTTTTATTTTTTTTTTTTTTTTTTGGCAGGAGGGAACTCTGCCCCCCCCCCAAAAAAAAATCAGCTTATCTTTTTAAAATAATATATATCCAACATATGCTTTTATTTTACTTATAAATCAGAGTCAACACACAAATTTTCATATGTCAATTAAGGCAGGAACTCTTATTCAGAAAATTCATTTTGGTCATAGAAAGTGAAACAGAAGCCTCATGTTTGCTTTCATCTAGGCAGTAAGAGTTTTGTTTTCAACTCGGACACATACACAAACATCCATGCACACCCAGAAAGCAGTCTCTGAAGAAACATACAATTTTAGCCACCTATTTATTTTTGTGAATAACTAGCTGAATATATCTTTAAATGGCGGTTTATTTCTCTGCAGCTGTAAAACAAGTCCAAATTACATTTTGAGATGTAGAAAATATTTACCAGAAATACTTTGCCTGATATAGAATATCTGTTTTTTTAGAACTGTCTTGAGTTAGATAAACACTTCATTCAGTTTGACATTAGCACTGGGGGAAGGATTGTGGTGGTTATCTTCGAAAGGTTAAAGATGTTTTCCAGATGTCCCCAACTTCCCTTAAATTCATGGGTGACAGATCCATAAGAGGTTATTTTATAAACCCTTCTTAGGCATATGTGTGAATGTATATCCAAAAAAAAAATTGTTACACATCATTAATATTTTCAACAGGTTTTGCCGCCCTCTAAAGTAGCAATTCTTAGAGCATTGGACTTTACAATTCAAATAGTATTCTAGAATGATGGAGAAGGAAGAGCATCATGCTTTTTAAGTGGTTCCTGTTTCTCTGGGATTTATCAGAGAAGTCTGTGTTGAGGTTTTTTGAGTGTTAGGTAGTTGGACTGAAGTTCTGGAGACTTTATTCACATCCCTTTTTTCTTAACACCTTTCTATAACTAAGTTTTGGCCAGTTTTTACTGTGTCCTTTTCCTAGAACTTTAGAATCTTGGTCCAGTCTTCTTGTGATTCCTCCAGAATCATATAACTGATTAGTGACAATGCGGGACTGAAAGTCAGAGCTCCCGAGTCCTGACCCCGGCGTTTTTCCTACCATACAGCCTTGCTGATCTCTTCAGTGGCCTTCTTCTGTCCAAGGTGCTCAGGTATGACTCGCACCTCTGGTGTGAGGGCTACCGACCCCTTTTCAGGGCTACTCTTCCACTTGTTGTGTCCATCTTCATCCAGCTCTTACCGGGGTCCAAGAAGCTGCAGCCTGGGCCGCAGCCACACCCACTCAGACTGATCTCGTGTCCTCTTGGTGACCCTCAGGCCTGTGAGGATTTAGTCCTGAGGAAGGGGGACGAGAACAGTTTGTTCCAAAGGCTATGAAGGCAGCTGAAGCGGGTGTTTTGGAACCTTTAAAGCTTGACCGGCTTTAAATCTGCCAGTGCCATCCATTGGCATCCCTGGCATCCCTACTTGTCTTGCCACTGGACTTTGATGACTCGAAGAGAGAGGAGCTGACACCTCAGTACAACTCTGCCCAACCTAAATCCAGTTCTTCTTCGATTTGAGATGTCACCCATGGTGTCAGTGGTTCTCCAAAATAAAGGACAAACAACCCACGGCAGCTAAAATGGAACAAAACAGGCAGATAGACTGTGGCTTCCTATAGGTTTTTTCTGGTTCCCAAGTTTTTGTTGGTGCTTAGCATTTCCTTGGCCAAGTACTCTGTCCTAGCTAAACTCTTTACCAGTTCAATGACTAGTGGGCAGCCCTCAGACGTTGGCTTTATCTTGACCCCAGCACAATAAAAGCGAATTCTCAGCAGTGACTACTCAGTCCCTTTCCTCAGCTGTAATTTTATAAGAATAACCTGGAATAGTTTTCCTTAAATATACAGCCTTGCATCTGCTGCTCATTATGAAGCTCGGCTGCCACTCTTTGGGCTCTTCACACATCTTCAGGAGTTCTTCACATAGTTTATTCGATAAAATTCAGCCAGTATTGGTTGAGGACTTGTAGTGTGCTGTGTGCTTGCAGCAGCTTGGCACTCTGCTCCTAGGAGAGCTCAGGGTGAGCTGCCAACTTGGAAGGTTCACTGCGTACTTTCTTCTTCTAGCTTACTTATAAAAAATTAAAGATCAATTCGGCCCTAATATTCATCTCTGGAGTGGGTGATCTTGTTTTTATGGTCTTCTGGAGCGCCTTCATTTTTCATAGGCTCTGATCACAGCACTTTATATTTCTATTCTAATTTGGAACACATTTATCTGAGTGCTTGTTTCTTCTCCAGTGCCCTTGTAGATAGAGAAATTTTGGCCCTTTATTGGTCAAGAATCCTACTGTCACTGATGAAAGCAATGGACCTCTTTTTAAAATCATTAATGAAAATGCTAAGTGTCATTTAAAAATAAAGATGTAACTTTTTTCCCATCCAAGTTTATAGCAACATCTTGGAGGATTTATGTATTCTAAATTGAGAACTATAATTCTATATCTGTATTTCTATCATATATCTATAATTCAGTACATTTACCTTTATTTGATCTAATAATTCTAACCTGTTGGCTTCAAAAGGGAATTTTCCTAATTTTTGTCAATGTCTGAAAAGAATCCCCAAAGCCACGTAAAAATTAAACCAACATATTCATTTGAAGAAACTGTCTTGGGTTTTAAAATTCTAGTTTTTTTTATTTGTTTTCTAGCAACTTCATGCGTCAGGAGTGTCTGGATTCCAGATTTGTGTTTGATAGACCTCTTCCGGTGTCTCGCCTAGTTTCTCTAATTGGAAGCAGTATCTTTTTGTGTTAATAATTATGGGTATGAGCTTGGAGATTGTAAATGTGTTTAAGACAAGGGATTTGGTTGCCTCTGACCACATCTTTGAAAGTGACTGATGTTGCTTAGAATCCCACATATATGTACATATGCACATACTATTCCTGGAGCCATGTGGAAACTGGAGATTTTAAGTCCCAGCAGACTATCCCAAATAATGCATAACATCCATGCTTCTTGAAAGTTCTGCACCATGAAGTGGCATCCTGCATGAGAAAAGTCCTTGGGGATTTATGCTTTGATTTGGTGAAGACCCCCAAATGTTGAATTTTAGTCTAAAGAGAAAACTCAGATCACTGTTTTATCAAACAAAAAAATGAGGTGATTTCACAAATTTATACTGGCATATGAGGGGCATATTGTTTGTCATAAAAATGGTATAATTTGAGAGCTAAACCATGATATCCCAAGAGTCACATGGTTTCCTTAGATTAAGGAAGACATCTTGAAAAGAAACAATCTGTTTATGCACATTTAGTAAGAGTCTTTAACTAGATTAAGAGACCCAGATACCAACACAGCGTTACGGCCGGAGACCATATGGCGTGGGACTGCTCATTGCTGGCTATGATGTAAGTACAAACTCATCTCTATTGAATGAAATTAAATGTTTAAAGTAGCTTTCTCTTATGAAGTGCTATTCATCTCGTAAGCAGATATAGATATATGTCTATAATCTGTATCTGCATATTTTTAATCAGAGGCAGTACAGGAAAGTCAGCAAAATTCAGATTTAGTCCTGCTTCTTACACTTACTGGCTCTATGACCATTAGGTAACTCACTGGAGCTCTGTGTGTCCCAGGCAGCTCCCCTGAACTTTTCTGTTAAGTTGTAATGAAGCAGGTGGAAGGAGTTCCCACACTAGAAGTCCTTATGCTGCTGACATAAATCTCAAATCTTTTGCATATTCATATGTATACTAATAACCACTGTGAAGCAAAAAGGCACATTCACATTTTGACTTACTGAAATGTTTAAACAGTAGCATGGTTGGCTTAATTGAGTTTTTATAAAACTGCATTTAATCAGAAAAACTTTTTTTTCAACTTTGTTTCAACTACTTTATTGAAAATCTTTCTGAACTGTGAGTCTACTTTTCTGATATAGTAGGTATAGTGTCCTGAAAAAAAGTTATCTTTGAACTGTCATTCTGAGCTTCATTGGTAATTATATGGAATAATAACTTCAAAAGGTACTTAATAACAATTACACTAATAGCTAGCATTTTCCCCCCCATGTTTTTAGGGTGCCTAGGATTTTATAGTTATTATCTCATTAGATTCTTACAGCAATTCTGTGAGATTAGTGCTCTTAATATCCCCATTTTACAGATGGGGAAACTGATACAGGCAGCAGTTATATGACTTGGCCAAAATCACTCTGCTGTCTGAGGATTTGAACTCAAGCCTTCCTGACTTCAGGTTCATTGATCTGTCAGATTCAGCAGCTTGAGCTGAATGTTTATACACTGAGAATGGGTTAATAGGCTCATCGAGATAGGGGACTTTTTTTTTCTAATATAAAAACCACTGGTATAAGCATGTTTTATATACATATTTCGTGCAAAACAAAACCAAAACTGGTTAACATAGTCCTGGTTGGGAGTTTGCTATAATTTATCTCCTTTTGGAGGCGTTTTAGTCTGTCCATAAATTGTTTTCTTATTTAAGCAAAATTGTATTTATTTTTATCTTTTTTCCAGATTATGAAAAATAAAATTATTATGTACTTTGTATTTAAGAAATTTCAAAAGAAATTTTAAAATTGCATTAAAAAATTAAAAAGGGAAATTAAAAAATTAAAAATAAAAAAATTTAAGAAATTCAATCACATTATATCCAGATTTATCATAAACATCATGGAATTTTTTTTTTTTTTTTCATATCTAACTTAAGCAATTAACATGTATTTTTTCTTTTTTCAGGATATGGGTCCTCACATCTTCCAAACTTGTCCATCTGCAAACTATTTTGATTGTCGGGCTATGTCCATTGGAGCCCGTTCACAGTCTGCCCGTACTTACTTGGAGCGGTGTATGTCCAAGTTTAGTGACTGTAAGTCATATGCTTGTTCTTTTTCAACTCCTTAATGAGAGAGTGAAAGCTACAGTCCTTTTAAGGAAGAAAATTAACAGCATTATTATGAAGGCTCCCTGCGCTGGACTGTCTTACCACAAATATAACCTACTTTCCTTCCCCTGCCCCTGCCATATTCTGGTCTTTACCCCTACTCAGAAGCCTTTCTAAAAGTCTAGATTCTGCTCCTTCAGCTAGCCAAGCCCATAATCGATAATCAACATCTTTCAACTTACAATAATTGAGAGAGAAAGACTAAAAGAGGGGAGCTAAGAGATGAGATTAACAAAAGCCTATACTTCTCTATAGTGGGGTAAAGGGGTAGGGAATAGGAAAGGAAAGACTAGAGGTAGGGCATATTAAAAATTCTTAAGCCTTTTTTCTGATTTCTTTTTTTGTCACTGAGTCCATTTTGACCTTCATATGTAAGGCATCTTGGAGAGAAAAATAGCAAGAACTGAGTGCAATTAGAGAAGTAAGTCCAGGAGGCAGCACTTGCCTGGCAGGCTCATTCTTTTTTATTTTATTGTTTTCAATTATTGTGTTTTGTTTTAATTTTTAATAATAGATTTTTATTTCCAAAATACATGCAAAAATAGCTTTCAACATTCACCCTTGTAAAACCTTATGTTCCAAATTTTTCTCCTTCCCTTCCCCCCATCCCCTCCCTTAGACAGCAATCTAGTATAGGATCAACATGGGCAATCCTTGTGTACATATTTTCTTGTTGCACAAGAAAAATCAGATCAAAAAGGAAGAAAAAATGAGAAAGAAAACAAAAATCAAGCAAACAACAACAAAAGTGCAAATATTATGTTGGGGACCACATTCATTCCCCATAATCCTCTCTCTGGATGCACTCTCTTCATCACAAATCCATTGGAATTGGCTGGAATCACTTCATCATTGAAAAGACAGACTCATTCTTACAGCTTAACTATACATACTGTGTGCTTTTATGACCCAAAACCTCAGTTTAACCTTATCACATAGTAAAACAAACTGAAGAAACCATCGAGTATTTTCTCCAGAAGGCAAATTTAATCTTGATTGATCGAGTGCTGTTGATGAGCTTTTTTTTTTTTTTTTTTTTTTTTTTTTTTTTTTTTTTTTTTTAAATTAAAGTATTTGTGACTAATTATTGAGTTTGATGGCTGGTTTGCTTGATAAGTGCTAAATATTTAGGCAAAACATGGATTTAAAATGGCAGGTTTGATAAATAGAAGTTTGACTTGTAAGGTAAAACAAACTCAGTTATTTTTGCCCTTCTAGGCAATTTGAATGAGCTGGTGAAGCATGGTCTGCGTGCCTTACGGGAAACACTTCCTGCAGAACAGGACCTAACTACAAAGGTAAACTTCACTGTTTTTCAGTTACATTTCATTCATTAATGGAATTGATATGAAATTAATGTCATGATGCTGAAATAAAAGTCATATAGCCTGATTTAGATTGGAAAGAGGTAACTGGGCTTTCTTCTCACCATACAATTGTACCTTCCAACCCCAATTTTCCTAGCCCTCTTCCCAGATGGCCATAATTGAGTAAACAACCTGTCTGGGGCTTAATTTTTCTAGGGAGAACTAAAGTTTTGCATGATTTATTTATAATTTATATTTATAATATTTTTATTATTGTTTATATATTTATATTATGTATGCCTTATTTATATTAAATATATTATTTATTATGGTCTGTCCAGTGTTGTAGGAAATGATGTATTTTTTCCCCATTAATTCTGTAATTACTTTTAGCTGATAAATCAAAAATGTTTTTTCCACTTATTAGATGTTAAGTTTCTTACGAGGGAGTTAGTAAATTTTACAAGCAGATTATCTAACATTTCACAGAAATCAGAAGAAGGAAAAAATATGGCTATAGTCTGATTTTTTTTTTAAGTTTATAAATGATCAAATTTTTAAAAAGATTTTTATTTTTTGTAAAACTGTCTATTCCATCTCCTTCTTTATTTTAAGACAAAACCCATTAAATCCAATAAAGAATTTCCATCTTTCTTTTCTTAATTAGGTGTTTCTTGGCCTGATTTTTGTTTCTGTCTCCAGATGGAAGAGCCAATTTCGTAGCAGCTTTATGAGGCATTTATAGCTTACATTGTATTTTGATATTTTTTAAATTTTGCTTCCCAGAATGTTTCCATTGGAATTGTTGGGAAAGACTTGGAGTTCACAATCTATGATGATGATGACGTGTCTCCTTTCCTGGAAGGTCTTGAAGAAAGACCACAGAGAAAAGCACAGGTAGGTCATGGAGCTCCTTGCAAACCAGACTTTTTTTTCTCTCATATCCTTTTTAAATATATATATATCTTGCAGCCCCATTGAAAAGATTTTTCTAACCTTTTGCAGAAATATAATCAGATTATAATCTAAATGATGGTTAAGGAATAGGTAAATGTAAATTCTGTTTTGAAAGGAATGAGTATCAAGTAGGAATGAAAAAGTACTTCCATTAATATAAGAAGAAAATGACAGAAAACAAAGACAGGAGGTGAGATCTGAGTGAACATTAAGACTAAGTAGGAGTCAGTGATGGGAGGTTTAGGGTCAGGCCCTAATTCTTGTCAGTATAATTTTACAAAACAAAAATTACCCCATGCTATTCAGAATATGGCTTTATTTACTGTCTGGAGCTAACCACCTGCTGTGTGGTTGCTGTTGACTGAATGTCCTCTTTGTGTTTTTCCTCTTCAGCCTGCTCAGCCTACTGATGAACCTCCAGAGAAGGCTGATGAGCCAATGGAGCACTGATTTGTGTCGGCCAGTCTATGTCTATGTTAGCAAGTCTAAAAGGAACACTTCTCTCCATATGCCAGTTATTATCCATGCTTTCAACAAGATGCAGAGTTACAGAATGAGACGCTCTTAGGAATCAGTCCTGGAAGGATTTTCCCAAGAAACCTAACTGAAAGGTTATAACTGGGTGCATTTTCTTTAAGAGGGAGGATGTAATCATTTTCTAGAAAGAATGGGGTATCAGCACTCCTGTTTTTATATGGGAAACATTTTGTCTTTATGATTTTAAAGGCAACTGTGAAATAAAATTGTTTCAACTGATCATGGTATTTTTTTCTTTGACAGTTTCAACAAAAAAAAAAAACCTGTCACTTGATGTCTCCATTGTTAGAAGTTACTGTGTGATTTTTAATTTTCTTGAAATTTGCTTTACTGAAAGGGAAAAAGTATATGCCCTTTATTCTCAGCCCAAATGAGAGTGACAAGGCAGTAAGGCTGGAATAGAGGATCCTGGGGTGGGAGGAACCACCAAATTATCTAGGGATGATTCTTTTTTAAAAAATCACTTTTGGGGGCAACTAAGTTGCCCAGTGGATAGAGCACCAGCCCTGAAGTCAGGAGGAGCTGAGTTCAAAACTGGTCTCAGACACTTAACACTGCCTAGCTGTGTGACCCTGAGCAAGTCACTTAACCCCAATTGCCTCAGGGGGGGGGGGAAATCACTCTTTAAAAATTGAAACCTTCCAAATTTATTATAAAAAGGAATGACAAGGCCATAAACATCCTGTTTGTTTTCTGTTGATCCTTTCTATGTACATCATCCATTTTTGTTGTTTTTATAAATGACCCCTTTCAGCTTTCAGTTGGGAAAGATAAGAGATTGATGAAAGATCAGAAAATGTAAATGTAGAAGATGCTACCTGAGCTTTAAAGGAAATTGGACAGCCTCAAATGTGGGGGGAACTCTTTCCCATTCTTGGGAACAGATTCTACCATTCCTCAGTCTGGATATTTAGATAGTTAATAATATTTCAATATTATAAATAACCCTGCTATAAGTACTTTTGTACTGTCAGGTCTTTCCTCTTGTCATTAACACCCTTAGGTTGTTCCCATCAGTGAGATCACCAGGTGAAAGGAGATGGCCTCTCCTTTCTGTTCTTAAACTTATGAATTTTTTTTTTTTTAGGTTATAAGCTTTAAGTTTGTTTGTTTGTTTTAATAATAATAGCTTTTTATTTTTCAAAATACATTCAAATATAGTTTTCAATATTCACCCTTGCAAAACCTGATATTCTAAATTTTTCTCCCTCCCCTGGACAGTAAATAGTCCAATATAGGTGCAATTCTTGTAAATGTATTTCCACATTTATCACCCTGTACCAAAAAAAAAAAAAAAATTCAGATCAAGAGAAAAAAAATGAAAAGGAAAAAAAACCAAGCAAACCAACAAAAAAGGTGAAATGCCATGCTGTGATTCACACTCAGTTTCCATAGTTCTCTCTCTGAATACAGATGGCTCTCTCCATCACAAGTCTATTGGACTTGTCTTGACTCCAACAGCCAAGACCATCAAACTGGTGAATTCTTAATCTTAATCACCAGCTACTGATCTCTTGGCCAGCCTCTTAGCACTATTATGCAACATTAAACTCATTTTGGCCTAAATACACTTAAGAAAATTAAGCTTGTAAAAAATTACAGCCCAAAGACCCTTGCTGAAAGTGGAGGTTATTTGCTAGTTTGACCTTAATGGTGATAGCTGACACTTAGGGAGCTTTATAGTTTGTGCAGGACTTTGCCCACAATAACCCTGTGAGGCAGGTGGTACAGGTTTAGGGAGGCCCATTTTTTGAGATGAAGAAACCGGTTTAGAGAATTTAAGCCAGGGGCTCCAGGTGAGTCAGCACCGCCCACCATCTCCCCTCAGTCTAATGCAAATATCCCTGGAGTCTGAATGCAAGAGCCTTGGGAATACCAATGCTTCAGCCAGTGTCCTCCACCATTTATCCTGAGAAGCAGCTTCTGTGGACAGCAGACCAACAACCCACCCTTCAGCCCCTCCTAGTGCCAGCCAGGAGAGAAAGGCTGTACTCGGTTGCCAGCCCAGACAAGCCACTGTTATCACCTCCATCAGGGCAGAGCCTTGGGATTAGCCATGCAGGACCCTCAGTTATGACTGGGCAGCAGCCCCTGTGAGGTGCAGCCTGGTCACTGAGCTCCTGCCTTAGACACGGCTTGTGTGATGCTGGACCAGTGAATTGCACTGAGGCAAACAATGAAGTGACTTGGACAGGATCACACTGATAATGTCTTAGGCTAGATTTGAACTCAGGAAGATGGTCCAAAATATCTTCTGATCTCAAGCTTATGCTTGAAGAATTTCAGTGAAGGGAAACCCAGTTTCTTGGGATAGATTCCCCTCTGTGGTAGATCTAAGTTTAACTGCCCTCTGAAACCAAGCCAAACAAGTCTAATCTATTTTCCACCTCATAACACTCCAGCTATTTAAACGAAGCTTTCATGTCCTCTTTAAATATTTTCTTCTCCTCTCTAAACATCCTTAAGGTCTTTCAAAAGTTCATCATCTGTGGCAAAACTGGAACACTAATGCTTTGTTGTTGGAGCTGTGAACTCCCACCATTCTGGAGAGCAGGTTGGATCTATGCTCAAAGGGCTATCAAACTGTACATACCTTTTGGCCCAGCAGTGTCTCTTCTGGGCCTGTATCTGAAAGAGATCATAAAAAAGGGAAAAGGACCCACATGTGCAAAAATGTGGCAGCCTTCTTTGTAATGGCAAAGAACTGGAAACTGAGTGGATGCTCATTAGTTGGGGAATGGCTGAATAAGTTATGGTATATGAATGTCGTGAAATAATTGTTTTATAAGAAATCAGCAGGTTTTTGGAATGGAAAATGCCATCCATTTCCAGAGAGAGAACTGTGGAGACTGAATGTGGACTAAAGCATAGCATTTTTTTCCTTTCAATTTTTTCTCTCATGGTTTTTTCCCATTTGGTCTGACTTTTCTTGCACAGCATGAGAAATATGAAAATATATTTTAAAGTATTGCAAATGTATAACCTATTCCAGCTTGCTGTTTTGGAGATGGGGGAGGTAAGGGAGAGAGAAAAAATTTGGAACACAAAGTCTTACAATAAAACTATCTTTACATATATTTGGAAAAATAAATACTATTGAGAAAAAAAAAGTTCATCATGTCACTCATTGATGACTTATCACTTACTTGATAAGTTGGGAAGTGTCCCAAAGAGACAGATCGCCTTTTTGAAGGGTTTCAAGATCATATCATATAAAGATTATCTGAAGGAATAGGGGATTTTTTTCCTGAGGGAAAAGAACAGTGCATAACTATCACCAAGCGTTTCAAAAACATGTCATTTGCTCAAGGTTATACACTTCTCCTGGAAGCTGTAGAGAAACACATAACATAAACCTAACAAATCAGAGCTGTCCACTAGAGACTGAAGTATACTGGCTTTCACCAGGGTTCCCCTCACCGGAAGTTTTCATTCATCCTAACTAAGGTAGCTTTGGAGGGGTGTCTGGAAGAAGAACTCTTTATGGAGTTAGGCTTTCTTCCCATTCCCTGTAACGGACTAATCTTTTTAGAGGACTAAATCAGGACTCCTCTCTGCTCACATTTCATCAGGAGCACCTGAGTTCATAGCAAGCCAATATGAAATGAGTTCCTTTCTTTGTCATTCAAGACTCTGTAACCCGGTACAAAGTCACCTTAACTCATTATCTCCCCACATTCTAAGCTCGAAGAATCGTCTCTTCTCCACCCCCTCCTTCCCTCTTACCTGCTCTCCTCCCGACTAAGGCTATTTAGTGCAGCCCGGTGTGTTCTCCCTCCCTCTCCTAGTCATCCTTAACCGCTGTGTTTTCCAGGAAGTCTAGTCAGTTGCACCGGGTTCAGGACCGCTCTCTTGCATCTTGCGGTCCCCTAACGTTCTTGCTGGCTTCATAAACATTCTGTCTTCGGATTCTCACAACAACCCTGGGAGGTCGGCACTGTTGTTACCCCCATTTTACAAGTGAGGAAACTGAGGCAAACAGGGACGCGCCCAGGCTCACACACTCCGGGAATTATAGGGAATATCAATGTCATGTTGAAGATTACATTATGTTGTAATTTCTGGGTTTCCCCAGTGCCCAGACGACGCTCTGTAAGCAGTTGCCCGGAGTGCTGCTAGATAGACCGCTGCAGGGGAGCTGAACTTCTGCAGCCCAGCAGCAGAGACACGCCAGCTCAACTGGAGCGCTCTCGGGAATGCGCCGCCGCCCAGCAGGGGGCGAGTTCCCGGACCGCTGCATTGGTTTCACCAATCAGCGTGAGCGGGAAGGGGCGGAGGCGGGGCCGAGGACGTGGGACGCGAAGCAGCCCGGCGGGAGGAGGCGTGTCCTCTCCGGGCCTCCGTAGACGCTGGGTGGCTTCGGTCTTGATCCCTTCCACGTCAGCCCGGGACTCTGAGGAGCCGCCGCTACCGCCGCCGCTTTCGCCGTCACCGCCCGGGGCCAGGTAGCGGGTAGGGGTCCAGGTTGGGCTGGGGTCCGGGCCGTGGCGCCCCCAGACCGGGCCGCGCTGCTTCGCTGGGAAGGAGCTTGAGGGCGGCCCCCGGAAGGGGTCGAGTCCCGGGGCCTGTTCGGCCCTATTCACGGAGCTCTGCCCCCAGGCCGAGAGTGAGAGGCGGGGAGGGGGATGTCTGTCAGGCCTTTGACCCCCACCCTTAGGGCACTCCCCCCCGTGGCTGACACCCGGAAAGCCGGGGCCTGCTCTCCAGCCATGCCCGCGGGCCTAGGCTTCAGTGGCCTCCGAGTTCGAGGGCTAGAAGCCCGGGCCCTGCCCAGGTCGAGGCCGAGCCCCGGGGGGCGTCCGTGCCCGAGTCTCTCTTCTCCGCCCGCTCTTCCGTCCTGGCTTGCGCGCCCCTGATCCCGGGCTTTTCCTTCGGCCGTCCCCCTCGCGGGGAATGCCCTCGCTCCCCGTCCCCCCCACTTCTGTGCCTCCTCCAGGAAGCATCTCCTACCTGCGGTTTGCATGCAGGTGTTTGCATCAACGGGCATTGGACTGGAAGCCCCCTGAGGGCAGGCGCTGCCAGGCCCTTCGCCTTTCTGTGCGGTAGGCCTGCAGCTGGGGAGCTGCGGCCGCTGCCGGTGCTCGCGGACCCATTCCCCCCACCAAAAATGTCCTCGGCTCTGTCGCACTTTGAAAACTTAAAAACGCTGAACTGGGTAGAGCAAAATCGGAACAGGTAAAGAGTAAGGGAGAGGAGGTAGAAGAGAAACTTTCCTCTCCAAGAGGAGCACACCGAGCCTTGAAAGGAAACGGGATGGGCGAGGGTCCCACCGCTTGTACACGGAGGCCTCTGCCCGGAACTGTATCGGGATGCACCCCGTTAAGGCAAAACAGAGGAAGAGAGACTGGGTTTGTCCCTAGTTTGGGAATTTTCCCCACCAAAGATGGTTGGCGCCTTCTCTGTGGCTTCATTAGGCTTTATTGCCTAAACTGCTGCAAGTTCACGGAGGCTTAAGACTGGGCAAAACCCTGCTCTTTTAAAGAAATATCAAATACACTTAAGAGTACTAGGCTTTGGACACATACGGATTATTTACATATTCATTTACATATTATTTACATATGTTATTTACTCATTCTAATGAAACAACTTCCTTTGAATGTCCTTAGATTCAGGTTGTGATAAACAATTGTGATTGCGTCTCCTTACCTTGTCCAGGCAGGATAGTCATTGGCCATGGGGTTAATCTCAGTAAGGATCAGCACAGAAGCTTTGATTTTTCTGCTTCCCCAGCTTGGGCCACTTTGTCCCCTCCTGCCCAGGGCCTCTCCCTCCCGAAGGCTCACACTATCCTCCACAAATTTAGTGCCGACACCCAAGTGACTTTAGATTAAAAATGTCCGGGTTTGAGCAAGCAGTCCACCAGCAAGAATCAGGCATGCCGTGCTGCCCGCTGCCAGTCTTAAACCATTTTAAAGTTGTTAGGCACAGCTGAGTATCTTTTATTTGCCAGTTATGTTTATTGGCTTTTTGAAGCTTTTTATAAATAATGGTATTTTGTGCTTATTCTAGAATTTCCAATATCATCAAAAATACCTGCTGTGGAGTAGCCGTAACCAAGCACCATGACTGCTGCAGAAAATGTATGTTACACATTAATTAATGTACCAATGGATTCAGAACCGCCATCCGAAATCATCTTAAAGAATGACCTTGGTAAGTGAAAGATGGGAAACCTTGATGTGGACATATTTGGTTTTCAAAGCTAATTTATTGGAAACAGTAGATTTTAATTTTATTTCAGTACAAGAGACCCACAATTTCATCTTTGTGGGGACTGACTTAGAGCTCACAGTCCTCACTAAGGTTTAGTGTACTTTGTTCATGAATTGTGGCCGGAAAAAATCATTACTTTTTGGCTAACTTTTGGGATATGCTTTTCTGAATGGGCTTGCAGTGATAAAAAGCTGTGTGACCCATGTCAAGATCTTTCACTCCTCGGTGCCCCAAGCCATCCTGTAAGCCAGTAAGTCTGAGTGTTTGATGATCTGCACTTACAGAAAGAGCTTCCACGTGGATGATTTCATAGAGCCATTAAAAAAAAGTTGTGAGGAAATCCAGGAACCAGAACAGCAGAGGGAGGGAGTGGAATGTTATTGGCATTACAGTATACTACTGACCACCAGGACGAAAGAAGAAATAAATGAGCAATTCAGGAAATTGATCTTAAGACTGGCTCAAAGGCTTGAGATAGTAGTGGGAAAGGAGGGGTCACTTATCGAGATGTCTATTACAACTATTGATTCTAAAAGCAGAGCAGCTAATAATTTCTTGACTTGCAGTTATTATAATTCTACTCTTAAAAATGTGAAAAAAATTCAACAAGGGAAATTTCTATTGTGTGCCAGATTCTTACCAACAGGAGTGATTTGATATTGGGGTGGATATGTTGGGAACTTTGAGGGAATGTGATGGACCACTCAGTTTTAGAATTCATGATACAGGACAGTAGTATAACAACATTCACGCTAGGTTTTGGGAGAGTAAATTTCAGAATTAAGAGCAAAGATAAATAGATTCCCATGACCTAAAAATCTATTGGAAAACATAGATAGGAACTTGGAAGGGCCAGAGCTTCTCAGAATAAGATTCTGAAAACCCAAAGAGAAATAGTTTTTATAGGATTGAAAGAAAGATGTCTAAAAAGATTGGTACAAATGCATAGGGAATTTACCAACCAAATTGAATTTTTAAGAGACATGCAAAAGATAAAAAGCAAATATGGGTAATAGAGATTCAGTAAATCAGCAAACATTTGTGAAGTATTTACTGTGTGCCAAATACTGGGCTAAGCCCTGGAAAAACAAAGATTAAAACAGTCCTATCTTTAAGGAACTTCATGTTCTAATGAGGAGAAATAACAATGAGTCCGTGAACACAAGATAAATATGCAACTGGTGACATTAGTATGGTGACATTGGGGGCATCAGGAAACACTTTTTGTAGCTGATACTTGAGCTGAGTAAAGGAAGACAGAGATTCTTCTAAGAGTTGAAAGTTAAGAGGAAGAACATCTGTGTGTGGCAAACAGCCTTTGCAAAAGCATGGAAAAGGTGTACTGTATGTGAAAGACAATGAGGGTGTCAGTAGGACTGGCTCGTGCAATATATGGAGAAGAATAGAATGTAAAGAGATGGGGAGGTATACATAGTGAAGAGATTTAAATACCAAAAAAAGAACTGTAATTGATCTTAAAGGGAATAGAGAGCCACTGAATTTTGTGTAGGAGATGAAGGATGTGATAGGGTCTTAGCAATTTTTTTTTATTATTATAGTTTTTTTATTTACAAAACATATGCATGGGTAATTTTTCAACACTGACCTTTGCAAAACTTCCCGTTCCAAATTTTTCCCTCCTTCTCCCAGCCCTCTCCCCTAGGTGGCAGGTAGTCCAATACATGTTAAATATGTCAAAATATATGATAAATCCAATATATGTATAAATAACCATAGTTATCTTGCTGCACAAGAAAAATCGGATCTAGAAAGGGAAAAAAAAACTAAGAAGGAAAACAAAAATGCAAGCAAACAACAATAGAAAGAGTGAGAATGCTATGTTGTGATCCACACTCAGGTCTCACAGGCCTCTCCGTGGGTGTAGATGGCTCTCTTCATCACTGAATAATTGAACTGGTCTGAATCAATTCATTGTTGAAGAGAGCCACGTCCATCTGTCTTAGCAATTCTTTAGGAAAATCCCTTTAGCAGCTCTGGAAGATGGATTGTAGTAGGAAGAGACCTGAAAGAGGAGACCAGTTAGAAGTCTAGCAGGAAAGAGATATTGCCCAAAAATGCTGAAGAGATTGTAGAAGAAATTATAAGATTTGTCAACTGATATCATATGTTAAAACAAGAGAGATGAGTTGAAGATGACACTATGCTTTCAGATCTGAAAGTTGAAAGTACCTTTAATTACAATAGGAGAGTTTAGAAAAGGAAAAAAGATAATGAGTTCTCTTTTGGATATCTTGAATTGAAAACAAAAAGTAAACATTAAAATGTGGCACAGTTCTATAGAAATAGCATCAAGAGCATCAACACTTGGATTGAACTAAAGTTGGTAAGGAAAGTGAAGGATGGCAGAAAAGTGTGATGTTTTAAAGCTATGTTTGAGCAAAATTGTTGGAATACATGGGAGCCACCTGACAGGGGCTGCTGGAGATCCAACCCAGAATGTATCTCCTCTTGTGAGAGGATGCTACAAGGAGACTGAGAGGCCATTGCTGTTCTCTGACCTCTCTGACTGAGAGGCAGTTATGTTGTCTGATCTCTCTTTTCCCTTTTCCTCCAATTTATATAATTCCTGTGTCAGCAACACCTGTGTCAGCAAAGGCTGCTCTGCAACTCCTTTAGATGCTATGATCCACAGCTGTGGAGGCTCTTGAAGAATTGACCTGTCCCTTAACACAGTGGAGTGTTTGAGAAGATCAGACTAGTGAAGGGGTCCACAGAGAGGCTTATGCTTATTTTACTTTTGTTCTCTCTGCAGAGCAGAATGACAGGTGGCTAATAGGGAGGTAGTCCTGTCCCTCTGAGATTGTCATAAGTAGGTAGGGAGAACATTGAACAAATTCTTGTACTATATTCTTGGGTTCAGAACTGGTTGAATGGCCCGATGTAAAAATTAGTCAAGAAAGCAATTTCTTATACCCCAAGGAACAGTGGCCTTGTACTGTTTTAATATCTTTATCATTGACTTGGACAAACACAAAGGACAAGCTTACCAGGTTTTCGATTGACACAGAGAAATAGAAAGTTCACTGGGTGACAGTCACGATTAAAAAATACCTTGACAAAGTGGAATCTTGAGATGAAGGCATTGAACTAGATGATTTCTGAGGTGTTTTTCTACTCTGATGCTCTGACCTTAAAATCCTTTATATCCTGAAGAATAGGCTTGGGGAGAAGAATGGATCCCTAGAGTTGACTTCTGCTCCAAGAGGATGCAGATTTTTGTTCTTGATTCTAGAGAGCAGAACTAAAAGCAGTCAGGGGGAGTATGCAAGATCAAGGCAGATATAGCCTTGATCAAAGTGAGAAAACTTCCCGGCATTTTTTGTTACAAAATGAACCAAAAACTACTAATGATTTTTAAGGTAATGTAGATCTCTTAGTTTTTGCTAGTTTATAAATAGTAATAAAAATCAAGAACAAAATAAGCATAAATTATGGAAAAACAAAGAAATTAGAGATGCTTTCTGAACTTGTTGCCTGCCATAGTGCCAAGCCAACACATGCAGTTCTCATTCAGGATCATAGCTGAGAGAAGGGGAAAGAGAAGGAAAAGTCTTAAGTTCATGTTACTACATGGAACTCTCTAATCAGTCTCAGAGCTGTGATTACCAGCAGTTTATCATCATACAGTTTTCTGAAAACTAAGGATTTGCCTATCCTGAAACACCTCTCTCCACCAAGGTACCTTAGCAATCATTTAGACCCCTCCTTCTACTTTACAGATGAGGATACTGAGAACAAAGATGGAAAGCAAGAACTTAGATCTGCTGACTCAATCCAAGCCTCTTTCACTGTATGAGACCCTGCCACATTCTCATTTCATGTGATTTTTTTTTCCCCCTATTTGATATTTATCACAGATCTTTACAACTTGACTTTTTCATGAAACAGATTTGGGGATTTGTTGGCTCGATGTTTGATGTTTTTTATTTGGTTGTAATTTAAAAATTTTTCTTCCTAAGACTGTTCTGCATTTTTTTTTAACTTGTTCATGCTTTTAATTAGAAAAGGGAGATGTGAAGTCAAAGACTGAGGCTTTGAAGAAAGTAATCATTATGATTCTAAATGGTGAAAAGCTTCCTGGACTTTTGATGACCATCATTCGCTTTGTGCTGCCTCTTCAGGATCACACCATCAAAAAATTACTCCTAGTATTTTGGGAAATTGTTCCCAAAACAACTCCAGATGGTCGACTTTTACATGAGATGATCCTTGTATGTGATGCTTATCGAAAGGTAAGCCATTTTGCTTTAGATCTAAAATTTGATAATGGCTTTGTTCCTTTTTCTGATTTTTGAAAATTACTTGTCATTTCTTTAAAGTTTCATTTCGAGCAGAAAGTGCAGTGATATTCAGAACTAGGTTCTTATTTGTGAAATGGGAAAATTAATTTTATTCCAAAATGAATTCATTTCTTGTTGTCTTTATGTGATTCCCTGTGGACATAATGTGAATGAAAATTAGGATATTAAAAAAGATTTATAAAATTTTCATACACTAAGGATATACGAATATTAAAAATATAAGTTGATTTGGATGAGCAGCAGTAAGAATGAGGTTCACATTTGATATAAAAGTAGTCAAACTCTCTACCCCTCTTCCTTCAAAACATTAAAAATTTTTGGTGGCTTTAGCATATTAAAAAAGATTTTGAGGGATGAACATTTCTTTTTTAAAAATGAGAACTGCAGAAAAAAAGAAAGTATATGTTGTGTTTCAGGATCTTCAGCACCCTAATGAATTTATTCGGGGCTCCACTCTTCGTTTTCTTTGCAAACTGAAAGAAGCTGAATTACTAGAGCCCCTGATGCCAGCTATCCGGGCCTGCCTGGAACATCGGCACAGCTATGTCCGGAGAAATGCTGTCCTGGCCATCTATACCATCTACAGGTACATGAGTGTATATGAGTTAAGCGGGGGAAGGAACTAATGCCATCTTTCATTTCTTCACTTCTGAGATCACTGGACATCTTAGATGCCTTTTCTCTCCCCAAGCAGAGCCCAGTGGTTCCTTCCTCAAGTAATTTTAAAATAAGTTTACATACTCAAACAAATAAAATATGAGTAGAAAAAAATTCTCCAAATAAAATGTAAACTATTTGAAATTAATTAAAAATATAATTTTTTAAAAATGTATTCTTTTCTATAATAAGCACAGATTTCACTTTGAGAATTTTTTTAATAATACCTTTTTATTTTTAAAATATATGCAAAGATAATTTTCAGCATTCACCCTTGTAAAACCTTGTGTTTCATATTTTTCTCCTTCCCTTCCTCCCACTCCCTTCCCTAGACAGCAAGCAATCCAATATATGTTAAACATGTGCAGTTCTTCTATACTATTTCCACATTTATCTGAGAATGTTTTACTAGAGTACAATTGCAGTTCTTATATTTGTTTTCCTTGCTGTCATTTACAAAACCCAGATTTTCAACCCTTCAGAACACTTGAGGATCCATGTTTTCACTCAGATTTCACCATTTGTGGGTATATTATAAAGTTGGGTGAGCCTTGCCAGATACAGAAAACCCTATGAGCTAGCGTTGAATCCATATTCTGACCATCATTTGCTGCCTGATGCTGTGCATGGTTTGATATCACCTTAGAAGGCATTTTCTTGTACCCCAGGGAACAGTGGCCTTGAACTGTTTTAATATCCTTATCATTGACTTGAATAAACACAGAAGACATGCTTACCAGGTTTTTGAATGACACAGAGGAAAAAAAGTGCACCCCCTATGCACAGGGGTCTTTTGGGGACATATGGGCAGCTCTTTGTCTCTCTCCATCTTCCATCCCACTGTCTTTGCTTTTGAAATGTTCTGCCTCCTGACTTGCTGCCAGACTCCCTCATATCTTGTTGCTATGAGCCTGCCTCTAGAAGTAATAGTAGGGCTTGGGGCCACCTTTCCTGGGGAGGGAGGTGGGGGGACTTTAGAGCACAAAGATTTTTGTACTTTGAGGTCTTTTGCTCTTCCTGGTTCTCTTCCGCATCCCTGATAATTGACAAACTGCTGATTTGAAATTACTGTAGAGAAGGTGCTTGAGCATGTTGCAGCACCTTGGGATCACCATTTATCTTTATATGACTCTAGAAAGAAGTTTATGTTTGATTAAAAAATCCTGATTAAATTGTCTTTTACTGTTATTTGTAAAATTTTGCTAAAGTAAAGAACAATTATTTAAATAAATGACTTATCCTAGCTTAATTCAAAGAGCATCAGACTAGAAAAGAGATCTCCTTGCTTGTTAATTGCTTCCATTGCCCAGGAGTGTGACCTTGGAGAAGCTATTTCCAATCTTTGGACCTTATATTCATTACATATAAAATTAGAGTGGTTGGCTATCATGTTATCTGTTGAGATCCTTCCTAGCTATAAAATTTGGTGATCCTGTACAAGATACTAACATAGGTTTTGGTACTTGCTACTGACTCAACTGGGGCAAATGTTTGGAGGATTCAACCAGTGCATTGACTAGTAGCACCCTAGAGTCTGATCTAGGGCTGAAACAGTAAATGTAGAAGGGTTTTCTTTTGGGATCTTAGTATTGTTTTTCTACCGTTTTACTTAAAGGAATTTTGAACATCTTATACCTGATGCTCCTGAACTCATCCACGATTTCCTGGTTAATGAAAAAGATGCAAGTTGTAAAAGAAATGCGTTTATGATGCTCATCCATGCTGACCAGGTGAAATACTTTTGCTCTTGTACTTAAAATGAAGCTTAGAACTGAAAACTTTATTCTTAATTGTTTCTCCTATTAATGATTCTTGCACTAAAATAATTTCATTTGCAGTGCATGAGATTTGTGTCATTTCGTTGACTCTTTAGACCTAAAAACCCAATTTGAACAAAGTGAAAATTATTTTTCTTTCTTTTTTTTTTTTCTGAGGCAATTGGAGTTAAGGGACTTACTTGCTCAGGGTCACACAGCCAGGAAGTGTTAAGTGTCTGAGGTCAGATTTGAACTCAGGTCCTCCCAACTTCAGGGCTGGTTCTCTATCACTAGCTAGCTGCCCCGAAAATTATTTTTCTAACAGGGTTTCACATTTTCTCTGAAAAATGACATTGTTATTCTTTCTTCACTTGTTTAGGACCGAGCTTTGGATTACCTAAGTACTTGCATTGATCAAGTTCAAACATTTGGAGACATTCTTCAGTTGGTCATTGTTGAACTGATCTATAAGGTAAGAGAGAAAAGCTACATCATGTTAAAGCAGATTCTTAAAACTTAACTTTAAAAGAATATTGCCTCTTCCTGGGATCAAATTAAACTAATTGACATTTTAAAAAGCAGCCATATTGCCACAGGACGGGCTTGGAGTAAAACTCAGGACAATTACTTGACTATTGGCACCACATGTTTTGATTAAGAGAATCTAATACTTGCCAGAGACACTTCACTTTATTCACTTAACTTTGTCAATTTATTGTTATAAAAAATGGAAATGGGTTAAATTTCACATTAGATGCTTAATTGGCTGTATCTTACTGAAGAATTCAGAAAATATTTGTGTAAGAATGGAACAAATTTTAATTTACTAAATTAAAATTGCCAAATTCTTATTTGTAGAATGGGGGAAAGTAGTCAAGTAGTCAAATGCTACAAACAGCTGTTTTTCTTTAATAATGTAATGGTAATTTAGGGTATCTAGAAGATTTTCCCAGAGTAGTGTCTTTTTGCTATCTAGGAGCCTCCTCTTTGCTAGACCCTGATGCTCTCAAGGGGTTTTGACTGATATCCCTTACAATAAGATTCTGAAATAAACAACCAGGTTTACAAAGGAGATAAGTTAGTGAGTGATTCTTTTAATTAAGGGTTCACCTTTCAATAAATGTTTAAAGTATATTAGAATTTACAAAGATTCGCTTTTCTGTGACCAGTATATTATATGTAAAAGTGTTTATACAAGGTAAGAAATGATGAAAAACATCCTCTTCAAAAATTATTAAATATATTATTTGCCATAGTCATTATGTTAGCTATTCTATTGTCTTTCATTCTATTTAAGGGTGATCTTTCATAGAATCAATTTCTATAGGAGCTTTCTAATTGTATGAATAAGTATTCCTACTCTCAGTCAATACCATGCTGGTTTTTTTCCTCTAGGTGTGCCATGCAAATCCATCAGAAAGAGCTCGTTTTATTCGTTGCATTTATAATTTATTGCAGTCATCTAGCCCTGCAGTAAAATATGAAGCTGCCGGCACCTTAGTTACATTGTCTAGTGCTCCAACAGCAATCAAGGTATTAAAGTCATTTGTGTCTTTTGGGGTGATGTTGAGCCAAAAAAAAAAAAAAAAATGAAATATCTTAGGGATTTTGAGTTGCAGTGTATTTTGTATTCATGTGACACAAAATGAATACATATCTTTCCAGAATGAATTTTAGATTATCTTGTTCCTTATATAGCATACTGACCCCACTTCTTGATTATTCTAGAGCTTTTATTAGTCAAATTTCCACAGAAGGGTTCTTAAGAGCCCTCTTCACAGCACTCCGTGGGGGAGGGAGCCCAGTCCGTGTGGGAGGAGGCTTTCTGGGCCTGGTGTTTGCTTCCTGGACAGCATAGAGCACCCTCTGCTGCCCCCACCTCTCAGAGCATCGCCCACTCGAGGGTCCTGCTATGGGGGTTGGGCAAGCTCTCAGCAAGTTTTTATGGACCAGTTCTTTGTGGTTTTTCTTTTTGCATCCTTGCTCTCAGTCTGTCAGGTGTCACTTCTTGTTATTAGAGCAAACCTATCTCCCTTCCTACTTTGCTGCTACTCATCTCCTGTCACTGGGAAACCAGGTAGTAGCAGCAGCTGGCTTGCGGGTGGTATGGCGCTTAGAAACTCATAGTGCACTTAATACAATCTCTCTTCATCCTCATCGTCGTCCTGGGCGGGGCATGCAGTTACTCCCATTTTACAGATGCAGAGACTGAGGCAAGCAGCAGTGAAAGGACCTGCCCAGAGGCAGCTAAGTGGATGCAACACTGGGGGATGGTTGTTCGGAGTTCTTGGGGGCTTCAGACTAGATCACTGTGGTGTGTGTGCTTAGGGGTCA
This sequence comes from Sminthopsis crassicaudata, assembly GCF_048593235.1. NCBI lineage: Eukaryota > Metazoa > Chordata > Mammalia > Dasyuromorphia > Dasyuridae > Sminthopsis > Sminthopsis crassicaudata. Next base: position 202,679,886 of record NC_133622.1, read on the forward strand.
GCACGGTAGTTCTGAAACATTTGCTTTTGTTCTCCAGGCTGCTGCTCAGTGTTACATTGACTTAATTATAAAAGAGAGCGACAACAATGTGAAACTCATTGTTCTGGACCGACTGATCGAGTTAAAAGAGCATCCTGCCCATGAGCGTGTGCTGCAGGTAGGTGTGGTCTCAGCCCTCTCCAGGGAGGGGGCAAAGACTTCTCTTGGTCAGTGAGCATCCATGGTATGTGTTGTATGTGCTGGGCGCTAGAGAGGCAAGCATTAGGTGCATGAGAATGGCCAGAGATCCAGAGGGCTGAAGGATGTTGGGGGTCCAAGTACACGTATAAGTATAAAGTATATTCTGTACTTTTATATTTGTATATAGACATTTGTACATGCATTTACTTATCTATGTGTGTTTATATGCTTAATAAATTTAAAGAGAATCAATACAAATAATGGAAAATAGTTAACTACAAGAGGCAGCTGGATGGTTCAGTGGACAGGGCACTGGGTCTGGAGTCAGAAAGAGCCAAGTTTAAATCCAGTTTTAGACATTCAACAATTTTGTGACCCTGGGCAAGGCCTCTGTTTGTCTTAATCCATTGGAAAAGGAAATGGCAGACCGCTCTGGTATCTTTGCCCAAAAAAAGCTCATATACATTTGAACACGACTAAACAACAAAGTTAGTTATGAGGTAGTTTGGGAAGGAGATGCCCATAGCTAAGGAAATCAGGACAGTCTCCATGTAGTAGTAGTGACTTGGTTCATCTCTGCATATAGAATCCTTCCTCCTCCTTCATAGTAGTGCTCATTGAGCCACGTCCTGAAGAAAGAAAAAGATTCTGTGAGCAGAGGGGAACTGAGTCCTATCGAATCTATTGATATAAGTCCTACCTAGGTGAGCACCTTGAGAGTTGAAAGTGTTGAGGTCACAAGGACTTGATGGTTGTGAATTGACTGTTCACTTTCTAGTGCATCTTTCCTTTCTAAGCACCGACATGCTTCAGCTTCCCAGGCTAAAACCTTCTCCTTGACTCTGCCTTCCTCACCTTCACTGCTAAGCTGGTAGGAAAGGCCATCTGCACTGTCTCTTCCCCATCCCCTCCTCCGTCATCTGCCATCCAGCTTCTCTACCACTGAAACAGCTTTGGCTCTGCAAGATCCCCATGAATTTTCCTTATCGGGCCCACTGTCTGAGGATGTTCTCAGACTTTGTGCTCTTGACTTTCAGCAGCTTTTAGTACTGTTGGCCACAATCTCCTTAACCTTCTCTCCCTTGGCTTCTATGACATAGCTTTCCTTCAATTTTCCTCCTCTGTGCCCATCAGTCTGTCTCTTTCATTTACTCAAATTGTATTAATTTAAGCACCTGCCTTGAGCCATTGTTGATAGAATCTATAGCAGTCTCTGATTTTATGCACTTTTCATTCTCTTTCTCTTGCTGAACTTATCCTAGTTCATTCTCTTCTAATTGTAGGTAACCCTTAAGTCTCTGTCTTCATCTAATTTCTTTGCATTCTCTCCTTTTGATGATCTTATCCAGTGCTTGTGATTTCAGTCATCACCTCTATGGATATGTTTCTTCAATCTTTGTATCCATCTCAGCTCTTTCTCCTGGGCTCTAGGCCTACATTTCCAACTGCTTTTCAGTTACTTCTCTGTCTTCCTGATACTTCAACCTCAGTAGATTCTTAAATGATTCTTCCCCAAACCAGCTCTTCAGAGTCCCTTTTTCAGTGTCTCTCCTTAGTCATTCAGGCTGGGTGTCAGGCATCCTGTTAGGCACTGGGCATACAAATAGGACGAATAAAACAATCCAGGCTTCCAATATTTTTGCTCAAGTCTTTCCTCTTACTCTGTGTTTCCAGTCAGTTGTTAAACCCTATTAGTTTCCTCCATACTATCTATCTTTCACTTAAACCATGGCTGCCCTCATTTGGACCTTTGTCCTAGTCCTCGGGCAGTATTTCTCCATAACTGTTCCCCTTGCCTATAAGTCTTTCCCTTCTCCAGGCTACCTCTTCCCCAACTTCCTCTCAGAGCTGCCAGAATAGCCTCACATCCTGACAAGATCACTCCTCTACTTAAAAAAAAATCATTGCCTCCTCAATGCCTTGAGGATGAAGTATATCAGTTTTATTTTCAGTTTCAAGTTCTCTCTTTTCCTCTCCCATCCATTGAGAATGCAAGAAAAACAAAACCTATTATAAATATGTGTAGTCATGCAAAACAAATTTCCTCATTAGCCATTTTCTTCCCTCTTTCACTCCCCCCCAAAAAACCCAAAAAGATAAGAAAAAGGAAAAAAAAAAAAAAAAAGCTTCAGTCTACCTTCTTGAGTTTAATAGCTCTCTCCTGAGTTGGATTACATGCTTCATCATCATTCCTTTGAATCCATGGCTGGTCATTGTGTTGATTGGAATTCCTAAGCCTTTTGTGTTGATTCTGTTTAGTTGTGTCTGTTTTAGTTGTGCTTACTTTACTACGTCATTTCTTGCAAATATTTCAAGGTTCTTTTTGAAATCGTTTCAGTGATGGAATACATGCTCTTCAATAGTATTTTATTTTTCCTGATTGCAATTGTGAAGACAATTTTTAACAATCATTTTTTATAAAATTTTGAGCTAGAAATTTTTCTCTCTTCTCCCCAAGATATATGTTCAATCATATAAAACTTTTCCATGTTAGTCATATGATATAGACTGTATAGTGAGGCAGGTAAGGTATGGCTTTCTCCTACTCAACCCAAGCCTCCACAACACTTCCCAGACATTTCCAGCTGGGTAGTCTCCACTCAGACCATTATTTCCACTTCCTTCCCACATTATAATCAAGCTTCAAGAGGCCAGTTTGTCTTTACCTTACTCAATTCCTGACTCCCATAGCACTTGTGAGATGCTTCTAAACACATTATTGCTATCATGTATGTTTCCCTCACCCTTGACTTCTCAGCTTTCCTTTATTTTGTTTTTCTTTATTCAAATATGGGCTCTTTGAGGGAAGTCCAACTCTTTGTGACCTATTTGGAGTTTTCTTGGCAAAGATACTGGGTGACCACTTCCTTCTAGGTGTCCCCTGGCATGTAGTAGAGGCATAATAAATGTTTATTGAATTTGAATTGAACTCTTTATATTGCCAATAACTGTTAGAACCCTGTACATAATGGGCACTTAAATGTCTGTTGAATTGCATTGAGTTAATGCTAACTCCAAATACAATATTCATGCCCTTGAAGGTTTGTTTTCATCTCAGATATTGCCTAGTTTGTTGACATTTGCCCTTTTCATAAAAATAGAATGAATGACATGCAAATTTCAGAAAGGTTTTTTTTTTTTTTCTTGAAGTTTTTCATTATGTGGGCTCTAATTAATTGGGGTTATATTGTATAACATTTCAGAAAGATAAACTTTTCTTTCTTAATGGTTATCTTGCAGTTTGCGTAACATTATTACATTTAGACATTTAAAATTTGAAGGGCTCTTAGAGATTATTTTAGAGATTAGCCCTTTAGTTTTACAGATGAGGTAACTCAGCCCCAAAGTAGATTGTTGATTTGTCCAGCATCACACAAATCAAAGCCAAGTTTCTGGACTGTCTCATATGGTACCCTTTCCCTGTACGACATTGCTTCTATAGTGAAAACGATATTCATGTCTTGAAATTTTTTGGAAAATTTATGTTTCTGTATTTGATCTATATGAGTTCCTGTAAAAGAAATGCTTCTTTCTTTCTTTATTTTTTAAGGGTAGTCATTCTGAGGAAGATGAGCATGCTGCCTGTGACTTGTTCCTCTAGTAACCTTTTATTTATTTTTTTTAAATTATAGCTTTTTATTTACAAGATATGTGCATAGGCAATTTTTCAGCATTGACAGTTGCAAAACCTTTTGTTCCAACTTTCCCCTCTTTCCCCTCACCCCTTCCCCTAGATGGCAGGTTGTCCAATACATGTTAAATATGTTAAAGTAGAAGTTAAATGCAATATATGTATACATATCCTTACAGTTATTTTGCTATACAAAAAGAATCGGACTTTGAAATAGTGTACAATTAGCCTGTGAAAGAAATAAAAAATGCAGGCGGACAAAAATAAGAGGGATTGGGAATTCTATGTAGTGGTTCATAGACATCTCCCAGAGTTCTTTCGCTGGGTGTAGCTGGTTCAGTTCATTACTGCTCTGTTGGAGCTGATTTGGTTCAACTCATTGTTGAAAAGAGCCACATCCATCAGAATTGATCATTGTATAGTATTGTTGTTGCAGTATGTAATGATCTTCGGGTCCTGCTCATTTCACTTTTTGCATCAGTTCATTTAAGTTTCTCCAGGCCTTTCTGAAATCATCCTGCTAGTCATTTCTTACAAAACAATAATATTCCATAACATCCATATACTACAATTTATTCAGCCATTCTCCAATTGATGGGCATCCACTCGGTTTCCAGTTTCTGGCCACTAAAAAGAGGGCTGCCACAAACATTGCACATACAGGTACTTTCCCTTCTTTAAGATTTCTTTGGGATATAAGCCCAGTAGTAAAGGATCAAAGGGTATGCACAGTTTGATAACTTTTTGAGCATTGTTCCAAATCATTTTCCAGAATGGCTGGATGTATTCACGACTCCACCAACAATGTATCAGTGTCCCAGTTTTCCCACATCCCCTCCAACATTCCACATATTTTTTCCCTGTCATTCTAGCCAATCTGACAGGTGTGTAGTTTTATCTCAAAATTGTCTTAATTTGCATTTCTCTGATTAATAATGACTTGGAGCATCTTTCCATATGTCTAGAAATAGTTTCAATTTCTTTGTCTGAGAATTGTCTGTTCATATCCATTGACCATTTATCAATTGGAGAATGGCTTGATTTCTTATAAATTAGAATCAATTCTCTATATATTTTGGAGATGAGGCCTTTATCAGAACCTTTGACTGTAAAAATGTTTAAGGAATGCTTCTTTAAATGGAGTGTTTGTTCTTTCTAGGATCTGGTTATGGACATCTTAAGAGTGTTGAGTACTCCGGATTTGGAAGTGCGAAAGAAAACTCTGCAGTTAGCACTAGACCTTGTATCTTCCAGAAATGTTGAAGAGGTAAAAGAAAGCTCTCAATGCAGTCTTCCATCCACTACAATGTACTATAATGTGTGGCTCGGGAACTTACCTGTATTTGGTCTTACAGCTAGTGATCGTCCTAAAGAAGGAAGTGATTAAGACCAATAATGTGTCCGAGCATGAAGACACGGACAAGTACAGGCAGCTCCTCGTCCGCACGCTGCACTCTTGCTCTGTTCGGTTTCCAGACATGGCTGCAAACGTCATTCCAGTGGTAGGTGAAACTTGACTGCCTCAGAAAGCTGTCTCCATTTTAATATTTCCAGTGGGCATGATAAGGTCTAGATTTAGGAAACCAAAATGAGATTAGGGTTTCTTGTGGTCAGGGAGTTAAATGATAAGGTGTAGAGACAGGTTCGGGGTTCAGGGAACCAAGTGATGAGGTTTAGCTTCCCTTCAACCCCTTGGGATTCGGCACAAGGGTAGGGAGTTTGGGGGACTCCCTTCTGGCGGCACAGAGGTTCTCTGTAAAGGAATTTACAGACCTGAAAACCTAAATTAATAAAAAAGAGGTTTATTATAGGGATTGGAAGTAAGGTTAGAAATCCTGACAGAGAGACATAAAGTCTTGTTAGGGAAATAGGTGAGGGTAAAGAGAGGGTGGCACTGGAAAAGAATATTCCAGTGGACAGAGGCTTCTTGGCATACCAAGCATGGCATAGCTGGAATGTTTGGAACCTATGCAAAGAGAGGGTTTTAGTTTGGTTCTTTTATATTGATGTGGGGGCTGGGACAATCCAAGCAGATCAGAACCAGTGGGGGCTGGGACAGTCTGGATCTCCTATTGAAATTCAAAGGGATGCTTTTTGACCAGGATTTGTAATTGAATCAAAGGCTCTGGCATACCAGAAAGACAACTTGTCTGGGAAGGGTATGCCTCAGCCCGGAGGGGCTGGGAATCTGAAAGGAATCAATACAGTTTCTTAAAGGGACTACAACCCTCTTCAGGCATATAGTCATACTCCTTAAAGGAACCAGGAAAATACTTGCCACTTACCTGTGCTCCTTCTGGAAAACACAAGTAAGGAGCCATCCTAAAGCTCCAAAGCCCTTTGACTTAGGATCATGTATACAATTCATCTTTCTGATTCAATAAGCTTGGTTTCTCAGCTTTCAGCACTTCTTAGATTATATTGAGCAGTGTACAGAAGAAATGAGCAGGAAGCCAAGAGATTCTCTGAGATGCTGCTGAAAAGTGAGAGCCCTAGGAAGCCATGGCATCATATCCACCTGCTCCTGAGAACATCGCTATTGTAACTACCTAAAGAGACTAGAATATTAGGGCTGAAAGGGGCAACCTCTTCCTTTGGTGCTAATATTTCAGCACATTATCTTGAATCATCAGCAGATAGTTAAATTATAAAGTAATAAATATTATAAATTTACTTTTGTATCTTTTAAGATTTCCATCAAAAGAGTATTTTTTTAAAATTCAGCACTTAATACTGTATCATTCAGTTATCTGGAAAATTCACTTTGAGAATTTTTGATTCTGTAAAATTTTATTTTTTATGTCTTTTAGCTCCTAATGTGATTTCATTTTCATTTATGAAACTAGAGAAATTCATGATGGTTTTTGAGTTATAAACTGGCCACCCTTCCAACAACAAATATATCCAAGAACAATATTTTACCATCACTTTCTGCTTCCAGTAATTATGTTCAATAAATAGCATTTACTTCAGCAGCTTTATTTTTTTTTTTTTTTTTTTTTTTTTTTTTTGGTGAAGCAATTGGGATTAAGTATGACTTGTCCAGGGTCACACAGCTAGTAAATGTTAAATATTTGAGGACAGATTTGAATGGAAATCCTCCTGACTCCAGGGCTGGTGCTCTATCCTGTGTGCCACTTAGCTGCCCCATTCCACTGAATTTAAAATGAATATTTCTATCCCTGTGGGATAACAGTTCCAAAGGGGACACAGCACTGACAAATGGGCAAGAACAGCAGCTTCAGAGGAAGAAGATCCAATCACCTTTTGCCTTCTTTACCTGATAAAACAATTCTTGGGAGCCTGAAAACCCGGCTTCAAATTCTATCCCTGCCTATGTACTGATGTACACATCACGTCACATTTTTAGGCTGTAGCTTCTTTTTCTATATGATTACAGTCTGGAGAGAAGATACATGATCCTGGGGAGAGTGCTGAGTCAGTCTTAGGGAGGTTCTCCGGCAGGGAGAATGTGGGGCCGGCAAGCCATGTGTACTTACCACCATGGGTTGTGGTCCTTGCACACAGTAGCTCTTGGTAAATGCTTATAAGCTATTTCTCCTGGAAACCGGGTGTCTGGCTTGGACTCTCTTGAGTTGTACAGTGTCTCTGGTTGTGTTTTTATTATAGTTAATGGAGTTTCTCAGCGACAACAATGAAGCAGCAGCTGCCGATGTCTTAGAGTTTGTCCGGGAAGCTATTCAACGCTTTGATAATCTCCGATTGCTTATTGTGGAGAAAATGCTTGAAGTCTTTCATGCTATTAAATCTGTCAAGTAAGTTTAAAGTCTTCTCAAAACTATACACTTAACATTTGAAACATTTGAAAATTTTAAAAACTTAAATAGATGATAGTAAATCCAATGAACAAGATTGATTTAGGATAAATAGTCCAAAGAGGACCAGTATCATATTCATATCACTGCTTTTCCAGTGTCTTTAATTATATTAAACTTTATATGTAGTAGCAAAAATTGAGGGCAAGCTTTATTTATTGGGCCTTTGTTAAAATAAAATTATGTGCCTTCATTAAAATAATAAAAGATTGTTATATTTGAATTTTATTCTATTTAAGTACACATAACAGTGCACCAAAGTAGGATATCCACCCCATAAAGGGCAGTTGTAAAAATAACAGATTTGTATTATTAATATATCAGCATTTGTGTAGTAAAGAACTTCCCACATATACTATCATATTATCCAGCCCTTGTTGTTTACCCACTTCTCTTTCTAAACAGATGTAATGAAAATGTTAATGAAGATTCTGTTTAAGTCCCTTACAACTGTTAATTATACAAATCTTTTACAATGACCTCTTTCATATAATGATAGGAACTAAGGCCCAGAGATTCCTAACCATGCCCAAGAGCACATATGTAATAATGGAAGCCCACTCCAGAAAACATTTTTGAAATTTGTTTTTCCCCCATGTTTACCAGTTATACTGCTAACATTTTAGAATGGATTTAGTTCTTAATAGTGAATAAAACATAATTTTCTTGTTAATTTTATGGTATATGGAAAGACTCCCAAGGAATATAATCTGCATGCATATATGTATATGCTGTCTTACACACACACACACACACACACACACACACACACACACACACACACACATATCACGTGTGCCTTCTTTATGGTGTCATCCTACAGTTCATTAAAGTCACACTATTTTGTGTTTTTATCTCAAATTTGATGATCTAAGTTGAAATCTTTGTTAGTGGGACTAAATTCAGTGATGGCTCAGAGTCTCTAGTGTACTTGTTTTTTCTTTTGTTAGAATTTACCGAGGAGCATTGTGGATCCTGGGAGAATATTGTAGCACTAAAGATGACATACAGAGTGTGATGACCGAAGTCCGCAGGTCCCTGGGAGAGGTAGGTTTTTGCTTAGTGATCCTGCCAAATGTAAGACAAATGATGTGATACTGTTGTATGACCAGTGGAGGCTGCACTTCTGAAATTCACGTGCTCATGTTGAGACAGAAAGGCAAAGGCTTCAGCCAAGTCCAACCTAGTTTTCAGTGAGCACAGAGTCTCCCAGAGTTGGGAGTCTGGGATTTTATCTCACTCTTTTAGCTTCCACATTTGTAGGACAAGAGAATTGAACTAAAAGTGTCTCATGGTTCCTTCTCAAGTTTTAATTTCTTGGATTCTATAAAAATAGAAAATTGTATTTAATACTCATTTTGGGTTAGAAAGGATTACTAGATTTAAAAGAAAAGAAAGACCTGGAACTGGAGCTGATCACATCTTACTATGTAACCTTGGATCAAGTGATTAATTTCTTTGGTCATAAGTTTCCTTATCTGTTTAAAAAAAAAAAAAAAAAGAGTTGAACACAAAGCTCTTCCAGGCATCTTCTACCTCCAAAAATCTATGAGTTTATGAATTCTGCTACTACTGCTCATGAATTATGTGACATTAGACAAATCCCTTATTCTCTCATCAGTAAAATGAGAATAATACTTAACTGTCCACCTTAAACAGTTATTAAGATTCAATCAGTTACTTTCTGTGAAAGCATTTTATAATCATCAAGCACCGTATAAACATAAGCTGTTATATATAGTACATAGGAAATTTCAGATGATAAAAGTAATATTGACACCTGGAAAGAATGACTGCTTAATACTTATGATTAGTATTTCAAGGGAAGAAAGAAGAAGAGGCAGAATTGGGAACTGGAGAGACGGAAATAATTGGAATTGGGAGTATATTAGCATGAATACAATTAATATCAAATAAACTTTTCCTTCCATTTAAAAATTTTCTTTCTCTTTTTTTTTTTGTTTTTTTGTTTTTAATTTTTAATTTTTTAAATTTTTATTTTATTTTTATTTTCTTTCTCTTTAAAAATGATAGTCCCATCTTAGAGCACAACTTATAGTATCTCTTGAAGTAATTAAGTTTAAAAACATCATCAAAAATGAGCATAATGCCATTCTCATTATCTCTGTGGTTGAAATTGTTGCTAGAGTCATACTTCTGATTGATTCTTAGATCCCAATTGTGGAATCAGAAATAAAGAAAGAAGCTGGTGAATTAAAGCCTGAAGAAGAAATCAATGTGGGGCCGGTTCAGAAATTGGTAACCGAGATGGGTACTTATGCTACTCAGAGTGCTCTCAGCAGTTCCAGACCAGCCAAAAAGGAGGAAGACAGGTAACCAAGAATTTTAACTTACAAACATATGGGGCTTCTTGATTGCAAATTCTTTATAGATTTTGTCTCTGTTGATTTCATAAAAACCCACTGTGCAGATGATATAAACTAAGATAGATATAGGAGTTCTGTATTTGTCCCCCATTTCAGTATCTCTTGGAGATCACTGACAATGATTTGCTATCATCTTGAACACCCTTCTGACATGAGTTCATTCAGGATAGTTAGATTTTGTTTAACCATCACACAATTCTTAATTTTTTTCCTATCCTTAATTTAAACATGTTTGGAGAAGGAAATAAAGTAAGAGTTGAGTAATTCAGTCTGTTTTGCCATCACCTGCATTATCCCATTCTCCCTTTGATTGCTCTCTTGCTCCCAATTTAGCTTTAAAAAAGACCCTTTTCTGTTGTCCTTAGCGTTCATTACCAACTCAGTCCATTCTGGGATTTAGCAGTCCTGATGCCCTTCTTACAGGACTCTGATTCTTTTTGGTATTCATTCTCAGCTAATAGCCTCCACAACCATCTTGAATACATCTCTTCCAAATATGAGTTCGTCCCTATTCAGCTACATTAGTCATTTTGCATAGTTCTTGGTTTTCATTCTCATGGGAGTTATTCTATTTCACATCTTTACAATTTTATTCTAGAGAGCATCCTATCTTCCTTTAGCTTAATTCCCTTGTAAAATAATAGAACATTGAAACCTTTCTATTCTTTCCTTGAACTCTTTGAAAACCTACTCTTTAAGATCTCTAGTCCCCTTTGTATAACATGGATGGCAATTGGGATTTAATGTGTGTGTTGGGTTTCTTCTTTGGTGCTTTTTTTGTTGTTCTAAGCTGAATTTTTTTTTTTAAATTCCTTTTCTATTTGGCTGAAAAAGTTAATTATAGAAAATATCATTTCTGTGCCATATATTTCAGGAAAAAAGATTTTGTTAAGTTGTAGTTAATTTACATTTTATTTTGAAAGCTATAAAATGTTTTACATATAGTTTTATAAACTATTTTTAATTTTAAGAACTTAATCTCACTTAATTCTTTGAGCCATTCTGAGGAAGCTTGTAAAATTTATTTTGATTTTGCAGATGAGAAAACTAAGGCTCAAGCCATTCCCAATTGATAAATAGTCAAAGGAATAGGCAATTTTTAAGGAGCATTTGACAATATGAAAAAAATGCTTGAAGTCATGAATAGTAAGAAAAATTCTCATTAATGTTAACTCTGAGGTTCTAACTCATACTGGACATGTTGGCACAGGTGCCAAATCAGGAAGTGAAAATTGTTGGAGGGGCTTTGAGACAAAAGACACATGGAGGAAAGCACCACTGGTGGAACTACAAATGGTCCGGCCCTTCTGGGAGCCATTGTAGACTAGTCCCCAAAGGCACTAATGGCTACATACCCTTCCTTTAACTAAGCTGTAGTACTCATAGGCCTGTACTTCCAAAGAGCAATGAAAAGAGAAAAAAATCCATATATACAAAAATATCTAGAGTCATATTTTGTGGTGGTAGAGAACTAAAAACTCAAAAAAGATGTCCATGAGCCTAGGACTGCCTGCACAAAGGTGCTTCTGTGCCGTAAGAAACGTGATGGGGATGGTCTCAAAGGAAAGGCTTGTGTGCACCAATACAGAGTGAAGTAAGTAAAAGCAGAGAACAATTGATCTAGTAACAATCTTACTATAAGCAAGGTCTTAGAAAGACTTAAGAACTGTGACCCCAGTAGTGGCCAACCACAATTCCAAAGGGTTGTTGGTGAAGCCTGCTGCCCATCTCTAGGAGGACAGGTAAAGGATTCAAGGTGCAGAATGTTCTGTTTCTAGCCAGCATGGGAATTGGTTTGGCTTGATGCTACCTATTTGTTCCAAGGATCTTCTCCTTGCCCCTGGGGAGGAAGGAGGAAATAAATGCTTACTAAAAGATGAAAGAAAGCAGAGTTTCCAGGAGTTCATGCATCAAGGATGTGGCAGAACCCAATGGAAACACTAGCGGTTTGTGCTCTAGCTTCTTTTACTTTCTGTCTCAAAGAGGAGGCATAGGAAACAAGAGTCAAATGGACTCTTAAGTGTGCTGGTCGTCATGTTTTTTACAAGCATGAAGATTACCCCTTGTTTCTTTCCCCACAGGCCTCCGCTTCGGGCATTCCTCCTCGATGGAGACTTCTTTGTTGCAGCCTCCCTTGCCACAACTCTGACCAAGATTGCCTTGCGTTATGTGGCCTTGGTTCAGGAGAAAAAGAAGCAAAATGTAAGTCCATCCCCCAGAGGTCATTGAGAAAAGGTTGGCTCATTTTCAGTCTCCAGACCCATCCTCAGGCAACTCGGTCCAGGAGAGGAAACAAATAATGGGCAGAAGACAGAAAGGTGCAGACAGAAAGAGGAGCACCTGTTGCTTTTATTCAGGGAACCAGAGAAGCTGCTTAGTGGGGGGGGGACATTTAAGGTGAGTCTTAAAGGCCCCATAGGAATTGTACTATCAAAAATAACACAAGTAAAATGCCATTTTACCTGAAAGAAAAAAATGGGATCTCTTTGGGGAATGGCAGATGGTCCAGTTTAACTAGCATATTTAGAGGGAAATAATTGGAGAAGGGGTAGACATGAGGCTTGAGTGTAGAAAGCTTTGTATGCTAGGCTAAAGATTTGAGCATTATCTTTTAGGCAGTTGGGTTACCATTTCGAGTTTTTGGCAATTGAATTGGAGAGAAAAGAGGCAGAGAGTAAAGGAGTTTGATTTTATTTCCTGGTAAGGAATGTTTGTCAAAGATGAGAAGCTCTTTGTTGGAAGTAACCATTGAGGCAAATTTTTTTCTTCTTGTAGTCTTTTATCGCTGAAGCTATGCTGCTCATGGCCACTATTCTTCATTTGGGCAAATCCTCTCTTCCCAAGAAGCCAATCACAGATGATGATGTAGACCGCATCTCCCTGTGCCTCAAGGTCTTGTCCGAGTGCTCACCTTTAATGAATGACATTTTCAATAAAGAGTGCAGGCAGTCCCTTTCCCACATGCTGTCTGCTAAACTGGAAGAAGAAAAGCTCTCGCAGAAGGTAGGGCTCCTCCCACTGTGCATGCCGGCCTGGGTGCTTCAGCTTGGGTACTCCGGCGGGGTGGTGAGTCACATAGAGGGCAGACCTCATTGTCCTGAGAGTGCTCTGTTGTTGCTTTCTCAATCTAGAAAGAGTCTGAAAAAAGGAACGTGACCGTTCAGCCTGATGACCCGATCTCCTTCATGCAACTCACTGCCAAAAATGAAATCAACTGTAAGGAGGACCAGTTTCAGCTGAGCCTGCTGGCAGCGATGGGGAATACACAGAGGAAGGAAGCAGCCGACCCACTGGCATCAAAACTTAACAAGGTAAAAGAATGAGGATCTTTCTCTTTTATTTTTATTTTATTTATTTATTTTTTGTTTGTTTTTGGTGTTTTTTTTCTTAGAATATTTTTTAAAGGTTTCTTCTGTAATTACAATAAAAAATATTTAGAAGTCCATAGTTTAAAGAGAACCTAGCTGACTTTTGGTGTTAGTTACTTTGTTATACTGCCCTGTCTGAGTTGGCAGAGAGATAACGACATAAGTTTTTAATACAAAAAACAAACAAACCTATGAACTTTTGTTTGTTCTTGATTTTCAGGGAGTTTAGTGATTGATTCATACTCTTCTTTGACCTGTTTTCTAGTTCATTTGTTTAAGATAAGGTACTTCTATTTAAATTTGTTATTCTTTTAACTTGGTTCTAATAGCTCTTGTTGTCCCATGGAATCATTGAGGTTTTTTTTGCTCCATTTCAGAATGTGGTTGAGCTACTTACTCTCCGTCCAATTTGTTTCAAGAGCTCCAACTCTATTTTTTATCTCTTGATTCATTTTTTCTTGATATGGAATAAAATAATTTTTAAAAAGTTTCTTTTGTGGACTTTGCCTCTGGGCTGCCACTGTTCTGGGTGGAGCAGCTGGGACAAGGGCCCCTCTGCCTGGATCTGTTCTCTTGTCTCCTTGTGGCATTATAACTCTTAGCCTTGGTCCTATCACTGTCTCTATCGCCAGTTGATAGCCCTGCTGTGGATTTGACAGACCATAGTCATAGTCAAAGATTAGAGACTGTACTGGTCTCAGGCTCTCTAAAAGGCCCTATAGTAAATTTACCTAGATAGCAAGCTTGCCTTGTCTCCTGTTGTGCCTCTAAAGGAAATGCTGCATTTGGGGTTTTTGCAAGGCTTCCAGCACTACACCTACTCTTGTCTCCTGTAGCTCTGAAAATCCCAAGGTCCAGCTCTATCTCCCTGTGTAATGACCTATAGAGACTGGCTCTGAGAGAGTCAGCCCTATTTACCAGAGCTTGAGTCTTCTGTATTCCCTGACCCATTCCCTTTTTAAGAATATGTAGACTTCTGGCTATCCATCTGATACATCTCTGAACTGGATAGAAGAGTTAATTAGTGTTCCTCTTTGGTCTCTTGATCATTAGTCTGGTTCCCTATTAGCTCTTTCTTGGTGTGGTTCTTGGAGAAGTGAGTTTTTCTAAGACCTTTCAAGACACTATCTTAACTGAAGCTCCCCCCACACACACACACACACACAAAATATGATATCTAACAAAATAAGTTAACATCCTTTTTTTAACTTTCATAACCATGATGAAGAAGCTACTACAATTATTGGTGCTATTACAGAAAAATACCTCACTTCCCAATTCAGTCTGTTCATGCGCACTGTCTCAATATGTCCAGAAAATCTGTATTTGAAATTACAAATACAGAATATTAGAGCTCGATCAGACTTCACATATCGCCTATTTCAAGTTTCTAATTTTATAAGAAATTCTGGGGCATAAAGGGAAAGTATTTTCCCACAATCATACAAATATGGCAGGTTGTGGACTGAAAAGCAGATTTCTTGTTTTCCAGTCTTTTTTTTATTTTTTTTATTTTTTTTTTTTGCCACAGAAAGTGAAAAGTGATCATGAGGAGAAAGAGTATGTTAAAGTTGTTCTCTAGTGTTGTTTGTTAGATATATGCCATATCTTCCTTCTGAGAAGCTAAAAAGGGTTGGAAGTCTGGAAATCATATTGGAACTTTGGAACATTCAAGTTATATGTTAATTTGAAAATCTTCTGTAACTGCTGAATAACTCTTAATTCTCCAGGTCTTTTTAGATTAGTTTCCCATGTAAGTATTCTAGAAAATTTTATCTGGGACATTGTAACTATCACAGAGTAGCTTATGAGATCCAAACAGCATTGTGTCAGATGTCTACAAGGTATATAATCATTTGGCATACAGATAACTTGATGTAAAATTGATATCTTAGAAATCCAGTCATTCAGTAATCTCTTTATTTCTGTTTGGCAGGTTACTCAGCTAACAGGTTTCTCAGATCCAGTTTATGCAGAAGCTTATGTTCATGTCAACCAGTATGATATTGTTCTGGATGTACTTGTTGTAAACCAGACCAGTGATACTTTGCAGAACTGCACATTAGAACTAGCCACACTAGGTAAGGACATATCATCTTCAAGAAAGTTGCCATGGTCCTATCTGTGAAGCCACCAACACCCAGTGACTGAGTTGAAGAAATGACAGTTCAAATGGTTAGATTTCAGATAGCTCAAGCTCCTAGTCTGACTTTTAAAAAATATCAAAATTTTCCTGGAGTTCAGATATTTATCAGTAGCTTACCGTGTAACAATTTCTAAATATATTCATCATATTTTGCTAATTAAAGTGACATTACTTAAGTGAACAAGCAAGCAAATAAAGCTTTAGCATAACATGATCTGAAGCTTTTTTGGGTAACATTTGGGATGATGGATTAAATACTACACTTAACAATCAGAGCTTTGCAACTCAGATTTCCTTGGGTCTCTGTTTTCACACTGAGCCTTTTCTGTTTGGGGCATTTGAAGTTGAGCAATTCATTAAACCTGATAGTTCTGATACATGTAGATCTTTCCGGATGTCAGTGAAGAGAACAGTTGAAATAGAAGACTATTTTTGTTACTTTACTCTTTTAAAACTGTTAATTTGCTCAATACAGAACAAGGTACCTGTTTACCCATAGGCTTTGTAACTTAGGCATAATCAAGCAGGGGCTTTCATCTGTAAGGCTCATTACTTTTGCAGGATCTTTTTGTTCTTCCTCTTAATCCATTTTTTCCTCTGCCCTTAGCTTTTTGCAGATGTTTGAAGTAGATTATGTCCCTATTCTCTTTCGTACTTTGCTTTAAAAAGCAGAGATGTGGAATACTCCCAGGGGTCATAGGAATCTGGAATGACCATGTAAGGCTGAAGAAAATGGAGGGGGAGAGAGAATCTCACTCTTTCCATTGGTGTAGCTCGAGATTCCTATGGCAACTTTTGTAGAAGTTCCTAAGTCTAGGCAAATTTGTCATTGCCTTGTGTGGTCAGATTTCTCCTTTAATTCAGAATGCACACTTCCTTATCACAAAGTCATCTTTATCAGAAGTTTGAGCACATACATTGAAATGAATTATTCAGCACCCATCATTTCAATCTCTGGTATATTCAGATGAAGAATCACTATAAAATTATTCTGAAGTTCCCAAGTTGTTTTAAAACAAATAAAAATGCACAGACTGCATGAAAGATAAAGAAAAGATTAAAAAGTGGCATAACTCTAAATGTTTCCCCCTTTCTGGTATTATAATAGCCTAAAAACTTAAATAATTTATGTTTTGATGTCTTATCATATACAAACTGATTGGCTTTTTTCTCCTTCAGGGGATCTTAAACTTGTGGAAAAACCATCTCCTTTGACTCTTGCACCTCATGATTTTGCAAACATTAAGGCTAATGTTAAAGTAGCTTCAACAGAAAATGGAATTATTTTTGGCAATATAGGTAAGATGTCATATATGTTGTACAATGGCAGATTGGAGGTATACATCATTTTTAAAAAGGGAGTCTAAAAAGGTCTTCTCTAATAAGTGGGTGGTGGTGTGAGATTAAAGATTCTTTGTAGTTATAGACTTTGTCTTATACTACTTTTATGTTCCTCCCAAAAAGTCTAGCACAGTACATCAGTATTTCAAGTATTTCATTCAAGAATTGATAGCCCCATCATTCCATGAGCACCAGCACTCTGGTGATAAACCTTTCTACCCTTAGTTAACTTGGTCCTCAGATGACAGATCTGCAGTCTATTGTGAGTCCCACAGTCAACTCCTTTCCAGTTTGGGTTGGACATATTACCACTTGTGTTCTCATAACATAGTCTCATAGTTTTTAAGAACCCAGGATTATATCCACAATATCTACAATTAGGCATTAGAAGACATCAGTGAAAGGATATTTCACAGTACTAAGCATAATACTAGTTGGTTATTCTACTTCTTGAATTGTAAAAAATAAGGTTAATGTTGAATGAAAGAAACCTTAAAAATGAGATTTTAAAGTATGTTTTGCTTTTGTAAAAGTCATGTTTTTCATTCATATGAATTAACCTGCCAATCTCCCAGTTGTATGAGAATTTTATGTGTTTTTAAAATTATATCTGCAGTATATGATGTATCTGGAGCAGCAAGTGACAGAAACTGTGTGGTCCTCAGTGACATTCACATTGATATCATGGACTACATTCAACCTGCTTCTTGTACAGATGCTGAGTTCCGCCAGATGTGGGCAGAATTTGAGTGGGAAAACAAAGTTAGTACTTGGGAAAGTGGTGGGCTTCTTGGTCTTATTTTCCTCCCTACTTTTTGGTTAATATAGTAATGAGAAATTTTGTAGTGAAATCTTTTCCTCTGGCAAATGACAGATACAGAAAGAGAACTTCCAACTTCATTAGCCCATTTGTACTACCTAGAAATTAATTAATCTACCTAGAAACTGATTAATCTTATCAAGATGACATTCATGTGATTTGTTTTCCTAAAAAAAAAAAAAAAAATGACTTGCTGTTCTCATAAATGAGATAGCTGCATAATTAGTCTAACTACTGTCATAGGCTACATCCCAGATAGTCAGGATATGAAAGTTGATTGAATCTAGTTACCACAAGGAGCTGGATGAAACAATTACTTCTAGAGACATTATTTAGTTATTACTTCCATATTTGGCAGTTGTAGACGTTCAGCAAGAAATATAATTGATTTTTTTTTTTAAGTCATTTTCTAACAAAAAGCTTCATTCTAGCATTTAATTGAAAGAAATGTGAAGAATCTAGTTACTCTTCTGAAAGCAAAGGTGTTTTTTCCCCCCTTTGATATAAAATAAAATCAAAATAATGCTATTGTTTACCTTTTAGCAATTATAACAGGTTTTGCAACACTAAGAGAAATTGTTATAAGATTTTTTTTTTCTTTTTAAGATTGTAGTATTTTAGACTTGAGACTTTAGAGGTTACTTTAGACTGATTTCCCTTTTTTTTTAAATAGAAGAAGAAACTGAGACCCAGAGGTCATGCAGCCAGTTAGTATAGACATAATAATAGTATAGTTTCCCTAACTCCTGGTCCAGTATTCTCATTGATGAGATCTATTTTTTTTTTCTTTGCAGGTGACAGTTAACACAAATATAATTGATTTAAATGAATATTTACATCATATTCTAAAGTCAACTAATATGAAGTGCCTCACTCCAGAAAAGGTAATACTCTGTCTGAATTTGCTGTGAAACAATCTGAGGTGGCCTTCTGGTGAGAGTCTGCTGTAATAAAGAATTACTTAAATATATAATCTACTGAATGGCCAGGTTTCCTCTCCCCTCTCCAATTAATCATTTCTTCCCCATTTTTTCTTAATTTTTATCTAAAGGAATACCTATAAGAATTCATTTTTGTTCTTGTCAGGAAATACTAGTAACTCCTTATTTTTCTCCCATTCTACCCATTTTCAGTAACTATAATATGAATCAGAATGTATCTGCTTATAAACAATGGTTTTCATTGCAATATAGATTTCTTTGGCTTCTGGTTGTTGTAGAATTATAGGCATTTAATTCTTAGGACTTCTGGCCTTGCAAATAAAAGCTTTATATAGATATACCCGACCTTGCATGCTGTGTCCATAGGGAAAACATTAAAGTCCTTGATATTCTCTTTCAGGCTCTTTCTGGATACTGTGGTTTTATGGCTGCCAACCTGTATGCCCGTTCCATATTTGGAGAAGATGCACTTGCAAATGTCAGTATTGAAAAGCCAATTCATCTTGGACCAGAAGCCCCAGTAACTGGCCATATACGAATTCGTGCAAAGAGTCAGGTAATGAATGATTGTCCTTTCTTTGTACTGACTTTGTACTTTCTGCTCTTTGAATGTGGGAAAGGAAGTTGTCTCTAAAAACTCCTTTTTCATTTCTTTCTGCTTAACTGTGTGATAGAGTCGGCAAAAAGTAAGGTGGTTAATTCACTTACCTTGCACATCTTTGGGAACCATCATTCTAGACATTATATGTGAAGCCTCTCTGCTTTTTTACCTAACTTAATTGAAATAGATCCCTTTCCCATTAAGATTGCTAGAGTCCAAGATTCATCACAAATCAGAGAATCAGAAAATTTCTAAAGGACCTTAAGAGATTATCTAATCCAGCATCCAAATTGTTGCAGGATTTTTTCTTTACCTCCCAGGCATTTCTTGAATAAGTCTGATGACAAAGTGCTTGCTAGTTCACATAGTTATCCCATTACACTTCTGGAGAGTGCTTATTGTAAGGAAGCTTCTTTTATTGAGCTGAATTCTCCTTACTCCCCTTAATTTCCACTTAAGGATCATGAGCCTCAGAGCTAAATCCTTTGAAAAATATCCTTGACAAAAGATCAATCCAGCCTTTGCATAAAGGCCTCAGTTATGAGAAATTCGTTATTTCCTAAGACAGCCCAGTTCTCTTTTGAATATCTCTGATAGTTGGCCTCTCAGCAACTAATATCCATAATTCTTTTTGTGTCCTTTGGGAATGAGCAGAATGAACCTAAAATTTATTTAATATTACTCTTTTGGGGCAGCTAGTTGACACAGTGTATCCAGTGTACCAGCCCTGAAGTCAGGGGGACCTGAGTTCAAATTTGATCTCAGACACTTAACAAACACCTCCTAGCTGTATGACCCTGGGCAAATCACTTAACTCCAACTGCCTTAGGGAAAAAAATAAATAAAATTAATCTTTCAAATATTTAAAGACAGCTATTTTCCTCTTCTCCCAAGTCTCCTCTTTTCCAGGCTGCATCCCCCTTCGTTGCTCTGATCTTTGTATCATCAGGATCAAGATGGCTTCTGGAGGCTGATCAGTCTGTCAGTGGCTTTTCTAAAGTATGACTTTCATGCTAGGGCAGGACATTCTAAATTTGTTCTCACTTTGGCAGAGCTGTTCCATCATTTCTGCTCTTTGTGACCCCAAGGCCCATAACATGCCAGGGTTGTCAGTGGGTTTTCTTGGCAAAAACGCTGGAGCAGTTTGGCCATCTCCTTCTCCACTGGATTGTGGCAACCAGAGGATCACACAGCTAGTATGTGGGGTCAAATGTGAACTCAAGTCCTCCTGACTCTAGACCCAGCCTTCCATGTGGCAGAGAATAACTGGCCATTGACTCACTTTTCTGGAGTTTATGCTAATTGTTGGTTAGCATATTGAATCACTGCTTTAAGAGTTGGGTTGCAGTGTGTACATCTATGACTGATCAGACTAGTCTCAACTCAGAACGCTCTGCTAGAGGTCGAACATAAAAGTCCATACGAACATTCAAGGTGACTTTTCTAATTTTGTGTATTTCCCATTCCTTTTGGGCTAATTCAGTTCTGCTTTGCTCATGGAGCACAACATCTTCTCTGATGAGGGCACGCCATATTGGGCAGTCCTGTGCCAATATCTCCTGTGTCATACAATCAGTTCTAAAGTTCTTAAGAGAGACCTTGAGAGTGTCCTTATATCACTTTTTCTGACTGCCTTATGAGCGCTTGCCCTGTGTGAGTTCTGCATAGAATAATTTTTTTGGCAAGCGTACATTGTGCTCTCTGCAATAGAGTTGGAATGATTGGCAGTTTAGTTCAAGAAAGGACCTCAGAGTCTGGTATCTTATCCTGCCAGATATACAATCAAAGATTAAGTGAGATTTTTTTTTGATTGTCATATTTTGAAATTGCACTCTACAAAGTGCCTCCTCTCCATATCTTTGCTCACTTTTATATGAATTGCGATTTAGTTCTATTTTCCCAATCTCTCTTCCCCTTTGGAGGTACACAGAATAAATGTGATCCCTTTTTCAGATGACAGCCTTTTAGATACTTGAAAATAGTTATATGTTCTTCTAAGTTTTCTCTCTTCAAAACTAAAACACATCCAGTTACTTTAGTCATTCCTCATCATCTGGGTCTTCCTTTTCTGGATGTGCTCCAATTTGTCAGTGACTTTCTAAAACAGGTCCAGAGTTGGACATAATACTCCCAAGTGTGGTCTAACCAGCATAGAATCTGGCTCTCTTTTTACATGCACTCTGCAAAAAACTATGCCTTCTGTAAATGCAACATGAGAACTCTGGGAATTGGGATGGAGTTAGGTGGCAGCTATTTCTGGGTATGTTTATGTCTATTTGTGAATTGGGGCACTATGCAAATGGCTCAGTGCTTTTATGTAGTGTCAGAAATACCAACATGCTCTTTCTTCTTTACAGGGAATGGCCCTTAGCCTTGGAGATAAGATCAATCTGTCCCAGAAGAAAACTAGTGTATAAAGTCAAAAAAGGCCTTTTCAGATTTTCAGATTTAGGTATGTGTCTTGTTGGACTCCAGGCAACTTGTATTCCTTCATGCTCTGTGTAATGTAGAATCTGAGTTTGTGCTGAATGAATTTCAGCAGATAATTTATAACTTTTACCCTAAATCAAGACTGAGTTTAAAATTACAATTTATTTTTCTCTTTCGGTCTTAGCCATTCTGTGTACTGTCTTTAAAGCATATAACATCTTTCACATATACTAAGAATGTTTCACAGTACAATGAATCTGTCTATTCTTAGGACATTTGTCATTTTATAAATAAATGCATAATTTGATTTGTTACTTATCTGTGTATCTTCTTGAATGGGGAATAAGGTAGAATTTGAGTTCAAGTGTTGAAACAGTTCTTTGATTTTAGAATTGGAAAGAAGCTTTGAGGTTAGCCCCAAGTGGCCGTCTAGGTCCTGCAGGAACACCTCCAGCTCCCAGAGCCACTTAGCAGCAGAGATGAGATCTAGCTTCTCGGGGTGCCCTTGGATCAGCGTAAACTTCTGTGCTGTAAATCATTAAAATTTTTAGATATAGGTCAGCTCAGCAGAAAAAAATAGCAAATAATCAGTTTATATAGCATGTTTTACTCATGAATAGATATAAATCTTGAAGAGAATGTGAAAGGAAAATATAATAAAGAAAGATACCTTGATTTACCTACTTAGTAGTGTTCATTTAACATCTGAACACTGACATTACTGAAACTACTATATAGATTCTTATATGTTTTTGTAATTTGATGGAATTTAGCACCGGAGAATTAATTTCAAATTAATTTTTAAAAGATTAAGCTTCAGTATGAAGAAATGTGAGGGAAGTACAGACACGCAGACACATGCATACAGTTCCTTTGGCTCCACTAATGGAGAAAATTGATTATTTGAACATTATTTTTTTAAAAATCATTTATATGTGATTTTGGAGTTTACTGTTTTATTTACTGTGAGTTCGTAGTGGTTTAAATTAATTAGGAACGCCATATTATTAAAAACTAAGGTCACAAGAATTTAGAAAACTCAGAATTCTGATGTGCCCAACTCTTTTGCCTCTCACATTATCCCTCTGACTGATGTTAAGTAAATCAAATGTCTTGATTTTAAAAGTTATTTCCTCCTTATTCCTCTGAGGATGTATTTTAAACCTCAAGCATCTTTGCTTTCCTACTTCTGTATTCTCACTGTATTCAGGATAATCCGAGAGAAAGAGAGACCAATAGTGCAGTGACTAGCGTGTATTTTGCTCTATTAGCCTGAATGAGAACTGAGATATTTATTTAGACTATACTAAAGGAAAATCTGCCGTTGATATCTTTTGTCATGACACAAAATGATTTTCCACACTATTTTTCCAGTAGCCAGAAAAAGACAACCACTGTAAATCATTAAGGTCGAACCATTTGAAACAGGAACAAAGTAGTGGGTGTCAGTTGTCCCTCCCCCAATAAATGTGTTTATGCAGTGACTTGATGATTCCCTCTGGAGGATGCTCTGGAAGCGATTCATAGATAGTATGGGGTTATTATGTGGGTTGTAAAGGTCCATTCTTTCTCCTCTCTGCAAGACTGAAGGCTTTTAGACTGATAGACCAAGGATGATCCCTTAGAGGTCATTCAATTTA
Organism: Sminthopsis crassicaudata; assembly: GCF_048593235.1. Lineage (NCBI taxonomy): Eukaryota > Metazoa > Chordata > Mammalia > Dasyuromorphia > Dasyuridae > Sminthopsis > Sminthopsis crassicaudata. The sequence goes on from NC_133622.1 coordinate 202,703,207, forward strand.
ACTGCTTCTCAATAGAGGAATTCCTTCTAGAATATCCTCAGCAGATGACACTTGTGCTTTGAGGGCTTCACGTACTAACAAACAGTAGTGCCCATCAGCAGAGCAGAGAAGGGATTATTTGAAGATGGAACAGTTTGAGCCACTTGCGGGTCAGAAAAGAAAATGTAATATGTCAAGACCCAGGGATTCTGATAACAGGAACAGAAGATCAAGTAGAACTTGAAGATTGCTTTCTTATTTGGATTAAACTATCTATTAAAAATAACAACAGATTCACTTAAATGGTACAGTGGATAGAGCACCAGCCCTGAAGTCAGGAGGACCTGAAATTCAAATGTGACCTCAGACACATAACAATTCCTGGCTGTGTGACCCTGGGCAAGTCATTTAGCAAAAACAACAACAACAACAAAAAAACACCTTGAGCTCCAGATTAATATACATTAATTATTATATTGAACTCTTTAGACATTTTACAGTAGCACAGTGTGGAGATAAAGGTAGGGAAGGGACATGGCATTCGTGTTCCGGATAAGATAATGGTGAAAGTAGTGGTTGGTAGTGGTTGGCAGTGGGGAGGGGAGTGTGTGTATATCTCAGATAGATATCATAGAATTGGGGGACCTGTGAATGGGGAGTCTCAGCTTACAGTAGAGGCAAGATGATGAAGACATGGCCAAGAAAGCCTGGTTCTGAGCAAGATGAAAATAGCTAATTTACTTGTCTAAGTTAATTGGTGGTTCTAGAAAGCTGAATACACTTTGCTCTGTTCATTTGTGGTTTTAATGAAATGAGCATTCAGCTGGTCATCAGGAGGCTTGTGTTCTCCTTCCAGGTCTTCCATTGACCACAACTTTAGGAAAGCAGGATTCCCACACTGGCGTCCAGAAGGTGATCTGTGCCAGGAGAGAGTTGAGCACGGTCTGGAGTAGAGCTTGCTCAGTGGGGCCCAGGGAGGGAAAGCTGCTGGGAAGGAGGTAGAGGGGATCTAGCAGGACTTTGCTGCCCCTTAGTTCTCCTGGTGTCCATGCCAGTTCTCTCTCAAACTGTCTTAGCCCGTGTCCTGCCCCAAAGAGTGGCCAGGGGAGAATCAGCATCCCTCTCTGCCCCAGAGAGATTGGGGCTTGCAGGCGGGCCCTGCAGAGAGGAGACAAGATGGACCCTGGACTCCAGGCCATAAATCCTTATCTGTTCTCCTTCACTAATTACACTATACATGAAATATTCAAAAACATTTCTTGACAGTTAAAAGGAGCTTCCTTGGGACCAAGGGATTCATTAATCGATATTGCAGTCTACCTCCTTTTTAAATAAGGTTTTGGTTTGATGAGCCCTAGAGCCTGATCCTGTCTTTAGTTTATGAGAATCAACAAATTATCTAAAAAGATTTCCACGGACTGGGGTGGAGTAAAATGAACAAAACCAGGGGCACAATTTACATAAGGACAACAGTTACATGAAGAACCACTCTGAAAGAGGCATTGGTTCAACTCAGTGGCCCATCATAAAAACTGACTGTTTTATGCATCTTGGAAGACAAGGAATAGAGCCGAAATGCAGAATGAGACATACAGTTTCAGACACTGCTAACAAGTTGAATCATATGGCCGGGCAAAGGAAGATTTCTACTGAAGGGGAGGAAAAGAGTGAGTATCAATAAACTCTTTTATAATGCATAGAATAAAACAAGAAGTTTCAGATGCTGCACAGATGGCAGTTTTGTTGTTAAGCTATGTTTAGGTCTACCTTTTATTTTTTAAATATTTTAGTCAGTTACATTTAAAAACAATTTTAACATTCATTTTTAAAAAATACCAAGTTTTCTACTTCTCTGCTCCCTGAGACAGTAAACATCAGTTTTACCTTTTATTTAAAAAAATCAAACCACAAGGTCACAGTTACTTATACAACAAACATTGTTATTTATATATTAAGTATGTATTTGTTAATTTAGTTTGTAATGAAAAGTTAAACAACCAAAAAATCAGCAGGTTTATTCAGTAAGAGAAGCATAGTGTAGTGTAGTCAAAGTGCAAATAAACCTGGTCAAGAGGAAAGGGAACTCCATTCCTTAAGTCCCTACTGTGGGCAAAACACTGTGCTAATAATATCTCTGCCTTCACAAAGCTTACAGTTTTAGTAGGGGGGATAAAGTACAAACAGATGATTGGAATTCACATTTTTCCAGGAAAACAGTTCTTTCTTTTTACAGTTCTTTCGTCCTTCATCCTAGAATCGGGGTGTGGGATGTAGACCTTGTCTGCCTTTCCAACCGGCCCAGGTATTTAGTAAGTGCTCAGTGATGGGACTTGGAGGTCATGTTTTTAAATGTCCTCTCTTTACAAATGAGGAATTCCCAGAAAGGGGAAATAGCTTATCCCAAGTAACGCTAATAAAGAGCTGAATCCAGCCTCCTGCTTCCAAATCCAGTGCTCTTCCTGTGTTGCCTCAGAAGACTTGGCTCTGCACCTTATTTATTGTGTGTCCTTATGGAGTCATTTTTTCCTCTCCTTGCCTCAGTTTCCTCATTTGTAATGTGAAGGGTTTAAACTAGGTGGCCTCTAAGGTTCCTTCTAAATGCTCTTATCCTGTAACCTGAGAGATTGGGTTCAGCCTTTTCAACAATTTGCTTGCTACCATCTGGGAATTCCTCTACCACTGGGTTTCTTTACTCCCCCCTGGGTTACCGAGCACCCCCGAGCTGGCAGTTGTGGGAGAAGACGGAGATCCACGCTTTACTAAAGGTAATTCTATTCAGTTTGAGTAAGATAGTTGTACAACATCCCTGAAGATGGCTATGATAGACAGTGCTTTGTAAATTGGAAACTCAGCCGACCCTTGGTGCTGCTCAGTAGCACAGGCCTTCGCTATTCCTGCTAGCCTCTAAATTCCTCTAGAACCTTGTACCTCGTTTTATACATAATATATTTTAATTTGTATTATTGTTATTTGTGTATTAGGTCAAGGATCGCTTCTTATTTGTTCTCTGGGGGCTCCCTTAGCCCTGAGCCTGGATATAATAAATATTTAATAAGTTTCTGTTGAATGGATGAGTAAATGTCTAAGCCTAAAGACCTAACTGTTCTTTCTAACTTATTTCTGTAGGAAATGCTAGTAAATTTGTGCTCTAAAGGAAGTCAAAAGAGAAACAACCCAAGTGCACCACTCACAGGGCAGCCAGGTGGCGCCATGGTGCACTTTCCTGCAGTCGGAAAACTCGTCCTCCTGAGTTCAAACCTGGTCTCCCTAAGCCCTGGGCCAGTCACTTAAACCTCTGTGCCTCAGTTTCCTCATCTGTAAAATGCAGTGGAGAAGGATCCTTGCCAAGAAAACCCCACATGGGGTCATGGAGAGTCAAAAACAACACACAACTGAATACCGCCACCACCAAAATATTCATAGCCACCTCTTGGTGGTAGTAAAGAATTAGAAATCAAGTAAATCACTGGCAAAATATTGTGGCATGTGAGTGTAATTGTACCATAAGAAATAATAAGTATGAATCAGAAGCTTAGAAAGACATGAATTGAGGTAAAGTGAAGAAAACAGAGCTAGAAATTAATTATATATATTAATATGTAGTATATAACAAAATAATACAAAATTATAAAATATAAATGAGAAGAATTAATTTTTTAAAAAAAAAGAAATTGAAAGCTATGTACCTACAATAAGAGAGTCTGACTTAGGAAAAAAATTAAGCAAATAATGTCCCCTCCCATTTGCAGAAATAACCCCAGCAAAAGGAACAACAGAGGTATGAAATATATATATGTATGTGTGGTGTGTGGGTGCATATATTATCAGATTTGGGGGAAGTGTTGATTCTACTGAACTTTCTAGACTTTTTTTTTTTTTAAACAAGGGATGACTTACAGGGGACAGGAGTAGAAGAGGGTTATTTTCAGAAATAAAAGTGATGCAAAAAATAAGATAAAAATAATGTCTATGGGAAGATAAAGTGCCAAATAACTCAGAAATAAAATTTTTAGAATGCAAACCGCTTTAAAAGTAGGAGCTGCCTGCTGTTATTTTGCTACTGATTATTTGCTTAAGAAAAAAAAAGCCTGCCTGTTACTCCAGCTTAGGAACCATCACACAAATGAAGGAGATACTGAAAAGTGCCTGATGTCTGTCTGTTTCTCAGAGCTATGTTAGCACTGTTGGAAATCTCTAATGGTTAGGAAGCCCTTTCTCATCCTGAGCTCACACATTGGGATACCTGCCATACTGGTCCATTGCTCCTACTTCTGGCCTTTGGGACCAAGCAGAGCAAAATTGATTCTACACCTAATACTTTTTTTAAAAATTGCCTTTTCCCCCTCCAAAAAAAAAAAAAAAAAAAAAAGATTGCCTTCTCCTTCTGTTCCTCTCAAGGTTCAAAATACCCAGTCCTCCAAACTGTTCCTTCACAGGGCCATCTCCAGGTTCTTGTCAGTCCCAGCCACCTTCCTAATGGCGATAATAACAATAGTAGCTAAGGCTCCTGTAGCACTTTAAATATTTGCAAAGCACTTTACATGTGTTACCTCATTTGATCTTTACAACAATCCAGGAGGTAGCTACTTTTATCCTTGTTTTAAAGATGAAGAAACATGTTGAGTTGCTCAGCTGTTAAATACCTTAGGCCTCCTTGACTCCCAGGCCATTGCTCTCCTTCAGTCTTTCCTAAAAGGTGTCTTTCAGAACTACCTGCAGTACTCCAGATATAGTCTGAGCAGGGCAGACCAGCATGGGACTGACTTCTCTCCGTCTCAGAAGTTTGGTCTGTTAGTTGCTATATTCCACTTTACTCTTCTTGAGATTTCTTCATCCTGCTGTTTCTTACTCCTGGCAGCATGTTGGCTAGAGAGCTTTGCTCTTGCCCTCCACAAGCCTGCCTTCGAGCTTAGCTTGAGGGAACAACTAGCTTCTGTGGGAACCATGGCAAGGATTCTTGCAGAATCACGCAATTGAGAAGTGAAAGAAAATCTGGCTGCCATCTAGACCAGTGAATACTTGTATCTCCACAGGAACATGCCCAAAGATCTGCCAGGGAGAAGGAACCAGCTCCCTTCAGTCTTTCATTGTTGGGAAGTTTTTCCTTAGCTTTTGAGGAAAAGAGCCTAGCAAAGCCTGCTTTCTTCAGGTCTTGTCAGTGTAACCTTTAGGGGTCCCAGTGACCAAGAAAAGCTCATTTGACTTAGGAACTGAGTCACTCGGGATTTCCTTTTAAAACCCTGTTTTGGGGGTGTTAATACCATTATAATGAAACATGGGATAAATCACTGGAGAAAGCGAGAGATTCTCCAACAATGGACCAGAGTTTAAGATTCCCAGCCCAGAATCAGGGAAAAGAACTTCCCAGCCCCAGTGTCTTTGTGTGTAGTTAAACCACTAGGACTGTTCTGCTGTGTGCTCAGACCTCAAAGGGACATACGGAAATATGTGTGTCTGGGTAACCACATATTTATGAGAAGTAAAACTAGGTGAGTAAAAAATAACAGCTCACAGAGGAGTAAATGAATGAGTTCAGAAAAATGCCTAGCCAAAGTGGGAAAGGGGGAGGGGAAATAGAGCTAAATTCCCGAAATGCATCTGCTTTGAGCTGTGCTTCAGCTACTGGGGTGAGTGACCACAATAAAAAGGTACCTTAACTAACACCTTGTCTCTCCAACCCCTGAAGACCATACAGGGAAGCCCCTTGGCAATGCTTCCCTGGTTCAGAGATGAGTGCAAATTCAAAAGCCCACAGATGTGTAAGTACCTAAGCTAACCCTCCCACTTGCAGGGTGGCTAAAACTTATCACTCCCTTTTAAAAAGGGGACACGCAACTCAAGAACCTGTTTATATCTTTCTCGCCTGATCACTGGTCTGTGGACCAGACTACACACACACAAAAGGGGGCTCACAATGATGACTTGTGTATGTGTGGGTGTTTGTGTGTAGGCCTGGACTCAGTTTCCCTTGCTGCACTATGAAGGGCCTAGATTATCTGATCTCTGAATCAATCGTTGTCACTCAGAGTTCTGCTGGTGCTCTTCCCACCACCCCAAACTATCTGCCTGTCCTTAATTACAGAACACAACCATTGGGATGGGCTGAGTGGCGGCTCTGCAGCAGTTTGATAAATGAAACTTCACTGCTATAGGATTGTCACCAGAGCAATCTGGCCGAGGGCTTCCCTCCTTCCCTTTGCATTCCAAGAGGGGAGAAGCATGGGGAAGGAAGGGTGATTCATGATCACTGTCTTGGAGCTTTTGGAGATCATCACAGGGAAGAGGAATCTGCTTTGTGCCACTTGGCTTCAGAGCACAGAACGAGGAACGTCAGGATGACGTCTCAGGGAGGAGGATCTCCTCTCAGTATGAGGGAAAAAATCCCAACAATTAGAGGAATGAATCGTTTCAGTCAGTGATGAGCTCCCTTTCGTTGGAAGTCTTCCAGGGATTTTGGAGAGGGGATCTCGTTCAGCTGTGAGATGAACTAAGGACTGACCTCTGAGATCCTGACATTTTCCACAAAGTGCCGTGAAGCATTTTGCACATCCCCCCTTTAATAGATCATTGTGGGGCAGTGGCGTTCAGTCCTTTTCAGTCACATCCCACTCTTCATGACCCCATCTGGATTTTCTTGGCAAAGATAAGGAAAGGTTTTGCCATTTCCTTCTCTAGCTCATTTTACAGATGAGGAAACTGAGGTAAACTGGATAAAGTGACTTATGCAAGCACACACAGCTATAAGTGTCTGAAGCCAGATTTTAATTGAAGTCTTCCTGTCTCTGTGCCCAGAGCTCTATGCCCTGTACAACCTGGCTGCCCTTTATTACATATAACATGCACAAGTTCAGCCCTGGGCCCTGTTTCCATATGACAGGGGTTCTGAAGGGCTTTGGGGTGGTCCCTTCATCCCCATCATGGGGGAATCTGTGTAAAAGATAATTGACCACTAAGCCAAGAAACACCCCCCTTCCTAGGTGAGATGAGTGATTCTCAAACTTTTACTTTTAGTGTCTTTATACTATTAAAAATGACTTTAGGATCTGTCCAAAGAGTTTTGTTTATGTGGCTTATATTTACAAATACTTACCATAATAGAAATAAAGCCTAATTTTGAATTTGTAGACCTTCTAAGAGAGTTCCAGAGCTACCCCCCTCTTTCCCTAGATTTTCTGGACCACTCTCTGAAAATCACTGGGCTAGATAAAGGATCATGAAGAAAATCTCTGCCCTTTTTAGAAAAAAATTAGCCTCTTTCACAACCAACACCAGCTTTTGGGGGAGGGAGCATTGAGGGCAGAAGAAGGATTTATCTATGGCAGGCAAAAGCACATAAGAGCAAGTATAGACATTTAAGGTCAGGAGCCTAATACTAGATCTCAAGTCTCTGGCAGCCTCTGCTACTTCTTGTTCCTTCCCTTGAGCACAGGTGAATGATGGATGTTTCCAGCCTTGGCAACTACTCTGGGAACTTGAGATTTTCTCTGAAATTCTGGGAGAAAGAAGAAAAAATCTGAACTTCTTCTCTTTGGAGGCAAGGTCCTTCTGAACTGTCCCACTTGTGGGACAGGATCTTCTCCACCCCATCCCCCAGGACAGTGATCCATTATAATTTGTCTTTGTTTCTTATTCCCCTGACTACTAATTCTATAAGGGCAGAAGCATGTCTTACTTAAGTTTTGTATGTTTCCCATTGCAGAGCTTAATTAACAGTTGATGCTTAAATAAATGCTTCTTAAATTAATTAATGACATGTAGCATCTCACCAGTGCTGTCCATTTTGTTAGAGACTAACTCCCTAGTAGAGAGTAATTTCTTTGGTCAAAGGAATCAATCCTTGTGGTTGACCCAGGGCCCAGAGGTGATGTCCATGGAGGCCTTAAGAGAGAATACAGTAAGTACAATGCTAAGAGATCACAGCCCCTGCTCGGGGAGGGTCCTATGGCTGACCATTCCTCCCTACGCAAAGTCATTTAAGGCCTAAATGGAGTAGTTGAGCCCCCAGAACCCTGGTTTTACAACATCCCAAGCTGTCTGGTTATTTCCAAGGAAATCTTAATATCTTCAAATAAAAACCAGTTTTCATTTTATTGAAACTCAAAACATCAGATAGTCTGTCTTTGCAGAGCAAGCTAAATGGGTCTGCAATATCAAGGAAGACTCCAATAAGCTGTGCATTGCAGCAGAAAGGACGCTGGTCTCAGGCAGGATGCATCAGTTGGACTTAGGCCTTTACAAGACCTTGGGCACTAAAAGGATTTGTCTTGTCTAGCCCTTAGTTTCTGTCTTAACACACTAAGATTAGCCCAGGTGATCACTAAGGGATTCTTCCAGCTTTAGCATGTTATTGTTCAAGGATTTAAGAGTCCATTAAAAAAAAAAAAAAAAGAAAGAAAGAAAGAAATTACCTGCCTTGGAGAAAGGTCTCCCTGACCATCAGACATTGACCTGGGAAGGACAAAAACTAACGTGCCTTCAGGTGCCCCCCTGCATCCCCTTACCAGGTAGAACCAGTATTCTTTTTTTTTTTTTAATTTTTTTTATTATATATATATATTTTTTATAATATTATCCCTTGTATTCATTTTTCCAAATTACCCCCCTCCCTCTATTCCTTCCCCCCGATGACAGGCAATCCCATACATTTTACATGTGTTACAATATAGTCTAGGTACAATACATGTGTGCGAATATCACTTTCTTGTTGCACAATAAACATTAGAATCCGAAGGTACATGCAACCTGGGCAGACAGATATTAGTGCTAACAATTTACATTCACTTCCCAGTGTTTCTTCTCTGGGTGCAGCTACCCCTGTCCATCATTGATCAACTGGAAGTGAGTTGGATCTTCTTTATGTTGAAGATTTCCACTTCCATCAGAATACATCCTCATACAGTATTGTTGTTGAAGTGTACAGTGAGCTTCTGGTTCTGCTCATTTCACTCAGCATCAGTTGATTTAAGTCTCTCCAGGCCTCTCTGTATTCCTCCTGCTGGTCATTTCTTACCGAGCAATAATATTCCATAACCTTCATATACCACAATTTACCCAACCATTCTCCAACTGATGGACATCCATTCATCTTCCAGTTTCTAGCTACAACAAAAAGAGCTGCCACAAACATTTTGGCACATATATGTTTCTTTCCGCTCTTTAGTATTTCTTTGGGATATAATCCCAGTAGTAGCGCTGCTGGGTCAAAGGGTATGCACAGTTTGATAACTTTTTGGGCATAATTCCAGATTGCTCTCCAGAATGGCCAAATTCTTTCAAGCTCCACCAACAATGTATCAGTGTCCCAGTTTTCCCACATCCCCTCCAACATTTGTCATTATTTGTTCCTGTCATCTTAGCCAATCTGACAGGTGTGTAGTGGTATCTCAGAGTGGTCTTAATTTGCATTTCTCTGATCAGTAGTGATTTGGAACACTCTTTCATGTGAGTGGATATAGTTTCAATTTCTTCCTCTGAGAATTGTCTGTTCATATCCTTTGACCATTTATCAATCGGAGAATGGTTTGGTTTCTTATAAATTAGGGTCAGTTCTCTATATATTTTGGAAATGAGACCTTTGTCGGAACCTTTGTTTTTAAAAATATTTTCCCAATTTGTTACTTCCCTTCTAATCTTGTTTGCATTAGTATTATTTGTACAGAAACTTTTTAGTTTGATGTAATCAAAATCTTCTATTTTGTGATCAATAATGATCTCTAGTTCTCCTCTGGTCATAAATTCCTTCCTCCTCCACAGGTCTGAGAGATAGACTATCCTCTGTTCCTCTAATCTATTTATTATCTCATTCTTTATGCCTAAATCATGGATCCATTTTGATCTTATCTTGGTATATGGTGTTAAGTGTGGATCCATATCTAATTTCTGCCATACTAATTTCCAGTTTTCCCAACAGTTTTTTCTGAATAATGAATTTTTATCCCTAATGTTGGAATCTTTGGGTTTGTCAAAGATTAGATTGCTATAGATGTACCCTTTTTTGTCCTTTGTATCTAATCTGTTCCACTGATCTACCGGTCTATTTCTTAGCCAATACCAAATGGTTTTGGTGACTGCTGCTATATAATATAGCTTTAGAACAGGAACACTTAGACCACCTTCCTCTGAGTTTTTTTTCATTAGTTCCCTTGCAATTCTTGACCTTTTATTCTTCCATATGAATTTTGTTGTTATTTTTTCTAGATCATTGAAATAGTTTCTTGGGAGTCTGATTGGTATAGCACTAAATAAATAGATTAGTTTGGGGAGTATTGTCATCTTTATTATATTCCCTCGGCCTATCCAAGAGCATTGAATGTCTTTCCAATTATTTAAATCTGATTTTATTTTTGTGGCAAGTGTTTTGTAATTTTTCTCATATAATTCCTGACTTTTCTTTGGTAGATGGATTCCCAAATATTTTATACTCTCAACATTTGTTTGGAATGGAATTTCTCTTTGTATCTCTTGCTGTTGCATTTTGTTAGTGATATATAAAAATGCCGAGGATTTATGTGGATTTATTTTGTATCCTGCCACTTTGCTGAAATTTTGAATTATTTCTAGTAGCTTTTTAGCAGAGTCTTTGGGGTTCTCTAAGTATACCATCATGTCATCTGCAAAAAGTGAAAGTTTGATTTCCTCATTTCCTACTCTAATTCCTTGAATCTCTTTCTCGGCTCTTATTGCCGAGGCTAGCATTTCTAGTACTATATTGAATAGTAATGGTGATAGTGGGCAACCTTGTTTCACTCCTGATCTTACTGGGAAAGGTTGCAGTTTATTTCTATTGCATATTATGCTTACTGAAGGTCTTAAATATATGCTCCTGATTATTCTAAGGAATAGTCCATTTATTCCTATACTCTCAAGAGTTTTTAGTAGGAATGGATGTTGGATTTTGTCAAATGCTTTTTCTGCATCTATTGAGATGATCATATGGTTCTAATTAATTTGATTATTAATATGGTCAATTATATTAATAGTTTTCCTAATATTAAACCAGCCCTGCATTCCTGGAATAAATCCTACTTGATCATAGTGTATTATCTTGGAGATGATTTTCTGAAGTCTTTTTGCTAATATCTTATTTAAGATTTTAGCATCAATATTCATTAAGGAGATTGGTCTATAATTTTCTTTCTCAGTTTTCGATCTACCTGGTTTAGGTATCAGTACCATGTCTGTGTCATAAAAGGAGTTTGGTAGGACTCCTTCATCCCCTATTTTTTCAAATAATTTATATAACATTGGGGCTAATTGTTCTTTAAATGTTTGGTAGAATTCACATGTGAATCCATCTGGCCCTGGGGATTTTTTCCTGGGGAGTTGATTAATAGCTTGTTCTATTTCTTTTTCTGAAATGGGACTATTTAAGCAATTTATCTCCTCCTCTGTTAATCTAGGGAGCCTATATTTTTGGAGGAAGTCATCCATTTCACTTAAGTTATCAAATTTATTGGCATAAAGTTGGGCAAAGTAACTCCTTATTATTTCTCTAATTTCCTCTTCATTGGTGGAAAGATCCCCCTTTTCATTTGTAAGACTATCAATTTGATTTTCCTCTTTCTTTTTTTTGATCAAATTTACCAAAGGTTTATCTATTTTATTGGCTTTTTCATAAAACCAACTCTTGGTTTTATTTATTAATTCAATAGTTTTTTTACTTTCAATTTTATTGATTTCTCCTTTTAATTTTTGTATTTCAAGTTTAATTTTTGGTTGGGGGTTTATAATTTGAGAACCAGTATTCTTAAAGAGAGGTCAGATTTTATATAAAATGAAAATATATCATCACTGAGTTTCCATTAGGAAATCACTTTCAGTATTGAAAGAGTAGAAGCATCAGATCTGGAAACAGGATACTTAGTTTGTATTTGTCTCTGGCACTTAGTAGTGTGACCATGGCCAAGTCCTTAACTTCCAATTGATCTGGTTCTTAATTTACAAAATAGGGAGAATAATTCCTTTAGTATGAACCCCAAAGGCTTGTCTTGACTATCAAATGCAATCATGAATGAAAGCAATTTATAAAACTGAATATATGCTCTCTAACTATCTCCCTCTCCCCCCCCTCTGTCTCTCTCTCTCTCTCTCTCTCTCTCTCTCTTTGTGTGTGTATGTCTCTGCATCTCTCTGTCTCTCTGTCTCTGTTTCATTATGATTTCTGATTCCAGTGTCATTTACATGTAAGAGAAAGGAAGAAACAAAGATAATAAATATACTCTTACATATTATATTGATGAAGTAGTGCACACATGATGAATGTCAATCTATATGATGGATTATAAATGTAATATTAAAACAATACTTATAATGCTTTCAATCATTCAATACATTCAAATGTTCAATCATCATCATAATAATAATATAAATGTTTGCATATGTTCACGACCCAATACAAATTTAAGCTCATAGCTGGAAATAAATATCTACAAACTAGAGGAAAAAAATCACTTTCACACACACACTTTATACAAAGGGGAAAACTAAGGTTTGGATGCCTAAGATTGTCCAATTAGTGTCAGGACAGAAATTGTATGTCGTCTAATTATTTTGTGGCTTTTTCCTCATCTGAATTGTCTCTCTACAGTAGGATTTCTTAAACTTTTTTCACTTGCAGACCTTTTTTGTCCAAGAAATTTTTATTTGACCCTGAGTATATAGATATATACAATAGGTATACAAAGCAAACATTTACAGATAATAAATCACACTTTCACACCCTCACATTCAGTTACAAGCTCCCATGGGGTCTGGATCCCCACTGTAAGAAGCTGGACTCCCCCTGATCTTATCACAGAGATGAGATGGGCACAGACCTGCAAGTGACTCCTTCCTCACTCCTCACTCCTCAGGCTTCTAGGGACGACTTGGAGCCGAGGCCATCTGGGACCCAGGACTTCATTCATCACTTAATTAGAAATGCAATACGCCAAGCAGGGGTGGGGGCCATGATCTGTGTTTCTCAAAAATAACAGGCTTAGGGTATTTGGTGCTAAAAGGATCCATCTGTCATCAGAGCCCCCAGATTGGACAGATTTCATCTTTATGTCAGAATGTTGTCGCTACAGATAACTCACTTTGGAGATGGAGACATCGCTGCCATGGCAACTGGAGCCTTGCTTACAGCTTTGTGCCGCAGCCAGGCCCAAAGAGGGGAGGGCTCTCTGATGATGAGTAATAATGGCTTATGTTTCCATAAGGTTCACAAAGGACTTTCTCTCCCCCACCCTCAACACCCTTGTCACGTAGGTCATGGTGAGATTATTATTCCCATTTTATAGATGAGGAAACTGAGGTTTAGAGTACCAGAGAGACTGAGGGACTAAGGCTATCAAATACTTGGTTCAAGATTCAAATCTAAGTTTCCTGAGATCAAAACCTGGGCCTTTTCTATTAGTCTCTCTAGTTTCATCTGTAATGAAGTATAATGGACAGCAAGGGCCATTGGGGGTCAGAGAAAAGGTTGCATCGAGGCAACCAGTACGCAGAGTCCTGGGACTGGAGTTCAAATCCAGCCACAGACACTTACTGTGTGATCCTGGCCAAGTCACTTAAGCACTGCCTCAGTTGCCTCATCTGTCAAATGGGGACAGTGACAGCATTTACCTTCCAGGGTTATCACATGAGATAATTTTAGTAAAGTGTCTGGCTTGAGACACTTAGCACCTACCTGCAGGACCTTGGGAGAATCAAATGAGATATCTATAGAGCACTTAGCACAACATCTGCCACATAGTAGGTACTTAATAAATGTTTACTTGTTATTTGAGAGGGAAAGACAAGAAAATTTAAAAAATAAGATTGTGAAAATTTTAAAAATAAGGAGTTCACAGAATTAGAGATTTAGAGTTTTAAAGGCCCTAATGAGAGGGCCTTAAATCAAAGAACAAACTGAGTCACAGTGAGGCAATGGGTTAGCTCAGGGCCCTTCCCTCTGCCCTGCTGCCTTCTCTAGGAGGAGTGGGACTAAATGCCTTCTGAAATCACTTTCAGATTGTCTATGAGTTTGTTCTTCCCCAGGTCCTTGCTCCTCACAGAGTGGGAGGATGACTGTGGTCTTGCTGGTTCCAGTCATTCCTAGCGTCCCTGACCCCTGAGGACCCAGCCCCCCCCCACTCCCAGACCCTCAGAGGGGCTTTTGGGCAAGCGGCCTGCCTCCCACTCCCACTCCCTTCTCTGTCCAGGACCCAGCGGGGAGGGAAGCCTGGCTCTCTGACTTGAGGTCTGGGCCCCGGCCCAGCCCTGTCCCAGTAGCCTGTGGGGTTGTGCTCCCTGAGCTGCCCAGTCCTCCCTCAGGGGAAGGCCTTCTCTGGGGAGGAAGAAATCCCGTACCTTCACAGCCCTAAGGGAGCCAGGCCGTTCTTAAGCTTCAGCGGCCCCCTGGGAATGGACTAATAAATCATAAAATGTCAGTGCTCGGAGGACCCGTAAAAGTCATCTCGTCCATCCCTTTTATTTGATAGGAAAGGAAATAGCACAAAAAAGGAAGGGGAGTTGGCTGAGGTCAAAAGAGACAGGATTTAAATCCTGGCTTCCTGACGGTTCCCAGCTTCGGTGTCAAAACAAGTAGGCAATTAGAGGATCTAGAACACTTACGGCCCCAAGCACGTACACAACAGGCCCCCACACAAAGGCCCACAAACCAATATAGACATGCTTCCTAGGAGAGGCCCCCAAAAGGATCCCCGTGTAATAAGCTGCTACTGTGCACCAAGCACTGGCCAAGTGCTTCACAGTTATTATCTCATTTAATCCTCACAGCCACCCTGGAAGGAAGGGTGGTCACTATCCCCATTTGGCAGATGAGGCAACTGAGGCAGGGACAGTTCAGTGACTGCTCAGGGTCACACAGCTGGTCACATAGTAGGTCTTCTTAACTCTGCCATCTGGAAGAATCGGGGAGCCAGTTCTGTTACTTATCAGCTGGGCAAGTCACTTAATTAAAATGAATATCCATTAAATAAATGAATAAATCTAGCGTCTATTAAAAAGTGCCGACTAGGGGCAGCTGGGTGGCTCCGGGCCGGCCCTGGAGTCAGGAGGACCAGTTTTCACGTGCTGAACTCTCAGATCTGGAGCTCTCGGAGGGAGACTGGCAGCGCTGCGTCCATCCGTCTATGGTCCGTCTATTGTCCGTCTAGGGCTAGGGCTGGTCTGCCCCCACGGGAGCCCAGGCTGACCTCAGGCTGTCGGCACGCAGAGTATGCAGCTTCAGTATTCCCCCTGGGGCTGAATCATGCTTCAGGAGCCAGCCTGGCAATGATTTATCATATCTTAGCGAGATTTGGGCAAAACAAATGACTCGTGGCCTTGGCATGTGGGCTTGTGGGGCAGGAAGGGGGAGACGCGAGGCGGGTCATGAGGAGCTGTTCCTGGCTTCCGGAAGGGTGGGCCTTTCCCCACCCAGGGCTTCCTCTGGCCATCCCCACCACTGGGGCACTGATGGGCAACACAGATAGAAGCCTTTCCAGATCTCAAGATCTTTTCAAGAGAAAACCTGATTGGGGGAGAGCCCTGGGCTAGAGGACAGAAAACTGGGTTTTTCCTGCTGCTTTTTCCACTGATCGACTGGGTGATCTAAGCACTTTTTAATCTGGGACTCAGTTTACCCCCTTTGGTCCCTCTGGCTCCCAGAACTAACATGAGTTCCCCTGGAATCATGTCTAATTTAGATCATCTAGAACTAAAAGTTAGTGAGAGTGAATAAGCAATTATTAAATACCTGGGCACTTACTAGCTATGTGACCCTGGACAAGTCACTTCAACCTGTTTGCCTCAGTTTCCCCATCTGTAAAATGAGCTGAAGGGTATCTCTGCCAAGAAAATCCCAAATGGGGTCACAGAGAGTCATACATGACTTAAACGACTTGACAACAGCAGCAACATTCAAGCACTGTGCTAAGCACTGGGACCTCAGAAGCCAGCTAGTTTAATTTTCTTATTTTACAAATTTTTTTACAAATTTACTTATTTTACAAATCCTGAAAATTAAATCATTTGAAAATTAACTCATTAACTCATTAAATCATTCAATTAATTAATTGATTAATGTTGAATTGGTTATATGCTTTAAAAATAAAAAAAAGCTATACACCATAGAAATTAGATATTTCTTATACAACCCCCTCCTCTGTTCTTTGTCTATGGAAATGTTCATATTTGATGTGTGCCAAGATCAGAATAACAAGAAGTTTAAATTAAAATCCCAAAGGAAAAAAGAAAAAGCTCGCTCATGGAATATCAGATCACTATCACTCTCCTCATTTCCATTTATATTCTAACAAATCTAAATAAATAATCTCTAGTTTCCTCTAAAACTCAGCTGAAATGCCTCCTCCTAATGAGTTTATTTAATCCAATTCAATTTTTATTGTCTCCCTATTCCAAACTGGCTTTTTCTTTTTGTGGATATTTTGTGTTCTTTTGTATTCTTTGGTGAGTATTTTGTATATCATTGGATATTTTTGTATCTGTGCTCTCCCTAATAGATTATGAATTCCTTGAGAGTAAGGATTGTTTCACTTTTGTCTTTGAATCCTCAAATCTTAGCAGGGTGACTGGCACACCGTAGGCATTTAATAAATGCTTGTTGGGGTAGCAAAATGGCAGAGCATAAAGAGCAGCAGCCCTGGAGTCAGGAGGACCCGAGTTCAAATCCAGCCTCAGACACTTGACACTTCCTAGCTAGGTGACCCTGGACATGTCACTTAACCTCAATTACCTTGCAAAAATACCAAATGAATACCTAAATGCTTGTGGGTTGGTGGCCATTCATTTGGATTATAACATACGGGGCCTTGGAAGGATGTGCAGATTGTGCCTTTTAGTGCCTCTTGCTCCTTCTTTGTCTCGCCCACAATTTCTGGTGTTGGAATGAGGAAGATTGTTGTTCCTCAATCATGTCTAACTCTTAATGACCCTAGACATTCCACTACCATCCGTGGGGTTTTCTTGGCAAGGATTCCTGTGAATTAAAACAGAGGTTAAGTGACTTGTTCAGGATCACACAGTTAGGAAGTATCTGAGGTTAGATCAGGTCTTTGTCCACTGAGCCACCAGCTGTCAAAAAGATCTGAGTTCAAATCCAACTTTACCTGCTGTGTGACACTGGATAAGTCAATTAAAATCCCTTATTTTAAAAATGAGAATGGTAATATGAGAATAATACCTCTCGGAGTTGTTGTAAAGGGAAAATGAGGTAATATTTGTGTAAAAAAAAATACTTAGTACAGTGTTTGGCATATAGTGGGTACTAAATAAATGCTTATTCCCTTCCCTGCTTAAGTAACTTTTCTTTTAGGTTAAACATGTAGAATTCTTCTAAATATATTCCTGACGCTGCACAAGAAAAGTCAGATCAAAAGATGAAAGAAAAAATGCAAGGAGAAAATAGTAAACAACAATAAATAATGTGAAAACACCTGGTTGTGATCCTCCCTCAGTCCCCACAGTCCTCTCTCTGGGTATAAATGGCTCTATCACAAGACCACTGGAACTGGCCTGAATCACCTTGTTGAAGAGAGCCACGTCTCACAGCTGATCATCACACACAATTGCTCTTTCTGTGTACAGTGATCTCCTGGGTCTGCTCACTTCACTCGGCATCAGTTCATGTGAGTCTCTCCAGGCTTTTCTGAAATCATCCTGCTGGTCATTTCTTATAGAACAATAATAGTCCACAATATTCATATACTAGGTAACATTTTTAATGCACAGGTCTTAATCGTGTCACTTCCCTGCACAAAAATCTTCAGGATAAAATACATGCTCCTATTCTTGGCATTCAGGGTCCTTGACAAACTTGCTTGCCCTGTTCTGTCTCATGTTCCAGCCAAACATGACCTTTTTCCTCTTTCTGTTCTTCCCCTTTCCAATCTCCATACCTCTGCTCATGCCATCCCTCCTGCCTGAAATGGATTCCTCTGCCACCTTTCTCCATCCATTGATATCGTTTCCTTCCCTTCTTCTCTACCTTCCCAAGCTTGAATAGATCTAGATATCTAGAAGGAGGGAGGGAAGGAGGGAAGGAGAAAAGGACGGAGGGAGGGAGGAAAGGAGGAAAAGAGGAAGGGAGGAGGGAAAGAAGGGAAGGAGGGAGGGAGGGAGGAAGGGAAGTGAACTAGGGCTCATCAGCTTAATCTCCTTTGGTCTCAGTTTCCTCATTTGTAAAATAAGATCTAGATGACCTGTAAGTTTCTTTCCAGCAGTAAAACTATGAACCTTGACTTCCCCATCTATAAAAGGAGGGGGATTAAATAATCTCTCAAGATTTTTCTAGCACTAATAGTCTTTGTTTCTGTGAAAGGGTCATATAAACATTACCTCTCACTATTCTAGAAGCTAGGACATTATATTCTAGCATACCATCTTTCTAAGCTCCTCTGCCCTGTAGCCCTCCAGGATTTACACCCTTTGTTTGCTACCTCTTTCCCACCCTGAATCATCTTGCCTTCTCTCTCTCTCCCAGTTATTCCATCTTCCCCCCTCCACTCATTCAATCTCTCTCCCTTACTCCCTACCAGTCTCAATTATTACTTGGCTCTCCCCAGCTGCTTCCTCCCTCAGTTCCCAAGGAAAGACAACCTTTCTTTTCCTCCAAAAAAGGTAGCCTAATTTTTTCTCACTTACATTTTTTGATCCTAGGACAGCACAGAAAGGGATGTTATGGTCTGAATCATCTCATTGTTAGAAAGAGCCATAGTTTGTCTTTTTGTTGCCATGCATAATAATCTCCTGGTCCTGCTCATTTAATTTCTGCATCAGTTCATGTTAAATCTCTCCAGGCCTCTCTGAAATCATCCTGCTGGTCATTTCATACAGAACAATAATATTCCATAATATTCATACACCATAACTTATTCAGCCATTCTCCAACTGATGGGCATCCACTCACTTTCCAGTTTCTGTCCACTACAAAAAGGACTTCCACAAACATTATTCTTGCTCATACAGGTCCCTTTCCCTCCTTTAAAATCTCTCTCTTTTTTTTTTTTTTTTTTTTTTTTTAAGCCCAGTAGAAACACTGCTGGGTCAAAGGGTATGCACAGTTTGATAACTCTTTGGGCATAGCATGTGAACTTATTTTTTAAAAAATTTTGATAACTATTTCAATATAATTGGTAATCCTATGCATTTTATCATTTTAATCGCCCAAAAAGTCACTGGGCTTTTTTAGACTTCCCAAAGAATCTATCAACTTCATCAGACTTTTTTTTTTTCTTTTTCTTTTTAATAACTTTTTATTTTCCAAATACATGCAAAGAGTTTTCATCTTTCATCTTTGCAAAACCTTGTGTTCCAAATTTTTCTCCCAGCCTCCCACTCCTTCCCCTAGAGAGCAAGCAATCCACTATAGGTTAAACATGATTCACCAGACTTTTCAAAGAATCTATGACAGTTCTAATCCCATCACACGGTCTTCCTCTGTATGAAAAGAACAGTAAATAATGGACTATCCCAAATATTTCTGGAGGAAATTGACTCAATAACCAAAGCCTGTGATGCTGACCCCACCCTGCCTGTGTCCTGGAGTTGGGCCTGAGGGATCTGAGCTATGCTATGTGTCCCCAGGTACTGTGGGAAGGGTCTGATATGTGGAGGTCAAAGACCTTGATTTGAATCTCAACTCAGTTACTCCCTTGCCAGGTTACCCCAAACTTCACCTTTCTGGAGCTCAGTTGACTCACTGGTAAAAGGAGAGTACTGAGCTACGGCTGTTAACTCCCAAACGTTTGGGTCTCAAATCTTAAAAATTATTGAGGATTCCAAAGAGGTTTTGTTTCTGTGGGTTATATTGTTAGGATTACTAAGTGAGAACTCGGGTTGTCTGGATAGTGACGAGGTGAGAATTCAGGTTGGACAATTACAAGGTGAGAACTCAGGTTGACTTGATAGAAGGAGCAAGCCCATTGGCTGAAGTGGTTCTTCCCAGAAGCCCTTGCATTATCCCACGCCCATTCTCTGTGAGAATAAAAGAAGAGGACTCTCAGAGAAAGAGGAAGACTCTGAATTGCATCAGGCTTGACGGGGCTCTCTGCAGGAAGGGAAGTCACTTCTTTGGACAAGAGTTAACAGCAACTGCCTGGAGACAACGGTTCGTTACAGGAAGAAGAATCTGTCTGAGAGATTTGAGTAGACACAGCAGATCTCTTCCCAGAGAGCGATCCAGCAGCTTCTGGAGACGACAGCTCGCTACAATTGGCGTCCACACGTGGGGCAAGGACTTTTGCTTATCCTGACAAGAGGAGCTAGACCAGACCTTCGCAATTTGGCGCCCGAACAGGGACAGACACAGTCCTGATTCCAGTGGAAAAGCTTCCGATCTAGATCTCAGTCTCTCTGACCCAGAACCGTGAGTAACGAGGAAACTTTGTTAAAGATTAAGTGAGCGTGCTAATAGATAAATAAGGAACTTGTTAAGGGCTAAACCAGCAATCTCTTATAGTGAAATGGGGCAAACACCTTCTGTTCAAGGAAAATGTTTAGAGAGCATCATCAAGGTTATGAAAAGCCAAGGCTTGATTATAATTTTAGAGGAGATTACTGAACTTTTAAGAACTGTGAAGGTTATATGTCCTTCTTTTTCTCTGGAAGAAGAATTGGATCCAGATGAATGGGAATTAGTAGGAAAGCAATTAGGTGAACACTACAATTCCAGGCCAAACTCAATTTCCAAAGATACAATTCATATATACAATGTAATCCAATTGGCTTTAAACAATGTTATTCTAAAGGAAGAGATGAAGGAGCAAAATGGGGAAGTGTCAACTAAACTAGGTGAAAAGGATGAATCAGATAACAATGAAGTTAAGTACAATTCTGAGCAACAGGAGCACCTCCCATCTCCTCCCTCAATTAACCCTTCATGGGTGGAGCAAGAAGGAGGAGAGGAAGAGGCAGAAACACAAACAGAATCTCCTGTGAAGCAGCCTAAGCCTATGACAAGATTAGAAAAAGCATTGGTTAAAGCTAAGAGAGAAGGACAGGATATAAGTGATTTTATACATGCATATCCTGTGATTGAAAATACTGACTCTGTAGGTAAAAAAAGGAGAAGATATGCACCTTTAGATTTGAATAAAATTAAGGATTTGAAAAAAGGTTGTACCCTTTATGGGGCTACATCAGCTTATGTCAAAATGTTACTAGATGGTTTGTCTTATGAAGTCCTAACCCCGAATGATTGGAAATCCATAGCAAGGACATGTCTGGAGCCTGGAGAAAATTTATTATGGCTTGCGGAATTTCATGAATTATGTAAAATTCAAGTCAGATGCAATTTGGAAATAGGAGTTAACACACAATTCACTTTTGAGCACTTAGCTGGTGAAGGTCAATATGGAGAGAATTCGGAACAGATTAATTATACCATGACAATATATGAACAAATTGCAAAGGCTGCAATAAAAGCTTGGGGTGTCCTTCCTGGACAGAAAGATCGTGGAGAGGCTTTCACTAAAATACAGCAAGGTCCCAATGAACCTTTTGCAGATTTTGTGGGACGTTTGCAAACTGCTGTCAAAAGAACTATTGGAGAAAATTCAGCTACAGAAATAATGACCAGACATCTGGCTAAGGAAAATGCCAATGAGATTTGCAAAAGAATTATATGGGGATTAGACAAAGATGCTCCTTTAGAGGAGATCATAAGACGCTGTGCTACAGTGGGAACAAATGCTTTTTACACCCGGACAATGATGAATGTGGAAAGACAGGGTCCCTCCTGGCAAGGGCCTTCTAGAGAAACTCGGCGATGTTTTCAATGTGGAAAAATTGGACATCTAAGAGCTCAGTGTAGGTATGGAGATACAGTGAGAAGACAGGGTGAGAGAAGACCTAAAACCCCATGTCCAAAATGCAACAGAGGACTCCATTGGGCATCAGAGTGTAGAATAATTCAGGGAAACAGGATGAGGGGCCCAGGTCCAGGGCCCCAGGCTAAAAAGACTTGGGGCATGATGGCAGCTGATGTTACACCCAAAGAACCTTTAGAAGGTCAGGACTCTGATTTGATCAACCAGCAGAAATGCAATCACATGGCAGAAAGGGATTACCTGATAAGTCAGCCAAAAGGCAATCAGATTGCAAAAATGGATTACACTTGGGGAGAATACAGGCCTTTTAAACCAACAGGGCTTTGTTCAGTGCAAACAACTCCAATGTAATTGCCAGATGATGAGAAGAGATTTAAAAAGTGGTAAATAGAAGGAAATTAGATAGGCTGGCTGCCTGGGAGAGAGGGTTTGCTTGTATTTCTTCAGCAGGAGAAGGAATCAGATGGGTGCCAACGAGTCATATTCGCCTTGTCCATCAGAGAGAGACAGAAAAAGAGAAAGACCTCAAAATAAAGGAGAAGATCTAAGAAACATCTTACACTGAAAGAGCATGGATAATAAGAAGACTGTTAAAGAACTTTAAAACCAGCAGGAATCATTGGACTTCCTCACACAAGATGAGACTAATGGACAATGGACTTATGGACATTTATAAATTTTCAATTTATGATTATTTGATTATGTTATTTGTCATATACTTCTAGCATGTGTTACGTTACTATGTTACTATGTGCTTATGTAATTTATGTAATTATCTGTAATACTTCCCATATTGATGGATTTATGTTTCAAGGTCATGACTGTCCTATGTTCTAAATCAAAAGAAAGGGGGAGATGTTAGGATTACTAAGTGAGAACTCGGGTTGTCTGGATAGTGACGAGGTGAGAATTCAGGTTGGACAATTACAAGGTGAGAACTCAGGTTGACTTGATAGAAGGAGCAAGCCCATTGGCTGAAGTGGTTCTTCCCAGAAGCCCTTGCATTATCCCACGCCCATTCTCTGTGAGAATAAAAGAAGAGGACTCTCAGAGAAAGAGGAAGACTCTGAATTGCATCAGGCTTGACGGGGCTCTCTGCAGGAAGGGAAGTCACTTCTTTGGACAAGAGTTAACAGCAACTGCCTGGAGACAACGGTTCGTTACAGGAAGAAGAATCTGTCTGAGAGATTTGAGTAGACACAGCAGATCTCTTCCCAGAGAGCGATCCAGCAGCTTCTGGAGACGACAGCTCGCTACATTATATCTACTGATATGTGCTGTATTAGGAATGAAAATATCCTAGCATTTTTGTGAAAATAGTTTTTGATGAGGTCCTGGGTAACTAAGAGAGGTTGGCAGAGAAAGTCTGAAGTACTGATAAGATTATAATACTCCCTGAGGCAAGCAGGGCAGGGCACTGATGGGGATCAGCTCAGCATTACAGCCCCATCCCAGTGGAGGTCTTGGGTAACCCCACCTTACTGTGTCTAATCA
Organism: Sminthopsis crassicaudata; assembly: GCF_048593235.1. NCBI lineage: Eukaryota > Metazoa > Chordata > Mammalia > Dasyuromorphia > Dasyuridae > Sminthopsis > Sminthopsis crassicaudata. Next base: position 202,726,492 of record NC_133622.1, read on the forward strand.
GAAAGCCAAATTATGATGCCCGACCCTCAAAGCTTCCCCCATGGCCTAAACTATCTTTGCTGACTCCACATCATATCATGGTGTCCTGCCTTTTGGTGTCTTTCTTCTCGTTCTTTCCCTCCTACCTCATGGTATCTTCTCATTCAAACCCCCTCTCTCCCCACTCTTCAGGGTGTCTTTCTCCTTGCTATAGCTAACTGACTTTTTTTTTAGTCAGTTGCTATAACTAACTGACTTCTCCATGGATTTTGCCTGCAAGTCAATGGTGTAGTCCTACCTCATGGCATTTTCCCTTTCTCCTGGTTAATTGTGAGTTCCACCAGGGAACTTGTCTTTTCCATAGCTAATTGTTAAAACCCTTTTTCTTGCTAACTTTTTGATCTCCCAAATCTATTTCATATTGACCACTCCTGGTTCATTTTGTCTGTCATCTCTTCCTCATAAGTAAAGGTATCTTTTGGCAAGGAGAAACCCCTGAGAGCTCTTCACAAGTAACTTGTTACTGAACTCCATCCTTTGGTACCAACCCCAAGCTCAGCAGTTTTGACTTTTGTGGAAACCCTGAAAGATTAGGGGTTATTAGTAAAAATCCCTACTAGCTTTAAATTCTATGAGCCTATGTCATAATGTGTGCAGAGAGGTGACTAAAATCCCCTTTTTTTTTCTCTTCCTCCTCCCCCACTCTTTTCCCCCCACTCACTGCCCTTGTCTCTATGGAGGTATCTCTGTGGGTCTAATTTTCTTAGAAGTCTTTGACATTCTGAGAAGGACACTCCCTCCATTTCCTGTTTCCCATCTAGGGCCTTGAGGAGCAGAACAAGTCGGGGATCCACACCATCCACCCACTCCTATCTTGCTCATTTATCTCAGAATCTACTCTCTAGGGTCTATCCTATTCCATAATGTTCCAACTAAAGCACGAGGGATTATGATGGGACATAAGAAGTAACTTCCTGGAAGTGATCTCTAAATTTGGTGACTGACTGACTGTTCTTGGAGATGATGAAAAAAGGAAGAAATGAGCTTCTTTCCTGGGGCTGAAAGGAGAGTTGAAGATGCCTGAAAGCTAAAGCCTGGACTTGGTAAACTTTCGAATTTCATTCCTGCTCTAGGATTTTCATAGTCTAGGAGGAAAAAAGAACTAGACTTCAAAAACCAAAAAACCTGATTCTGAGTTAAATGCTTACTAGCTTTGTGATCAGGAGCAAGGAACTTCCTCTTTCTAAATCTCAGTTGTTGAATGGGGATGATACTCCCCGGCAAGGAGACTTCTACTAAAGGGAAGGGAGCAGGACAAGGCAGGTCAGAGCCCCTGGAGAAAAAGGGCAAGCAGGCTGGGGGAAAGGAGACCCATCCTCCAGACAGCATAGCCCACAGCACCTTAGCAAGACTCATAACCAGACCTCTCAGATAACACAAATTCCCCTATCTACTAGTTAAAGCCCTTTATACTCTGGCTCCAAACTTTCTAAATTCATTTTATACTATACTCTCATATTCTCTACATTACAGCCCAGTGGCCCTACTTCCTGTCCCTCACAGGTGGCCTTTCTACACCTCTCTCCACACTTAGCTCAGACTGTCCCCCCACATCTGAAAGGCTCTCCCTCTTCATCTTTGAGTCCCTAGCTCCTTCAAGGTTCTACTCAAAGGCCTTTCCAGTAAAAGGCCTTTGATCTCCTCTAGTTGTTATTAGTACTTTCTGGCTCTACCTCTGAAGTTTTTGGTATTTTGTATTTAATTAGCTTTTTAACATTTACATAGCTCTTTGGATTGTTTAATCCTCAGAACAGCCATTTTATCCCCATTATTACAGATGAGGAAACTGAGGTTGAGAGATTTATCAAAGGTCACCCAATCTAAGTCAGTATCCCATCATCCAAATCCAGACTTTCCTGACTCCAAGTACAACATTCTATCCACTATTCATACTTATTGCTTTTAAATAGCTTCCCACATTTATGCCCAGTAGTATGCAAACTTCTTTGGGGCAAAATGCTATTTCATTTTTCTCTTTGTAACCCCTTTTGGCTCACACAAATATGCACTTAATAAATGAGCATTGAATTGAATCAATCGACAAATGTTTATTGATTTAGTATTGATTATTAAGCACCTACTATATGCCAGACACTGTGCTAAGTGCTAAACTGGATTAAGTTTATAGCAATCCCCCTGATTCATTTCTGGGCAGAGCAGGAAGCAAAGCCATTAGGCACTGAGAGCTAGAGATGTCCAAACCTCTATGTCAGGGAGTAGGTCCCTAACAGTCTCTGCAAAGACAGAGATCAGAACTGAGCTGCAAGGGGCAGGTAGATAGTGCAGTGGATAGAGCACCAGCCCTGAAGTCAGGAGGGCCTGAGTTCAAACCAGGCTTAAATATTTAATACTTTCTAGCTGTGTTACTCTGGACATGTCACTTAACTCCAATTGCCTCAGGGAAAAAAAAAAGAACTGAGCTGTAAGAGCAAGAAACAGGTGGTAAGTCTTGGATGTGGACAAAGCAATAGTAGGAAGGAGACGATGTTGGGAATAGGGATGAAGAGAGGGAAAAGGGTCAAAACCAAGAACCACAAGGAAGTCTGAAAATTGGTTAGCCAAGAGGAGAGATCCAGGGTTCAGAAGGCAGAAAAGAAGGCAAATAATCAAGTTTACAAGAATTGTAAGTAATTTTAATTTATCACCCCAGGTGATCACCAATTACCTGGCAGGATGGATCTGACTGTATCATCTCAGGTCCCTCCATCTGGAGAATTTCCTCCAACATCCTCATGATTCTCCTGTTGGTTTCAGGCAGGATCCAAAAGAAGCCTGGTTCTGGAACTCTTTCACTGGATTACAATATGGATACTGTCTCTCTAGAACTTTCTATCCATTTTCCCATTGAAACCCTTGGAAAACTGGCTTTTCTCCTGAGTGATAGTTATTGAAATTTATTTAATTATTCTTTGAAGTCACAACAAACCTCTCCCCTGGGCCCCACTTACTGCCTGAGTCCCATTACCTTCCAGAAATTATGCAAAGTATATTCAGACTCTTCACTAATACCTTCAAGTGGTAATTTGGTGGAAATTTCCTGGAGCCACGTGGGAGAACACTCTCCCAGAAGCTGACCTACCAATTAGTGCCCAAGTGGTCCAGAGCGACTCCTCCCTCCCCCATAGACCAATCCCAAGGGGACTGGCTTGTCCAGCCCTTCTCCTGTCCTCCTGTGACTTCTATGACTAGTCAGTCAGCCACCGTATACCTGGAAAAATGCTAAGAAAGCACTCCAATTACAAAGGAAGGGGAAAACAATCCCTAACTTGCAGGAGTTCACAGTCTAGTGGAGGAGAATCTCAGGTGAGAATTGAGGGAAAATAGCCCTTAGAGATGGCTGGCTGGAGAAGCCATGGAATCATCAGTCCCTTCCCCAGTATCCAGACCTTGCAAACCAGCATAGAACATCCAGAGCCTGTCCCCAAAGCATCCCTACCAAAGGGTCTCCCAGCTAAGGGCAAGCAGGATGCAGACAAATCAGACAGGCTGATTTCTACTTTGGATCGAAATGAACACGTCAAATGTAAACCCAAAGAGCTGTGTCTCAGGGATATGCACTCAGCAAATCATCACGCCACTGTCACCAGCTACAATAACTACCCCATGTCCCCAAGCAAAATAACAATAATAATATTTATACAGCCAGACACTTTGTTAAGTGCTTTACAAATATTATCTCATTATTTTCTCAACAACCCTGAATCCAGGCCCACTACTTTATTCACTGTACCACTTCTTTGCTGCAATAAGGAATTATCCTAAGAATAAAAGTTCTCTCTGTCATGGATTGGTCTGTCTTATGAATAGAGGAAAGTTGAAAGGAAGTCCAAATGAGACCAACCAGTGTATAATCTCACTTCTATAGCGCACCTGGAGGGACCAGATATACCCTCTGAACTCCAGCCAGCCATTCAACATGGAGTCACTTCTCCTTGCCCCAGAATACTAATTAGAAAACTCATGTCCACTTAATTAACCCAGTCTTTGAAAAAAGAAATTGGGCAAGCCATAAATGAACTCCTAGAGGAAAAAAATAATAATCATCAGAAAGAGATGAATTTATAAGCAAATTCTATCAAACATTCAAATAATCATCACATTAAATGGAAAAAATAAGAAAAGAGGCCTTGTTAAATTCTCTGTGATATAAATATGCTCTTAATACTTAAACTAGGAAGAATCAGAATGGAGAAAAAAATTATAGACCAATATCCCAAATGAAAAGTGAGGTGAATTTTTTTTCCTTTTTTATTGTTCTTTTTCTGATTATACATGTATATTCATTTTAATTCACATTTCTTTATGAATCATGTTGAAAGAGAAAAGTCAGAACAAAAGGGGAAAACCACAAGAGAAAAAAAATGAAAAAGAAAAAGAAAAAAAGTGAACATAACATGTATTAATTTACATTGAGTCTCCATAGTTCTCTCTCTGGATCCAGATGGTGTTTTCTATCTAAAGATGACTGAACTGCTGAGAAGAACCAAGTATTTCATAGTTGATCATTGCACAATCCTGCTGTTGCTGTGTACAATGTATCCCTGGTTCTGCTTGCTTCATTCAGCATCAGTTCTTATAAATCTTCAGGTTTTTCTAAAATAAGCTTGTTTATCTTTTTTTATAGAACAATAACAATTCATTACTTTCATATACCACAGCTTATTCAGCCATTACCCAATTGACAGGCATCAACTCATTTTCCAAGTCTTTGCCCCTATAAAAACATTTTTGTGCATGTGGGTCCTTTTCTCTCCTTTATGATTTTCTTGGGATACAAACTGGTAGCATTTCCGGATTAAAGGATATGCACAGTGCGTATAACCCTTTGGACTTAGTTCCAAATTGCTCTCCGGAATAGCTGGATCATTGGTGTGAACATTTTATTATTTTTTCATGATGCACTAGAGAATTTACTATATTTATTTTCTTTAGCAGCAACAACAACAGGAAGACAAACACAAGGGCTTTTGAATATGTGCACTTGTATCACCATCTCCCAAAGTTCCAGAAACATGTAATTTTAAACAAACAAAAAAATATATATATTTAGCAACTTTTTTAAAATTTCCAATTCACCCCAAAGATCCTAGAACTCTTAATTTCTCCACCATGTTCAATAATGACATATTACTTTCTGGGACTAATTGTGAAAAAGTAATTCTTTCTGTTTCTATATGAAAGGAAAAACTGTGCCTTTGTACTAGTAACAGCTTACCATTACACTGTGCATTTTAAATAAAATAATAGCAAGGTGTTCCAGATCCTCTCAGTGAGGTGATAGGAGATGCCTCTTCTATGTGTCTTAACAAATCATCATACCCTAGAATTGGGACACTCAAAAGTTTGATCAGAGATTCCTCTGATCAATCCCCCTCACACATGTAAATCATTACTTAAAATGTAATTACTTAACATCATTTAATGTGCTGCAGATAAGTAAGTCCACTCTAATGCTCTTGGGACAAATGCTACTAATAAATCTGTTTAAATATAAGAAGAGAACATCAAGACCCATGGGGACTAGTCCCATTTTCACACCTGAGTAATTAGGAAAATGTGAAGTAAGTACCGTTACTGAGCTTCAGTCTTTCCATCTATGAATTGAGGAATAACTATACTCACTGCCCGATTCCCAGAAAAGACATACCAACAGTGAACTGGACCGTTGAATTCTAAATGTCCATGATAATGGAAAGACCATGCAGAAGACAGGAATATCATTAAAAGAATAAAAGACCTTTAAAAGGCCAGGAATCTCCATCATCTGGCAGAGACCCTTCCAATACAAGCCAGGGAGCTAGGTAGACCAAATCTGCCAGAGCATTAGAATAATGTGGAAGCATTAGTGATATATGTCCTGTGTATTTTAATTTATATCCAGATGCCTTCTGGACCATTGTGAGAGTTACTACCTATACCTTGACCTTGTCTGTTTTGTCCATGTTTCTTTTTTTTTTTTAATCAACAGGTGACATTCTATTTCTAAATAGTGGACCACTTCTGAATCAAGGCACATCAGGTTTCAAGGTTAAAGTGGCTTTGGGCTGATGGAAATCTCAGTCCCTCCCCTAACTCACTTCTCAGACTTAGCTTTACGTGTGAACTGCATTTCTTTCTTTCTTTCTTTCTTTCTTTTTTTTTTTTTTGTCTGTATCCACATGGATAAGATCACGAACTCAAAGTATAGAGAAAATTACTTACAGGACATGAATTATGCTGTGTCTCTTTATTGTGAACAGCTTATGGATGGTCTCCATTAAACTGCATTGTAGCAGAAAACTATGCTTCCAATGAACATCAACTGGAATTATGCATTTTAAAAATCAGATTAAAATGTCCATACTCGATAGAGCAGCATCCCTAAAGTCAGGAAGAATTGAGTTCAAATATGGCCTCAGACACTTAACACTTCCTAGCTGTGGGACCCTGGGCAAGTCACGTAACCCTCATTGCCTCAGGGAAAAAAATGACCATACTCTTTAATCCAGAAATTCTATTGTTAGGCTCTAACGCAGTAAAAGCAGAAAGGAAACCTCCATCCATTCACAGTGAAATATTTAAATATTTATTTATTATTATATTTATAATATTAAGTTATTAAATAGCTAAAATATTTCATAGCTATATTTTTATAATAGCAAATAACTAGAAACAAAGTTGGTGCTCATTTCATTGGGAGTTGGGAAGGATACCTGGGTGAGAGCAAGTTGCTGGTGAGGAGGTTGGTTGGTTGATTGCTGTTCTTTGTTCTCAAAAAGGACCAAAAGGGCACTACTATGTTAGAGTTGAGGTTCAGTGTGTCCGACTGTGGCTGATCAGACCACCATGATCCCAGAATGTCCTGCCACAGGTCAGACACAAAGAGTCCCTATGAACATTGGGGGTGCTTCTCTCACTTTGCACATCCCAAGTTTCTTCTGGCCTAATTCAGTTCTGCTTTATTCATAGAGCACAACACCTTGTCTGGTGAGGAACGCCAATGGTCGTGTGCCAGTGTCTCCTGTGTCATGCAATTGATTCTAAAGTTCTTAAGAGAACTCTTCCTAAAACAATTCAAGTGGAAGAGATTCACTTTCCTGGCACGGCGCTGGTACGGTCCAGGTTTTACAAGCGTCCAGCAGTGAGGTTACAACAATGGCTCTGTAGACCCTTAGTTTGATGGTCAATCTAATCCCTCTCCTCTCCCACACTTTCCTTTGGAGCCTCCCAAACACTGAGCTGGCTCTGGCAATGCGTGTGTCACTTCTATTATGAATATGGACAGCCAAGATGAGAGAACTTATCCATAGCATTCAAAACCTCTCCATTTGCTGTAACCGATGGTTCCATATCTGGACAGTGTGATGCTGACTGATGGAGCACCTGTGTTTTCTTGGTGCAAATTGTTAGGTCAAAATTAGCATGAGCAGCAGAGAACTGATCCATACTTATTCTTGAAATATAATCTGGAAAATTTCAATCAGCTTTTGTATGAGAAATGGACCCCCTCATCATTTGTAAAATGGGGATGATAATAATAGCGCCAACATCATGGGGGTGATTGTAAGGTTCAAATTTTAGCTTCATACAGGACGTGACACGGAGTAGGTGTTATATAATGTTAGCTATTGTTACTCAGTGTCTCTGTGCCTCAGTTTCCTTATCTATAAAATGGAGATCACATTAGCACCTTTTGCACACAAGATTGTGAGATTGGAATGAGATAATATTTGTACACAGTGAGCGTTTAGCAAATGCTTGTGCCTTCTCACCCTTCACTCTTATGGGAGGTTTCCTGTAGCTCTGCTGGGCTCTTAGAAGTCTTACACTAACCCACCCATTTTTCTCTGTTCTAGTTGGTTGTCTAAAATGTATTCGGCAGCCCATGCATAGTTCAGTGTTCCAGGAAGAACTAGCTTCTTCCCCCATGGTTCTAAATTCATCTCTCAAAGCCACACAGTCTAAATGGTAGCACCTATCTATCTCACACCCACTCCCTCAAGCTACCAGGATAGAGCTGTGGTCACTTTTTGTGGCAAAGCAAGGCTCCCTTTGCACCTCCCACTAAGTTCCTGTTTCTTCTTTGAAGAGGGTTTGCTATTGCACCAACAGCACTTTTTCCCATGAAAGAAACACCTGGGACCTTCTTTGGGAACTGTTCCAAACTGAGAGACAATCAGAATAATTACGGGAAATGGATGGGATTTGCCCCAAACCCTAATACTTAAAAATATACTAAGACACAGATGCAAAAGCGCCTCTTTGAATGAGCTTAAACTTTATTGCACCTCCAGTTTTATGAATTCCTTCTAAACCTTAGAAAGGCTTTTTAGTATTTTGTTGTTGTTGTTGTTGTTGGATCTTTGGCAACCTGGTGAAATTAGTTCCAGAATCATTTTTTAAAATTTTTATTTTTTTCCAAATATATATTCAGCTTCCTTTTAAAAAATTCATAGTATTTTATTTTCCAAATACATGTAAAGATAATTTTCACCATGCATTTTTGTAAGACTTTGTGTTCCAAATTTTTCTCCCTGCCTCCCTCCTTTTACCTGTCCCCCTTCAAGATAGCAAGCAATTTGATTAATGCTATACATGTACAATCCTTTTAAACATATTTTCATATTTGTCGTGATGTGCAAGAAAAATCAGACAAAAAGGGGGAAAAAAAGGAGAAAGAAAAAACAAACAAAAAGGTGAAAATTCTATGCTTCCATCCAATTCAATTTGCATAGTTCTCTCTCTGGATGCAGACGGCATTTTCCATCCCAAATCTATTGAAATCATCTTGGGTCACAGCATTGCTAAGAAAAGCTAAGTCTTATAGTCGATCATCACATAATTTTCTTACTGTCTACAATGTTCTCTTGATTCTGTTCATTTCACTCAGCGTCAGTTCATGTAAGTCTTTCCAGGCTTTTCTTAAATCAGTCTGCTCATCATTTCTTATAGAACAATAATATTCTATAGAATAATGTTTTAAAAACAATTTAAGAAAATGCTAAAATTCAGTTTAGATGTTGGTGAAAATAAAGATGTAATTGTTTTCCATTCCAAATTCACAGGCTCCCTGAAACTTCTCCATGGATCCCTTTGTGGTCCTAAGCTCAGAACCCATGTCTTACAAAATGTTTTCCTGATTTTCTCCTTGGACCTCATCTTATTTGTTTATTAATTTATTCAATAAGCATTTTTAAAAGTAATTATTATATATAGGCACTGTATTAGATGCTAGTGACATAAAGATAAAAACAAAACAGTCTTTGCTTTCACGGAATTTATATTATACAGTCTCCCAGTTGACTTGGACTCCTGGCTTCTTTTTGCTGGTTATTTCATATTAAATAATCTGAATGTAGATGCTTCTGTCAAATAATTGAATGCTTCATTCATATAACTGAGATATTACCATTATGTATGGTCCCACCCAGACCAGAATGTCCAGTGAGTTTTGTAGAGTCACCTCAGGAAAGTCTTGCTTGCAACCCCTAGTTAGGCCTCAGGAAAAGTTGATGGGATCTGTGCAATTGGCAGTGTTAGGTCTTTTCCCTTGGGTGCTAAAGATACATAGTCCTGGAGGAAGGGAACATAGATAAGAGATGTATTTGTGTGTGTTTGTGTGTGTGTGCGCGCACACATATATGGATTTTTGAAAGGACAGATCAAGAGTTAGCCCAAATCAGAATCCAAATAAACACTACTTACTTTCATATACTCTATGTTTCAGCCAAATTTGCAAATCCCCACATGGGACATTCCATCTTCTCTGATTTTTTGCACAAATCCCATGCCTAGAGTGCCTTTCACCATTTCTGACTATTAGACTCTAGAGTCCTATTCAGGGTTCAGAGCAAGAGCAATTTCCTATATTCAGCGTTTTTTGATTCCCTTAACTCCTAGTCCCATCAATTTTGTATCTATTTTGCGCTTTCTACCAATGTACATTTGTTTCTTCTTAGAAGACAGGAATTGTTTTGGATTTTGTATCTCCAGTGCCTAGTACTTTGAATGAATGACTGATATAGATGGATGCACAGAAAACCAAGCTAAGGTCAAAGATACGAGTCACAAAGACAACTGAGCTGTGGAACTGGTGCTGGAGACATAAATTGAATCTGAAAGTCAGAAGCCCCTAGATTCAGAGAGAAGTCTTCTGGGAGTAAAGGTCAGGCAAACCTCCCAGGGGAAAGATAGAATAAGGAGGGAGGGTGGGGCAGAGTGGGAGGGGAGAACCACCAAGCATCCTCATCAGCATCTCCTCACACAAGAATTCATCCAGTCTTCTCAACAATGCAGTGATTCAAGACAATTCTAATAGACTTGAGATGGAAAATGCCATCTGCATCCAGAGAGAGAACTATGGCGATTGATTGTGGATTGAAGCATAGAATTTTCAACTTTTTGTTTGTTTTCTTTCTCCATAGTTTTTTTTTTTTCCTTTTGGTTTGATTTTTCTTGCACAACATGACAAATTTGGATTATATTTAAAAAGGTAGCACACATTTAACCTATGTCAGATTGCTTGCTGTCTTGGGGAGGAGAAAGGTAAGAGAAGAAGGGAGAAACATTTAGAATGAAAAGTTTTACAAAAATGAACGTTCAAAACTATCTTTACATGTATTTTGGGATAATAAAATACTATTTGAAAAAAAAAAAAGAATTCAGCCAGAGACAGAACCCTTTTACCAGAGTAGCATGCTAGCCACACTGCTTTATTTATCCTCTGCAGCTGTGGGTCCCAAAAGCTCCCTCCCCCACTCCACCTCTAGGTCTCAGCTTGTGGGTAAAGCAGAGATGACGTGGTCCAGGTCCCTGATTAGGTTACAGCACAACCCACTCCCAGGTTCTCCTTTATCAAGCCAAAATTACCCTATGGGAATACTAGGCACTAAAGGGTCTTTCCAAGAGTAGGGGATGTGATTCTCCTTCTAGAAACCCAGAGTTTCCATATTGGGAGCATCCTGCCCTCTCCATTCAGTGCCATACTACCTTGAACCCCTGGGCTCTAAGGGTCTACCCAGACATACTCCAGATAGGAAACAGCCTTGCCAGCCATCAGCCCTGAGGACCACCTTATTGTGCTCAAGCTGTAACCTGATATCTGTGGGCCCCAGGTTTCTGCAAACTCTACTTTCTAGGGAAGAATCCAATATTCTTCTATGTAATCCATGGTTGTAGTCTTCTCCTTTGGAGGGATTGGAAGAGTGCAATATTTTATGAAGATTTTTATTTAATTTTCTCAAATCAATTGTATTTAAATCTAATATACATTGTACTACATATTGTTCAGTTTACAATCAACCTCAATTTGAATACAGCTTTTCTTTATCAATTTCTCATGGCTTTCAAAGGAGGAATTTGTTTTGCTTGACTATCCTTATTTGTTATAAAGGTTTTGCTTTGTTTTCTGTTTTTTGGGTGGAAGAAGAATGGAAAGGTGAAAGTAAGAGAAAATAAATGCTCATTCATTGGAATTTTTTTCTACTTTATAAGGTCTTCTTATGTCTCAAAAGAAAAGAGTGCATTCATGATTTGTTTGTCCTTTGCTATCTAAAAATAGGTTAACATATTAAGAAAATTTCATAACTAAAATAATAGAACATTAAATCTGTTTTCCATTTTAAGTTGTAATTTTTTAAAATAGTTTTTCAGTATATCACTCAGATGATATGATAATATAATATGATTACACCATAAAAAAATGAAGATTTCAGAATAACATGAGATTATTTGCATGAAGTGATATAATAAGAAACCTGAAAATAACATACACAAAGACTGCAAAACAAATCTTTGCAATGAGTTTCTCTGATAAAGTCTTATATCTACAAGGAACTGGTTCAAATGTATGTTAGCCATTCTCCAATAGCTACATGAGATTATATATTTGTTCCTTTTCAAATGAAGAAATCCAAGCAATCAGTAGCCATGATAAAAAATACTACAAGTCATTAACAACTGGAGAAATGCACATTAAAACAACTCTGAAGCACTACCTTATACCTATCAGATTGGAGAAGAAAACAAAAAAGAGGAAAAATATCATTTTTGTAAAAACTATGAGAAGATATAATGCCAGTGGAATTGAGTTAATGTAGCCATTCTGGAAAACAATTTAGAACTGTGGCCAAAGAAGCATTAAATTGTGCATGGAAATCTCACTACTAAGCCTAATGCCCCCAAAGAGATCAAAGAAAGAAGAAAAATCCATACATACAAAATTATTTTTAGTTGGAAAAAAACTGGAAACTAAAGGGATGTCTCTCAAATGGAGAGTGGCTGCACAAATTGTGACTATAATGGAATTCTGCTGAGCTGTAAAGAAATCCTAGAAAGGATAGTTTCAGAGAAAATTGAGGGGGCTTATGAGCATGAAGTGATTTGAGCAGAAATTTAGAAAACAGTTTCTTCAATACAACAATATCATGAAAGGCCAAAAACTTTGAAAGCCTTAAAAACTCTGATCAATGCAGTTCCAAAGGACTATGATGAAGCTGCTGCCCAAGTCCTAACAGATGTTTGAAAGACCCAGGAGGCAGGATGAAGCATGTATTTTTGGTCAAGGCAAACGTGTGGATTTATCTTGCTTGATATGTTTATTTGTTACAAATATTGTATTTTTCTTTTTCCTTTCTTAATGGGAGGAGGGGTTGGAAGGGAAAGATTAACCATAGTGTTGCCATGGGAGGAAAAAAAGGAAAAGAAACACAAATAGGTTACTGAAGCATTTGTTTTTTTAAAGTACAGAAGAAAATGGAGGAAACTGAGAACCACATACAATCAGGACAGACTTGAAAATAGCATTGAATTTTTTATATATTTTTGAAAAAGCAAGCTATCTATAATGGAGATTTATGATTTCACATGCAATCCTCTTTTTCTGTTATTTGGATGTGAAAATGGTTCCCTTCCTCCCTCTCTCTTCTGTTCTCTCTCTCTCTCTCTCTCTCTCTCTCTCTCTCTCTCTCTCTCTCTCTCTCTCTCTCTCTCTCTCTCTCTCTCTCTCTCTCTTCCTCCTTCCTTTCCCCCTCCTCACTCTCTCTCTCTTTCTCTCTTTCTCTTTCTTGTTTCTTAAATTTAGAAGAAAATGGCAAACTACTCCAATAGTTTTGCCAAGAAAACCCCAAATGGAGTCACAAAGAGTGAACCACAACTGAAACTCAACTGAAATGACTAAACAACTGAAACAAATTTTCAACTTAGAAAAACGTAAATATATGTGCCAAAGCTTCTTTGGTACTGATCTAATTTTTCAAGGTGCAGCAAGATAATTGTATAAATATATATACACATATTGGATTTAGCATATATTTTAACATGCTTAAAATATATTGGATTACTTACTATCTAGGGAAGGGGATGGGGAGGGAAGAACGGGGAAATTTGGAAAACAAGTTTCTGCAAGGATCAATGTTTAAAATTTATCCAGGTATATGTCTTGAAAATCAACAGCTTTAATTTTAAAAAATAGTAGTGACCTGATCCAAATTATCATGACTTAGCCATATCTCAGGCACTTATAGCTAAAATTATTCTTGTCTGAATTCATATAGAAATTTTTTATTCTTGACTTTGATCTTGGACAAATGAAGCAAACAATAATTAATAACAACTGAGGAAATCAATGATGATGTTTGATTGTTTCAAAAATATTTCTGTAAGCTTTGTTTACTCTGTTTTTCATCTGCTCCTGAGAATGTTAATCAATACTCTTCTTCCTTTCTGGAAGGAATTGTTAATGTTTCTGTAGATGCCTCCAGGTGATTGATCCAATTTTTCATGTATATTGTATGGTAGGATTTTCTGTCATTGTTGTTTAATAAGTTAGGATACAATCCCACACTTTCATAGAACATTTTATATTAAAATTTTATATTAAGACTGGTATTTGGGGATTTGAAATTCACTTAAATGTATTCTTTCTTCCCTAAGCTTTGATTTCATTGTGCCACTAAATCTTCTTTATTATCTTCAGCCATCACTTTCTCTTTGGTATCTTTTTTTGTTTTGATATTAATGGAGTTTACTTGGAGGGGACTATGGCATCCTTTACATTCATTGGTTCAGTGTGACCTCTGTAGTCAAGCTTAAAGCCTGCCATTGCTATCTTTGTGTAGTGATAGAATTGTATATGTTTCAAAGTCAGATGCCATTTTGTTATCATTGGAGAATTTCCATAAAATCAAGTAGCCATTTGATGTTTTATTTCAGTGGAATCATGTAACTTGATTTCATTCTCACACATTCATTCATTAAAAATGAATGAATAAATGAAAGAGTAAAAGAGAAAAATAATTAATTAATTTTTTTAAAGATTATTTTGTACATTCATTTTTAATGTATTTCCATGAGTCATGATGGAGAAGAAAAATCAGAACAAAAGGGAAAAACCATGAGAAATAAAAAAGAAAACAAAAGGTAAACTAGTATGCTTCGATCTTCTTTCAGTCTCCATAGTTCTTCCTCTGGATGCTGATGTTATTTTACATCCAAAGTCTTTTGGAATTACATTCAAAGCCTTGGATCACAGGATTTCTGGGAAGAGCTGAGTCTATCATAGTTAATTATCATAGAATTTTGCTGTTACTATGGATAATGTTCTCCTGATTCTGTTCATTTCACTCAGCATTTGCTCATGTAAATCTTTCCAGGCTTTTTATCATCATCGTGTTCCTCATTTTTTTTATAGAATAATAGTATTCCAATACACTCCCATACTATAACTTATTCAGCCATTCCCCAATTGATGGGCAGCCACTCAGTTTCTTGCCATTATAAAAAGAGCTGCCATAAACATTTCTGCACATATGGGTCCTTTTCCTTTTTTATGATCTTTTTGGCATACAGGCCCAATAATAACACTGCTGGATCAAAGGGGGTGCACAGTTTGATAGCCCTTTGTGCATAGTTCCAAATTGTTCTCCAGAATAGTTCACACCACCACCACCAATGCTCTAGTGACCCAGTTTTCTCAGATCCCCTCCAACATTTATCAAAATGACTGAGCTAAAAACTTTTTTTAAGCTCCTAACTTCTCAATTTCCTTTCTCCCAAAGTACCTTCCTAGATGATGGTGGAAGATTGGACAACCTGACCTTTCAAACCCACTTCCCACTTGGGCAGCATAATGCTTCTAGAAAGTGTGCTTTTAATCAAAACATTTCTTGAGTAGTTACTGTGGAATATAGAAGTATAAGGTCTGGTCTCTGTCCTTGGGAGAGAACAGTCTAGGGGGCAAAGTAAAATCAAAGAAATACTGAATGAATTATATGCTCTCTGCTCCTGGTGAGGTTTTGTTTGTTTCTATCATACCTGTGATTTTATTGTGTAGGAAGCCCCTAGTGAGCAACTGCCCCAAAAGTGGAACCCAGGCCAGTTCTGTATCCAATACACCATCCTGCTTCTAATTTCCTAAAGTTCTTTTGTTTTTCCTTGTCCTGGGAAATTACAAAGAAGGATCAATATTTCTCTTTTGTTCAGCTTGAGCCCCCATTCCCTGGTGGATTTTTGTACTACAGTTGTGAAATCTATTTCTCTCTCAGAGGCATATTTCCCTATTGCCTCTCTGCTGTCTGAATAATGAAGCACATGGATCAGAAATGCAATAGTTAACTCACATTTCTTTTAGAAAACTGACTTTTACATAGAACAACAAGGAAAGGGAAGCAAATACATTCCTGAGAAATGGGTGTGGGGCAGTTAAAAACACAGTGGATAGAGCACTGGCTCTGGAGTCAGGAGGACCAATGTTCAAATCTGGCTTCATATATGTACTAGGTATGTGACCCCACTTAACTCTAATTGCCTAAAAAAAGAAAGAAAGGGAGGGAGGGAGGGAAGAGAAGAAAAGAAGGAGAAGAGAAAAAGAAAAGAATGGCAGAGAGAAAGAATAGTAAGCTGCTTACTGAATGATAAGAAAGGCTGCTCCCATTTATAGGGGCTGAATCATATCTTATAAGCCCAGAATTTGGCAGGGTCCCCATTTAGTCAATTTTCTCTTTCAGAATAGCTTATTCTTTCTTTGCAGGGCTTTTCAGGAGCTTATACCTTCATACCTCTGTTATTAGCACATGTCATCACTACTCTATCAGCAGCCATTCCATTGGTGGAGATAGGATTTCCACTTGCTGCCCCAACATGTTTCTGTGGAAGTTAGCATCAGGGATCTGGAAGTCAAGGAAGCATCTGCACATGGGACTTAGAAGCTAGCTGGGGGTGAGAGTGGGGGAAGTGGCTTAAAGAAAAAGTGGCTTCTTCTGTGAACTTGGCGGAGTCTCCTGAGGATCAGTAAACCTGAAGTCCTGGGCTAGAGCCTTTCCTGGGAGGCAGGCAGACCATGTCCTCAGCAATAGCCTAGGGGAAAGAACCCAAGACTTAGAGTCGAGGTCTTGGGTTCATATCATCATCACCTCAAAACTTATTAGCTAGTTGTGAGTAAGTCTATTTGAGTCTCAGTTTTTGTAGTTTAAAATGGGAATAAGAATAAATAAGGTTGCTTGAAGAAAAGTGTGTGAACTCTAAAATGCTATAAAAATGTGAGTCCTTTTCTTCTTTCTTCATAGTAACAATAGTACTATAAATATTAGTAGATTAGTAGCAGTGACAGATTAACAGTAATACATTATTATTAATAATTGTGGTTGACTGGTATTAGTATTATAGCAGCAGATTAATAGATTAGTAGGAGAAGTATTAGTAGATTAGTAATAGTATTAGAAGATTAGTAGATTGGTGGTGGTAATAGTAGTAGCAACAGCGATAATATATAGTAAAATGATATATTAGTAGAATAGTAGTAGTAGCAGCAGCAGTAGTAGTACTGTATGAGTTGATTAGTTATTAGTAGATTAGAATGATT
Source organism: Sminthopsis crassicaudata (assembly GCF_048593235.1). Lineage (NCBI taxonomy): Eukaryota > Metazoa > Chordata > Mammalia > Dasyuromorphia > Dasyuridae > Sminthopsis > Sminthopsis crassicaudata. The sequence goes on from NC_133622.1 coordinate 202,743,368, forward strand.
AGTATTATATTAGTACATTTTGGTGGTAGTCATAGTACAGTAGTAGTAGAAGTAGTAGATTAGTAGTAGTAGATGAGTATTAACTGCAATAGTAGTAATAGTAAATTGGTAGTAGTAGTAAATTAACAGTAGTAATAATGCTCTGATCTGTGACTAGTTTTCCTAACATGGAAAATACCTAGGATGAGACAAGTATGAAAATGCCCCTCCCTCCTCATTTTGCAGAGTTTTAGAATCACAGCTGTAGAATATTGAAGATAGCATTAGATATTGTTGACATAATGACTAATTTGGCTAAGCTGCTTTTTTCTCTCTTTTTAATTTTGAAAGCTTTTTTACAAGGGCTACCTCCCTGAGAAAGGGAAAGTGAAGGTGTACATTTGAAAAGAAGGGGATATAAAAAGAAGAGCTATCAATAAAAATAAGATTTAAAATAACATAACCAAGATGTGACATAAAAGTACCCTCAAATGAAATTTTAAAAATTGATTAACACTAACTGTGTGACCTCCTCCAAAGTCACAACCTCAATTATCTCACAAAACCTCCCAAACTGATGCCTTTTGTTTTTATATCACATTCATTTCCATTCTACCCCAATTCTACTCTCTTCTTAAAGATTTTATTTCTTAGGCAAATTAATAAAATTCTGGGATACCATTTCACACTTATCCACTGGATAAGATGACAGGAAAAGATGATAAATTTCTTTCTTTGATCTCTTTGGTTTATGGGCATAATAGTGATACTGCTAGATTTTCGGCTTTTTCTTGTCTACTATTACCCTTCATTGCTGTCTACAAAACAGTTTTCTGGCTTCCTAATACTTTATTCCTCTCCATAAAGAATAATACAGTTAGTAGCCTATTTTCTGTCCCTCATATGATATACTACATTCCTAACCTTCTTATATTCTTCCTCAACTCTATCTCCTGCCATCCCTGGCTTCCTTCAAGACTCAACTCAAATTCCATTTTATGTAAAAGCTCTTTTCTGTTTCCCCCTACTGCTAGCATCTTGCCTTTGAGATTACTTTCCATTTGTACTGTATATTTCTTTCTTGTACTAGTTATTTGCAAAGTTGTGTTCCCAAATGTTTAAAATTGGGGGGAGGGCAATGGGTAGATAGATAAATATACTTAAATTTTAAAAATTATTTTTCCCAGTTACATGTAAAAACAATTTAAACAGTTTCCCCCAAAATTTTGAATTCCAAATTCTCTCCTTCCTTCCTCTACCCTCCCCCCATCGAGAAGGGAAACAATTTAATATGGGTTATACATGTGCAATCATGCAAAACATTTCTATTTAAGTCATGTTGTGAAAGAAAGCACGGATTAAAACAAGCAAGCAAGCAAGAAAGAAGGAAGGAAAAAAGAAAGGAAAGGAGAAGTGTACTTTGATCTGTATTCAGACTCTAGCAATTTTTTTGAGATGGATAGCACTTCTGAAAGTCCTTCAAAATTGTCTTGGACCATTGTATAGCTGAGAATAACTGTTAGTCACATTTGAGCATTACACTGTCTTGTTATTGTCTACAAGATTCTACTGGTTCTGCTCATTTCCATTGGGAAAGACTCTGTAAGTCTTTTCTAGTTTTTTTCTGAGAGCATACTGCTTGCATTTCTTATAGGACAATAGTATTCCACCTCAATCATATACCATAACTTATTCAGCCATTTCCTAAATAATGAGCATCTCCTCAATTTCCAATTTTTTTGACTTCACAAAAAGAACTGCTATAAATATAAATAGGTCCTTTTCTTTATATATATACTTTTAAGTTTAACCTGTATGATTAACATTTCCCCCAGCAGTTTCTTAAATTTAGACAATCAATAATACAATATATCAAGCCTTGATTTGTAGTGTTCTGTTGATTTCCAAAATATAAATGATTTCACTGAAAGTTTAACAACTTAGAGCTGCCTCCAGCACCCTCCTGGTTATTTGTTGCTCCTCTATCCCCATTAAAAATATTTGCCTCTTGAGAATAAGGACCCTATTTTCCCCCCTTTGATTGTATCCCCAGTATTTAGCACAGTACCTGACACATAAGTACTAAATAATTGCTGGTTGAATGACTTGTATAAACTGGGTCAAAGATGATACTTACTCTTGGTTATTTGTTGCTTCCCCAAACCCATTAGACTATTAGCCCCTTGACAACAAGTACTCTAATTTTTCCCCTTTTATTGTATCCCCAATGTTTAGCACAGTGCCTGACACATAAGTACCAAATAATTGTTGGTTGAATGACTGGTATAGCTGGGTCAAAAAAGATACCCAATTTGATGATTCTAAGCTGCTTTCCAAAAGAGCTGAGCTCGTTCACAGAGAAGCTAACATTTAAATAGGGGAGGAATTACTGCATATATCTAGATAAGTATAATTTAATCTATAACATAATGGAGGCAAAAAAAAATTCAAAAGACCCAGACAGTGTGCTCTGGGAAAACGAGGTAGGGAACATTTTTAACTAAAAGAATTTGGAAAGTTTCACTGAAGAGACATCACTTGACCTGAAGTGTGAATGAAGCAAAAGATTTTAAAAGGGGGAAATAAGGAAAGAGCATTTTAGGCATGTAAGACTACTTGCTTCAGTTGGCAGGAGGTGTTAAGTAGGTTGTCTTTAGGAAACAAACTCTAAAGTTTGGTCAGAACACAGAATGCATGAATGGGAAAGCTGAGGCTGAAATTGTGGGTTAAAGTCAGTTTCTGGGGGGGGCCTTAAATGCTAGACAAAGGGATTTGCATTTTATTCTAGAAGCAATTCGAAAGCCATTGGAGGTGAAAGGGAGTGACATGGTGAGACCTAACATTAGGAAAATTATTTTTGCAGCTGTAGGAAGAAAGGATTGGAAAGGAAAGAGATTACAGGCTGGGTGATTTCCTAGCGGGAGATAATTTCCATAGTCCAGGAGAGGGATAATGCCGACCCAAACTAGGCTTGTGACTAATCTAGGAATCATTTTTAACTCCTCACTCTCTCACACTTCTCCCCTCCCCCATAATCAGCTGCTAAGTCTTGTCAATTCTACCCAACAACATTTTTTCACACCTGTCCCCTTCTCTCCACACTTGCTCCAGTTAAGACCCACAATTATCCTAGAACAGAGGTGTCTCACATGCTGGCCTGAGACTTACATAGGGCTCTAATACTCCTTAATGTGGCCTAAACCAAATTAAAAGGCAACTGGGAGATATTTAACAAAATAAGCAAAAAAAAATTAGTAAAACAAAGATATTCATATTTTATTTTTCTTTTTAAAATTTAATACTATTTTATGTTTCCAATTACATGCAAAGATAATTTTCAATGTTCGATTTTGAGTTTCAAATTTTTCCCCCTCTCCCTTTACCTCTTTGCTGTGCCAGCAATTTGATAAATGGTATATACATGGACGATCATTTTAAACATATTTCCATATTAGTCACATTGGGAAAGAAAAATTAAAACAAAAGGGAAAACCATGAGAAAGAAAAAACAAAACAAACAAAAATAGTATACTTCGATAAGCATTCCGTTTCCATAGTTTCCTCTCTAGATGCAGATGGCATTTAAGTCTATTGCAACTGTCTTGGATAAATGTATTGCTGAGAAGAGCTAAGTCTATCATAATTGAAGACATTCATATGGCATTTAAAACTAAGTCACTATGTAGCCCACAGGGATCTTTATAAATGGAACAGTGGTCCCTATTTCGATTTAACTTTGCCATCAGTGTCCTAGAATATTGTAATAGACTCCAAATTCAGCTCCTGGCCTCCAGGATCCAATCTATCCACACAACTGCCAAATTGGTATTCCTGAATAACAAGGCTGACTATGACATGACCTTACTCAAGAAGTTTCAGTGGCTTCCTATTGTAAAATTTAAAATGATTCTTTTTTGATATTTAGAACCCTTTGTAATCTGATTATAACTTATCTATAGTGATTACATATTACTCCTCTTCTTCTATTCCACCTTCCAGTCAAACTGGCACATTTGCTGTTCCCCATCCACAGCATCCCCCCTCTCCATACCTTTGTACAGACTGGCTTGTGCTGGAACACATCCCTTTTTCCTCATTGCTTCTTGAAGCGGCTCTCTCTGGCTCCCTTAAAGCTCCAGACCAAACCTACAAGAAGAGGTCTTTATTTTGTACAGTTAAAGTATTTGGTACAGGTTATATTATGTAATTACTATGTAGTAGATTATAGGGGACCTCGGGTTACACACAGCCTCCTCCCCCAGGAAGTCTGTTGAGGGCACAGACTTTCATTTTTGTCTTTAGAAGATACTTAGTAAATGTTTGTTGAATTAAATGCAAGGGAAAGCAAGAGAGAAATTTGGGAGAATTGTTTGGAAGGTAGAACTGATAAAAATTTGGCAACAGTTTCTCTTGCAGAGGCTAAAGGGGAAAAAGGAGTCAGTTGGGACACTGGCTACCTAGGAGAGAGATAATGCAATAAAGAAACATTTCGTTTCTTCAGCACTAGCGTGGACAATGTGATGGGTAATGTTACTTTGACATCAGGACTGTATGTAGAGCCACTTCTAGGGAACTATGACTAAATGGGGAGAATGCTAATGGGAGATCTAATTAGAGGTGGGGACTTAGGTGCTCCGGATAAGCTGTAATCTCTGTAGCACCCAGCCAAAAGGGGACTTGCATTTTGGTACAGGTTACAAAAAGTTATACTTTTGTTTGTTTTTGGATACCCAGAATAATGAAGTTCCACAAGTGCAACCTGGAATGAGAACATCTATTACTATATAAAAGAAGAGACATAATGTGACAGTGAGTGAATTCCTGCTAAAGAGTAGGGAAAGAACCATTTATAGACCTGATGTAACCAACTGGGGGATCTACTTGTTTTCCTAGGGCATCTATCACAACACATTTGATGACCAATAGTCAGTTGTGATAACTCATGTAAAAATACTGAAGCTGAACTCCCATGTAGCACAGAGCTGTCATGTGGCTCTTAAGGAGGCAGAGTAGACATCTGAGTCTCTTCTTCCTCTATCCTTTTTCCAAAGGAGACTTTAATTCCTCCCAGGAAGAGAAGCAGGAAATAGAAGGGAGAAGCCATTAGTCTGCTCTGTTCTTTTCAGAGAGAAGTCTACTAGACTAGAATTATTGATCTGCTCCTTAAATATTATTTTTGTCTGGGATCAATCTGTCAGATTCTACCCACTGTGCTTCCTAACTGCCTCTAGAATTGCCAAAGTATTCAGGGTGGAAAGATCAGCCATCTAGTCTAACTCTTATCTGAGAATGATTCCCATTTACAAATTCCTGAGATGCAATCATCCAGCTTCCCCCTGTGGAGCTATAGTGATGAAAAGTCCATAGAGACAACCTGTTTGGCTTTTAGAACTTTAAGAAAGAAAGGATGGCCAAATGCTTAAAGGTGAAGGTCTCCCAGGGCATCCAGAGCCAACTTGAATAATTCTGATCTATAGGAAGGGAAAGCAAGGCAGGTGACCTTGCAAAGCCCAATTAAAATCAAAAGGTCAAAATAATCAGTGTTCTTCCCTGCTTGTCTCAGGGAGCTCAGGTTGTAAAATTCTGACTTTTTATTCTTTAGGTGAACCTAGATGGAGGTATCTGATTGAATTCTTTAATGGACAAAATCATCATAACTCCATCGTTACTATATCTTATCAGAAAACCAAGATAACATGCCAAACCCTCTCCCCTGTTACATTTCCCCTATAAAAGCACCTTCTCACTAAATCCCTAAATCATTGTGAGGGTTACCCTGCCTTAAGGAGTTGAGAGTTCATTGCTAAGCTTTCATGGCATCTCCCCCTGGTTAATTGTGAGTTCTGCTAGGGAACTTGGCTCTTGTCTTTCCCTCTGTTAATTGCTAAAACCCCATGTGTATTTGGCCCCCTCTTGGGAGGGTAATAAAATTTTTGTTTCTTGATTTGGAAAATCAATTTGCCTACATATCCTTTTGAGACACCTCACAATATTAGCTTATAACCCCAATATACTTTTGGGGTCCAATACTCCTGAGCCCCAAAACTACAACCAGAGTTCTGATGGCACAATTTTCAGGACCCTTGCTGGTTGAATCCTCCTGGTTCTTAACTCCTGTTTGTGCACATTCTTCCTTAAACATAATACTTTTTTTGTATTTTATTTTATTTTTAAAAGCTTATTTTCAAAACATATGTATAGATAGATTTAACATTCATCCTTGCAAAACCATCTATTCCAAATTTTTTTTCTCCCACCTTCTCCCTTAGATGGCAAGTAATTCAATATATGTTAAATATGTGCAATTCTTCTGTACATATTTCCACAATTATCACGATGCACAAGAAAAATCAAGTCAAAAAGGGGGAAAATAAGAAAACAAAAAGCAAGCAAACAACAAAATAAGATGAAAATACAATGTTGTGATCCACATTCAGTCCCCATAGTCCTTTCTTTGGTTGCAGATGGTTTTCTCCATCAGATGACCATTTGAACTAGTCTGAATCACCTCCCTGTTGAAAAGAGCCAAAACAATACTTTAAATGTGCTCTGAGCAGATGATAAAGGAATTGGAGTTAGGAAGTACCTGAGAGACCATGTAGGTCAAGCCCCTCAATTTACAGAAAAGAAAACTGAGACACAGAGGGAAAAGTAATTTACTTAAAGTCACTAGGGCAGAGATAGAGTTTGAAACCACATCCTCTTAAGTGAAAGTCAACATTTCCCCCATTATGCCATGCAGATAGCAGAACTCTTCCTTTCCCCATTATGGTGGTGGTTGTTTTGTTTGTCCTTCCTTCTCCAAGCAGATCAGGAAGATGATGCCATGACATGCAAGTGAATTGGATTTCAGGGAGAGTGCAAGAACACCTGCCTCATTTTCCCCTCCAGAGCCATCTAAGTCAGTGGCCAGATGTGGATCTGGACGACTGGAGGTGACCCTGGATGCAGTGGGACACCTTGGCCTTTTTAAGCTAAGATCTTCAACAGGTCTCAGCTTTACTGAAGCTGCACCCATTCAGTGATTAAGGCTGGGTAGCAATTGAGGCAAAGATCTCCTTTTCACCTAGTTAAAAAACAACAACAACAAACTAACTAACTAAATGAATGAATCTGAGAGGGGAAAATTCTCAGGATTTCTGGCTCTGCTTTTAGGAAGGTTTGATTTTGGGGTATTGTTTTGCTGCTTCAATGATACATTGTTGACTCATAATGAACTTGCAGTTCACTAAAAGTCCAAGATATTTTTTCTGTCAAGTATACTCATCCTTCCCTCATCTTGGGACAGGCTCACAGTTAGTGGTGGATTACATTTAAAGAGTTTCAAGAGGAATATATTTTTCTTTCCATCAATTAAGAAGCATTTATTAAATGCCTGTTGTATTGCAGGCATTATACAAGGTGCCCAAGGAAACAAACACAAGAATTAAATACTCCTTGCCATTGAGGACCTTAAAATATAGCCAAGGGAGAGATATGTTTCTATTTATTTATCTATTTATTCATTCACTCATTTATATCTGTTTGTAGATATTTATAAAATTGACATGAGATATTTTAAGGGGTGGCAAGCAGATGCTGGCAGCCTCTCTGGGTTCTACTCTTGACTCTTCAGACTTTTTCTGCCTTAGCTTAGTAACCTTTTCACCCTGGAGTTATTCAGCAGCTCTGTAGTCCTTCCTTCTGATCTTTCCTCCCATCAGCATCTCCATTTAAAGGAACTCTCAGGATTTTCTCCATTTTACCTCTTGCCAGGTGCCTTTCCTCTCCCTCTTCTTTTATGTGTATCTATCCCACATTAAAATTTAAGTTTTTTATTAAAATTAGGGGCAAGATTGTCCTTTTTGCCTGCATTTGTATTCCCAACTCTTTGTACAATTCTGGGCACATAGCAAGCATTTAATAAATGCTCTTTGACTTGATTTGGTAGTGGTAGATAATGAATCAAGAAAGATTTCATGTAGAACAGGGTTTTTTAAACTTTTTTGCATCATGGATCCTTATAGTTGTCTGGTGAAATCTATAAACTACTAAGAATAACAGTTTTAAGAGCATAAAATAAAATATATAAGGACTAGTCAATATATTAAAATATAATTATTATAATATTTTAAAATTCCTTTTAAAAAGAATTTATGAAATATAACCATGGACTTCCAAGAAATCTATAAGCTAAGAACCTTTGATATAAAAAATAGAACTTGAGCTGTACTAGGAAGGAAGTCAAGGATTCTAAAAAAGCAGAAATAGGGAGGGAGTGCATTCCGGGCATGAGAATTTGCAAAGACATGGAAAGTGGAGATGTAATATGTATCAGGAACAGTAAGAGGCCAATATAGCAGGACCATAATGTGTGTGAAGGATTGTAATGTATAATAAGTCTGAAAAGGAATACTGGGGTCTGGTTGTAAATGGTTTTAAATTCCAAACTGAGGAGTCTAAAATTTGTTTATTTTAGTTGAAACTCAAAAGTTTGTGTGTGTGTGTGTGTGTGTGTGTGTGTGTGTGTGTAGGAACTAGGGGGTATGTGTGTATATGAAGAAGATATTAGATATATATGTCCCTTTATGTGTCTATATGTATATATGTCTCTATGTGTAAAGAACCCTAATTTAAACAGATGCCATCTAAATTTGCAGGGACAACAGAGGAAGATGAGTAATAGTGGAGTTGATCAATAATTTACAGGAGAAAATGACAATGAAGAGAGACACTGACAATATTAATAACTTCAGACTCTCTACCAGTCTTCAGTGTATGAGCAATAAGCAATGTAAACTACTAAAGATTTAATTATGACCTCATAGGTATCAATGAGATATGATCAGATATGACCCATGACTGGAACAAAGAAGGAGTATCTTGTTCCAAAGAAGTCAATGAGATGGATGTGATAATGAGATGACATTTTAAATCAGATATGTACACACACATACACATACGTTCATGTGAAATTTTATGGGGGATTTACACAAACTGATGCTGAGTGAAGTGAGCAGAACCAGGAGAACACTAACTGCAGTAACTGCAACGTTATGTGATGCTTAACTTTAATAGACTTTAGCTCTTCTCAGAAATACAATGATCTAAGACAATTTCAATAGACGTGGGATGGAAAATGCCATCTATGTCCAGAGAGAGAACTATGGAGATTGAATGCAGATTGAAACATAGTATTTTCACCTTGTTTGTTTGTTTGTTGTTTGCTTTTTCTTTCTCATGATTTTCCCTTTTTTATTAAAACTTTTTATTTTCAAAATATATGCATGGAAAAAAATTTCAACACTGACCTTTAGAAAACCTTGTGTTCCAAATTTGCCCCTCCTTTACCCCCATCCTCTCCCCTAGATGGCAAGTAATCCAATATATGTTAAACATCTCATGGTTTTTCCCTTTTGTTCTGATTTTACTTTCACAACATGACTAATAGGAAAATATGTTTAAATGACTATACGTGTATAACCTATATCAGATTCCTTGCTGGCTTAGAAAGGGGGAAGGTAATGGAGGGAAAGAGAAGAAAATTGGAAATAAATGGTATAAAATTGAATGTTGGCAACTATCTTTACATGTAATAACAAAAACAGAACACTGACGGGCCAGATGAACAGAGTGGATGGAGAACTCAAATGGATCACACTGTGTGAGATCCAGGGGTTCTCAGACTATGGCCCTCGGGCCAGATGCGGCCCGCTGGGTTATGGCAAATGGGCTGAGGGACTGAGAGTGTGAGCTTTTGTTTTTACTACAGTCCGGCCCTCCAACAGTCTGAGGGACAGTGAATTGGCCCCCTATTTAAAAAGTTTGAGGACCACTGGGAGATCACAGTGATATCTATTGAAGCTTTCTTTCTGTTAGGAGGAGAAAATATAATAAATTCTGCCTTCCCTTGTGGGTATCAACAACATTCGAACAAGTCATTCAGTTTCCTGATTCCAGATAGTTTCTTCAGCTGTCCCCCATGCCTTGAATGCTCTCTCTCCTCATCTCTGTCTCCTGACTTCAAGTCCCAGTTAAAATCCCATCTTCTAAAGAAAGGCTTTCCCAATCCTCCGTAATTCTAGTGCCTTTTTTTTCTATTGATTATTTCCAATTCATCCTATCCATAACTTGTTTGTATCTAGTGGTATGTAGTCCCCCTCATTAGATGGTGAGCTTCTTCAGGACAAAGAGTATTTTTTATGCTTCTTTGACCTTAACAGTGCTTAACATGGTGCCCAGGACATAGTAGGCACTTACTGACTGACTGATTGATAAATCATCTTTCACAGAGCAAAGAAAGGAACCTACCATTCCAAACCTGATTCTGACCAGAGAGGAATGAAATGAATTTCAGAAAAAGAGTTCATGATCAATACAGTGGTGAATGTGGGAATTGGATGAGGGTTTAGTTTCCATAGAGTTCCTAAATTTAAATTAGAGAAATGAAACTGAAACCTAAGAAATGAAACCTAAAGATTACAAAACATAAATTAAAAAATAGAAATGTGGCATGAGATATAATCAGGGATGAGGACTCATACTCACATGGAGGAATTAGGTGTTCATGATGGCTGTGACCTCTATAGTTCCCAGCCAAGGTGAAATCAGGAGAGGAGCTAAACTATGTCTAAATAAGGTGAACCACAAGGGGATGGTTATATAATTAGGGATGGAGACCCACACTCATATGGGGGAATTAAGTACTCAAAATAGGCGTCGATGGGGAATCAGGAGAGGGACTTGCATTTCAGGGATAGGGTATAGAAAGGCAAGATATATTGATTTTCAGTGTGTCTACTTGCTTAGATACCTGACTCTTGCAAGGCCATAAAATAAAATCAGTCGATATGTAGAATTCTTGGTAAAACACTTGTCTCTTATAGGGAACACTGGGAATAGGACTTTGACATGCCTATATCAGAGTTCCAAGAAAGAACAGGTAGGATTCTGTGATATGACTAAAAAGAAAGTGTGCTAAAAAGGGAAACTCAAGAACAAAATTCTTATTCTACAAACACAAACAACCTGAAAAGCAGGTATCTGAAGAGATCAATGTGGCTGCAAAGGAAGCCCATCATAGTGGGCAACATGGTGTGGTGGAGAGAATGCTGATTTAAGAGTCAGGAAGATGTGAATTCAGGTGACCCTAGGCAAGCCATCCAACTTTTCTGTGAATCAGTTTCCTTGTTGGTAAAATGAGGAGGCTAAATTCCTTTCCAGCTCAAAATCCCATGAGATGGAGATGAGATAGTCCAAACCTCTTACTAAGAAACTATGAAAGATGAAGGAAAAGACAGGCAATTGAGAAGGGATGCAATGAGTGTCTGGCTTGTAAGAATTTAATGTTAGAAGCACTAAAGCTCAGACTCTAACCCGGCTCTCTCAGACTCTAACCCGGCTTCCACAGACTCTAACCCTAAATGAATGATAAATGTGGAAATATGTTTAGAAGAATTGCACATGTTTAATTTAGATTACTTGCTGTCTAGGGGAGTGGGGAGAGAGGGAAGGAGGGGGGAAAATTTGGAACGCAAGATTTTGCAAAGGTGAATGTTGAAAACTATCTTTGCATGTAGTTTGAAAAAATAAAAAAGGTATTAAAAGGGGCTATAGTGAATAATGAGTTCTAAAGATATCAAAAGGACTTTTAAAAGTAGTATATAATATTCACTATATTATATATTATGTTATGTTTATATTATAATACAAAATATAATTTTAAAATTATAATTTATACAAAAAGATTAAAATGTATAACATATTTAACCTGTATCAGATTGTTTGCTCTCTTGGGGAGGGAGGAGGTAAGGGAGAGAGGGAGAAAAATTTGAAACACAAAGTTTTACAAAAATGAATGTTGAAAATTATTATTATTATTATTTTGTTGCGGCAATTGGGGTTAAGTGACTTGCCCAGGGTCACACAGCTAAGAAGTGTTAAGTGTCTGAGATCAGATTTGAACTCAGATCCTCCTGACTTCAGGGCTGGTGCTCTATCCACTGAGCCCCTGAAAACTATTTTTATATGTATTTGGAAAAATAAAATACTATTTTAAAAAGATTAAAATGAAAATAGCATTGCATGGGATAGATAAATGTGGATAAATGCTGACAAATGTTTAACACTGGCTTTTAAAAAAATTCCAAAATACAATGGGACACACTTTTAAGTTTAATTTGCATTATTAATAATTTCTCCATCACTTTAAAAAGTTTAGACAATCCATAAAGTATTTACTGATTTCTGAGGTGCTGATGCTTACACTGAAAATTTAACAATTGGCTCTGGACAGTCAGAAAGAGCTGGCTTGAGAATCACTTCTAGATAACAGTAGACAAAAGACAAGAGTGGTAATTTCAAAAAACTGTTGGACTTGTACTAAGGAGACCTGACCAGCTGAGTAACATTATTCAAGTCACTTTACTTCTCAGAGACTATTTCCTAATCTGTAAAATGGGAATGATATTAACAATAGCACTATTTTCTTTCAAAGACTTTTTGTGGGGAAAATGCTTTGTAAGCCTTAAAGCACCATAGTGGTGTGAGTTATTTGTATTTTTATTGATTCCAGGATGTAGCTGCTATCTGAATTCTACCAATATATACAGGACCTAGATGTTAGACCTAGAAGAGAAGCTAGAGATAGACAAGTCTTGATGAGAGACTAATGAGTCATTCTTAGACTGCTGACTTGGACCAAGAAATGGGAAGCTACCTTAGCCCTCAATTGGAGATCCTCACATCCCAAATGACTCACTACTCAAATATATCTCAACCACTGAGTACCACGGAGAGGTCAATATCTACTTGGCTTGCCCCTAAGCCTTTTCTTCCCCTCCCCAAATGCAAAAGTATGGAAGAGTTCCAAAGACAAAATGGCCATCCTTCCCCCTGATCAGGCCATTTCAACCTGAGTCCTAAACAGGGTAATAGACTAAGTAGCCTTGAGAAGCTCTACTCCATATTTCCCAATTTGACTTTTCGAGGGAGTTCGGTTTGTCCTCCATGATGTCCTCCAGTTTTTCCAGATGCTACTGGGACCTAAGGCAGCTTTTGGGACCTGGAGATAGCGTCCATTGAGAAGTTCTCAGAATCAGAGCAGATCAAGTTGCCCAGGTCTTCTTCAAGGCCATTTAACCCATGTACTAGTCTCCAAGGATCCTAGGATCTTAATCAGAACAGACAAAATTACAACGGAAATCTCATAACTGTAATGGAAATTTATTTGGCTTCCATGAGGAGATTTAAAAGGTTACTTTAAATGTAAAAGGCCATTCTACACCCCTCCTCTATTCTTATTCCTGTTTTAATGAATCCCAAGGCATTCTTTTCCACTCTTCCCATAGGGCAGTGTTTATATGGCATTATTAAAAAATCATGTCACGCAATTTCACAATTACATGTTCTAGGGAGGACCTACTTGAATGTCAAGAGATGGATTCCCAGAGTTGTCTAACCTATACTGGCCTTGGTGGAGATAGAGAGCAAATGATTCCTCTCCCTTTGACAGTCTTGTTTGTCTTGGATATGAGTTTTAGAATCTCAGCTTTGGAAGGATCATTTAATTCAATTCCTTTCTGAGCAGGAATCCCTTCTGATACCATCAAGAAATGGCCTTAGAGATTATAGCTGTAGGACCAAAAAGATCTAAAGAGATCATTTTAATCAATTAATTCTCTTCTTTTACACTTGAAGTCACTTAGGATGGTGTTTTGCGTAATGAGACTTGTCTAAGACCATGCAAAGTATAAGAGGCAGGATCAAAATTGGATTCTCTAATTGCAAACCCAGAACTACAATAATGTAGCCTCCCCAATAATGATGCTGTCTTGCCACAGAGTATGCATCTTATTGGGTGACCATCATCATGCTTGTACCTGGAGTTGATTTATTCCAAGACTAATGATGGGTAATGGAATCATGGATTAACTCTGCAGTTAAAAGTCACCTAGTCAACCTCCTCAGTTTCTATCTGAGGAAAAATAAGGCCCACAGATCTTATATGATTTGTTCCAAGATCATGCAAGACTCAAACTCACTTTCTGCCAAATCATGTTGGGGGCTCTAGTGTGTCAAGGTCTTTTGAGATCTTGACTCTGACATCCAACCCATTGACTATTTTTTCCTAGCTTCCACAGGTTTGATAAGCATGCCCTCTATGGCTTTATCTAAATTATAGATACATTCTTCCCTTCTCAACCTCCCCTTCTAATTATACCCTCCATGTTCCTTTACCCTTTCTGTTTTTCAGTCCTTGAAACCAGAGAATATATGCAGCATGTCAAAACTAAAAGTAGTCTCAGAAGTCCTCAGATCTAACCCCCTCATTTTATAGGGAGGGAAGCAGGCTTAGTCAAACATCACATGAGAGTTAGAGCTAGCATTTGAACCCAGGTTTCTGGACGTCAACCCTTTCTCTACATGTTTCTGTCTCAATTCATTCTGGATGCTCCTCTCTGGATTTTCTTCAAGGGTCCTGGGAACTTCTTAAAACATGAGCATTGTCGCAATTAAGGAGAGTGGTATTTGGATGAATTTGGAACTTAAAAAATTCAGGCCTGAAAGTAAATAGGGCTAGGAGGTCTGCATTCCTTGGAGACATTCAGGGTGGACTAGACAGATCCTTCACCGAGACTTCTTTGTTGGAAAATGGCTAAAGTTGAAAGCTAAGTAGAAAAGGCTCCTTTTTCTGCCTTCATCCGTTCTCGCATGGGCTGCCATTGCTGCAGTATCTAGGATTCTTTTTTCCCATCAAACCCCACGTCTAGGACATTGAGGACTATCTCTCCATAGACCTGGCTATAGGGGTCAGATATATGTGTGTATCTTCCTACACAACAACTCTTATTTCTAAGCCCTCTAACTGAGTTCTTAATGCTAGCTATCCTTGAAGAGAATAAGCTCATATGGAAAAGATCTGGAGGCTTTGGAAGATTTCAGGCCTAATGTGAGTCTTAGTATGGTCTTAGGCTGCCTTTAAAAAAAAGCATGATTCCAAGACCGGAGATGGGATTCCTCCTCTGTGCTGATCAGATCCCATCTGAAGTACTATGTTTAGTTCTGGCTACCATGGTTTAGAAAGATGGGCATTTGCCAGAGAGGGTGACTGGGATGGTGAAGAATCTCAATACCATGTCATGGAAATATTGACTAAAGAAACGACGGATGTCTAACCTAGAAAAGAACAGGGTTGAGTACATCGGGGGATGTCCTCAAGGATCTGAAGACAAGATGCTTGTCATGTGGAAGAGAGATGAGACTGACTCTGAAGAGCCAGAGGACCTTTGGGTAAAAGAAAGGTGTTTAATATTTTTGAATCTCAGTGTCCCCTTATGTAAAATGGGGGAGTTGAATCGTGTAGCCTCTGAGATTTCTTTTCTGGCTCTATATCTCTATGATCTTATGAACTCTAAAGGCCCTTCCAGCTTTGCCATTTTATCATTCTCCTCAGATGAATCGTCAGCCTAACTAGCTGATGAGTGTGCCAACTGTACTCTCAGCAGCAATGGTGTGTGTGTGTGTGTGTGTGTGTGTGTGTGTGTGTGTGTGTTTCTATTCTTAGCCATATGATCTTTAAACAAGGAATAGATTTGTGTTTCTGCCTCATTTCTGATGCATACAGTTTCCACCGGCTGCTTTGAGCCTTCCCCAAACATTCATTTATCTTAGAGATGCTAGCTATTAAGGGAAAAAAAACCTCACCCCTTTCCATCAAGAGTCATCATTCAATCAGCTAATCAACAAACAGTTATTAAACACTCACTATGTGCCAGGCACCGTGCTAAGCGCTCAAGACAGGAAAAAAAGGTAAGATGAGTGGCTGCCTTTAAGAACTTATATTCTAGCTGGGAGAACAACAGGCAAGTAAATATGCAAATACATAAAGAGTCCTCTAGGACTGCCCTCTAGGGAAAGGCTAGAGGAAAGGGGGAAATGGGAAAGACCTCCTGTAAAAGATGAGGCTTCAATTAATTTTTGAAAAAAGCTTAATTTGGAACAGAAGTGAGTACAAGGGATAATGTTGTTAAAAAAAAATTACCTATGCATATGTTCTGTCAAAAATTATAATTATAAAATTAATTTTAAAAATTCTTAAAAAAAAAAAAAAAGAAAGAAGCTTAGAGTTCTAAGACATGGAGATGTGGAGGAGAACATTCTGTTCATGAGGAATGATCATTATGAAAGCAGAGATAAAAGTTTTTCCATGAGAACCCACAGGTAAATAATAATGTTAATGCCTTGTAGAAACCAAGAAATCAAGTGTAAAAAGACCAAGAAGAAGAGAAGGGCCCAATTGATGGAAGAGCTTTAAAAGCCAGACAAAATATCTTAGATTTGTTGAAGGTAATAGGGAACTATTGGGGTTTAAGACCAGGAAGAGATGAAGGGTTCAGTTTGTGAAGAGTTTTAAAAGTCAATGGATTTTAGATTTGTTGAAGAAAATAGGGAACCATTGGGGTTTATTGAACAAGGAGGTAACACAGTGATGCTTGAGTTTTGGGAAGG
The DNA here is from genome assembly GCF_048593235.1 of Sminthopsis crassicaudata. Lineage (NCBI taxonomy): Eukaryota > Metazoa > Chordata > Mammalia > Dasyuromorphia > Dasyuridae > Sminthopsis > Sminthopsis crassicaudata. Next base: position 202,759,835 of record NC_133622.1, read on the forward strand.
CCACTGGCAGTTTAATGGCACATAAAATGGAGTGTGGAGAGGTTTGGGGCAAGAAGGTCACTTAGGAAGTTACAGGCAAGAGAAGAAAAAGCCCCAAATTAGAGTTAGAGGAGATGTACGTGAAAAGAAAAAGACCGATATGCAGATGTTGTGAGAGTCCAAACAATAAAATTTGGTAACAGACTGAGTATGTGAGATGACTGTGAGGTTTGGGGGACTGGGAGAATGAAGCAAGGTCCAGTATTGTACCTGCAGATTATGCTCTTTCCTTTGCTGGTCTTAAGAATTGGCCCTTATTTGTTCCAGGAATGTTTATCTTTTTCAATCAGTACTTCTTGCCTGTTGTTGTTTTGAACCCCAAGACCTCTTAGCTTGGCCCAGAAACTCTTTGCTGCTCTGTCACTGTTTTTATAAGTTGTAGTCACTGGAGCCACATGGTTCCTTGGAACACATGCAAGAATGTTCAAGCCTTCCCGTAGGCAATCTCATCTGAATCTCCATGAAGTTCTCCACTCTGCTCCAGTCTTTCTCCAGTTCTAACTCCTCTTTAAGGGCTTGTAGATTTAAAACTAGAAGAGACTTGATGAATTCAACACCCTAAAATATATATATATATATATATATATATATATATATATATATATATACATATATATATAGAGAGAGAGACGCTTTTATAGGCAAGTTCAAAGATATAATTCAGTTGTATGAACTGGCCAGAAATCAGTCATCAATCTTCAATTAATTCTTATAAATGTGATATAAATTAGCCAACAAGTATTTGGGACTAGCCAAGAAATTCACACCTTGTCCAGACTATATCTATGCAAGAACAAAAGGTCATATTAATAAGGCAATAAAGAAACAAGACACTCCTTCCACAAAAACATTCTCACTTCAGTTTTCCCTGAAGATGGTCTACTGTAATTCTAAACTTCATTTCCACTAGGTCTAGCACCAATTTTTTTATTGAAGCTTTTTATTTTCAAAATATATGTAAGGATAATTTTTCAACATTGACCCTTGCAAAACTTTGTGTTCCAAATTTCCCCCCCCCTTCCCCTCTCCCCTATGAGAAATAATCTGATATATATTAAACATGTTAAACATATATGTTAAGTCCAATATATGTATACATATTTATATAATTATCATGCTGCACAAGAAAAATCAGATCAAAAAGGGAAAAAATGAGAAAGAAAACAAAATACAAACCAACAACAACAAAAAGAGTGAAAATGCTATGTTTTGGTCCACACTCAGTTCCCACAATCCTCTCTCTGGGTGAAGATGGCTCTCTTCATCACAAGATCATTGGAAATGGCCTGAATCATCTCATTGTTAAGAAGAGCCACGTCCATAAGAATTGATCATCTTATAGTCTTGTTGCCGTGTACAATGATCTCTTGGTTCTGTTCATTTCACTCAGCATCAGTTGATGTAAGTCTCTCCAAGCCTCTCTGTATTCCTCCTGCTGGTCATTTATTACAGAACAATAATATTCCATTACCTTCATATACCATAATTTACCCAACCATTCTCCAATTGATGGGCATCCACTCGGTTTCCAGTTTCTGGCCACTACAAAAAGAGCTGCCACAAACATTCTTGCACATACAGGTCCCTTTCCCTTCTTTAGTATTTTGTATATATATTTAGTATAGACCAATGCTGGGTCAAAGGGTATGCACAGTTTGATAACTTTTGGGGCATGATTCCAGATTGCTCTCCAGAATGGCTGGATCCATTCACAACTCCACCAACAATGCATCAGTGTCCCAGTTTTCCCACATCCCCTCCAACATTTATCATTATATTTTTCTCTCATCTTAGCCAGTCTGACAGATGTGTACTGGTATATCAGAGTTGTCTTAATTTGCATTTCTCCGAACAGTAGTGATTTGGAACAACTTTTCTATGACTAGAAATGATTTCAATTCCTTCATCTGAAAATTGTTCATATCCTTTGACCATTTATCAATTGGAGAACAGCTTGAATTCTTATAAATTTGAGTCAATTCTGTATATATTTTAGAAATGAAGCCTTTATCAGAACCCTTAAATATAAATCCCCCCTCAGTTTGTTGCTTCCTTTCTAATCTTGTTTGCATTGCTTTTGTTTAACTTAACATAACTTTTGTTTTAACTTAACATAATCAAAATTATTTATTTTATGTTCAATAATGTACTTCAGGGCAGTTAGGTGGTGATAGAGCACCAACCCTGAAGTCAGGAGGACCTGAGTTCAAATTTGACTTCAGATACTTAACTCTTCTAGTTGTGTGACTCTGGGCAAGTCACTTAACCACAATTGTCTAAGCAAAATAATAGTAATAATGTACTCCAGTTCTTTGGTCACAAATTCCTTCCTTCTCCACAGATCCGAGAGGTAAACTATCCTTTGTTCTTCTCATTTACTTATAACATCACTCTTTATGTCTAAATCATGAACCCATTTTGACCTTATCTTAATATAGAGTGTTAGATATAGGTCAATGCCTAGTTTCTGACCTACTAATTTCCAATATTCCCACCAGTTTTTTGACAAATAGTGAATCTTATCCCAAAGCTGGGGTCTTTGGGTTTATCAAACACTAGATTACTATAATCATTGATTATTTTGTCCTGGGAATTTAATTTCCAATGATTGACTACTCTGTCTTTTAGCCAGTACCAAATGGTTTTGATGACTCTTGCTTTATAATATAGTTTTAGGCCTGATACACCTAGGCCACCTTCATTTCCAGCACCATTTTGCGTGAGCTCTCAAAATCAGTTTGTCTGGATAAGGTGGTAAAGTGTTCTGTCACCATTAGAATATCACTTATATGATTTTTAGCTCCTTCCAGAGTCAGGATTTCCATGCTCCACTGTGTGTGCTCTGCAAGTAAAGAGTTCAATTTTAGAGCACTTTTCATCAAACATACTAAACCCAGATGTCACATCTCTTGCACACGTCCACTGATGACTTGGGCCAGAAGACCTCGTTCTACACCAAAGCTAGATTTTTCCTCTTGGCTCACATATTCAAAGTGATCACGAAGGACTTTTCCAATCATGGATCAGGAAGATGCTTTTAGCTGCATTAATTGCTTTCTACTATAGGACAAATTATGGTAAATTGTCTCTGGATCATTGGAATGGTTTGCATATCATAGCTCATAAGAATTAACCTCAAATATATCTAATTCTAATAAACTGATATACAAAATCCTGCCTGAGTCTAAAATAAAAGGGTATAAATAGTCACAATTCATGGCACGAGGGGTAACATTTCCTTCTAACGATTCTTCTTGCTAAATACCATGAAGATTTCTAGCAGGAGAAATGACCAAGGGCCACTCATCAAATATTTTAGGGCCTGGCAGTCTACACGCATAGTATTGCCTCACAGAAGGCACAGTAGCAGAAAAAAAAAATTAGAACTCAAGTGGAAACAATAAAGCAAAGCTTTAACTAGGGCAGGGAGGCCAGAGCTTCAGCCAAGAGTGTCAACATTTAGAGAGTGCTGAAAAGCTGAGAAGCTGCTTGCCTTGAGATGTGTTCTGGGTTAGCTAAACAGAAGCTTCAGAGGACAAGATTGTAGCAATCAAAAAATTCTAAAAACTTTGTAAATCTTTAATACTTGAGATAGTTACAATTTTTTCCCCATATCCTTTCTTTCCTAGACCTATTTATCCTAATAAAAGGAGAGGTCAATTTAGACTTGATATCAGGAAAATCTTAACAATTAGATCTGGAGAAGGATGAGCCAAGATAGCAGAGATTTTAAATGATAGGGTAAAGCAATTTTCCTGCCCCAAACAACCAAAAGATCAGGAGGAAAGGTATGTTGCAGCAGGGTGAGATTTGAGTGGATCAGGGCAGAAAATATTCTAACAAGCCAGCTGCAGGCATTAGGGGCAGCTGAATTGGCAGTGGTGGCTTACAGAGCTCCCAGTCCACAGACAGTCTGAACAACTGATCAGAAGGACATTACAAAGGTCCTTTTGCTGGTACTGGGCACGTGACTCTATTGAATTGCCTACACTCAGATCAGTGAAACAGTCCTAAGGTGAAAAGGAGTATTAACATACCAGATCATGGTCATAGTTCCTGGGCAGAAAAAGAATGCTTGAGGGTGTTCAAAGACCCTGAACGTAAGCCATCAGTATAGTAAACAACCTCTCCTTAGCTTAGACCATGTTGAAAAAACTGAAAATTAAAAACTCCCAGAACTAGTTCTGAAAACAACTGCACAAAAAAATCCCAAAAATTGGGTCAGCGCTCCCTTCATCCCAGGAGCAAAGTTCAATTTTAACATACAAAGTTAAAAATCAAGAAATAGATTGGGAAAAAAAAGAACAAATGACCATAGAAAGTTACTATGGTGATAGAGGTCAAAACACATACTCAGAAAACAACAAAGTCCAAACTGTTATGTTTGCAGCTAGAAAAAAAAAAAGTGAATTGATCTCAGGCTCAAAAAGAATCCTTGAATGTGCTCAAAAAGGATTTTTTTAAAAATCAAATAATAGAGGAGGAGGAAAAATTAGGAAAAGAAATGAGAGTGATGCAAGAAAATCATGGCGGGGGGAAATCAACAGTTTGTTAAGGAAGCATTAAAAAATATGGAAGAAAATGACACCTTAAAAAACAGAATAAGTCAAATGGTAAAAGAGGTACAAAAATCTAATGAAGAGAAGAATTTCTTAAGATGTATAATTGGACAAATGGAAAAAGATGTATAAAAACTCACTGAATAGAAGACTTCCTTAAAAAGAAGAATTGGCAGGCCAAGATGGTGGAGTAAAGGCAGGAACTCACCCAACATCGACCCCAAATGGCTCCAAATTCCCTTAAATAATAACTTTAAACAAATTTTAGAGCATCAGAACATCCAGAAAAAATTGAGGAACATTTTCCAGAGAAGCAACTTAGAAGATTAGCAGAAAAGATCTTTGACAGCAGAGTGGGGGTACAACGTACAATCCTTGTGCAGGCCGCGAAGCCCCGGACCCAGCCTCAGCCTTGGATTGGGATCCAGACTCAGCCAGACTTCTGAATCAGCCATAATACTGGTGGCTTCCAGACCACTCAGCTCAGAGACCCCAAAGAGGACTTGGAAGATCAGCAGAGAAGGTCTGTGGTAATAGGGTGGGAGCCCAGCACACAATCATAGCACATGCTGCACTTGGCCCAACTCCAGCCCCAAGTCCATCCCAGTCACTGCCCTGCCCAGGATTCCAGCATCAGTGAGATGGGACTTCTGAATCAGCAGCAGTGATAGAGGTTTTTGGACCTCTCAGCCTCAGGAACACCAGGGAAGACTCAGAAGATCAGTAAAGAGAGTCTGGGGCAATGGAGTGGGAGTCTAAAATGTAGTTCCAGTTCAAACCATTCCAGCACAACTCTGGCCCTAATCCCAGGACCCCCACCCCCAAAGCAGAAGTGTTGATTTAGTACATTAGATTACAGCTACAGTGGGATGGGGACCCTCCTAACAGCTCTGGGGCAGAAAAGAGTGATTGTGCTCAGATTCCTAGAAGGATTTCTGAAAACAGCTACACAAAATTCTTGAAGCTTGAGACAGTATACCCTCTACCCTGCAAGCAGAGCCCTACTTTAACAAAAACTTAAAGGTTGAGTAATAGGTTAAGGAAATGAGCAGACAACAAAAAAAGTTTCTGACCATAGAAAGTTATATGGTGACAAGGAAGATCAAAACACATATTCAGAAAATAACAAAGTCAAAGCTCCTACATCCAAAGCCTCCAAGAAAAATAAGAATTGGGTTCAGGCCATGGAAGGTCTCAAAAGAGATTTTTAAAATAGAAAAAATTAGTTGAGGTACAAAAGGAAATGCAAAAAGCTAATGAGGAGAAGAATAACTTAAAAAGCAAAATTGGCCAATTGGGAAAGGAGGTACAAAAGCTCACTGAGTAAAATAAGTCCTTAAAAAATAGGATTGAGCAAATGGAAGCTAATGACTTTATGAGAAATCAAGATACAATAAAGCAAAACCAAATAATTGAAAAAATATGAGATATCTCATTGGGAAAACAATTGACCTGGAAAATAAATCCAGAATATATTATTTAAAATTTATTGGTATTCCTGAAAGTCATGATCAAAAAAAGTTTGCACATCATCTTCAAGAAATTATCAAAGAAAACTGTCCTAATATTTTAGAACCAGAAGATAAAATAGAAATTGAAAGAATCCATTGATCACTTCCTAAAAGAAATCCCCAAATGAAAATTCCCAGTAATATTATAGCCAAACTCTAGAACTCCCATATCAAGGAGAAAATAATGCAAGTCATTGGAAAGAAACAATTCAAGTATCCTGGAACCAAATTTTGGATTATGCAAGTGAGGGAAAGAGGGGGAGGACAGGGTGAGAGAATGAACCTTACTTTCATCAGAATTTACTCAAAGAAGAAATAACATATATACTCAATCAAGGTTTAGAAATCTATCTTATCCTGCAAAAAATAGGAGGGAAATTGGAGATGAGCAAGGGTGGAGGGTGATTAAAAGAGAGGGTATATTGGGGAAGGAGGTGGTCAGTATCAAAACACTTTTGAGGAGGAACAGGATGAAAGGAGAGAATAAATGGGAGAAATACAGTTATCAATTGTAATTGTAAAAATAATTTTGAAGCAAATTTCTCTGATAAGGCCTCATTTCTAAAATATAGAGGGAACAGTTAAATTTATAAAAAAACAAGAGCCTATGTCCCAGTTGATAAATGATCAAAAGATATGATCTGTGCTCAAAGAGCTATAAATTCATGCATATTCTTTGACCTAATAACACCACTACTTGGCATGAATACTAAAAGAGATTCATTAAAAAAAAAAAAAAAAAAAAAAAAAAAAAAAAAAAAAAGGAAAATGACCTATATGTTTAAAAAAATATATATTCATAGCAACTCTCTTCTGGGGGGAAAAATTAGAAATTGAGGGAATGCCCATCAATTGGGGAATGGCTCAATAAACTATTGTGTGTGTTTATGATGGAATATTACTGTTCTAAGGGAAATTATGAGTAGGATATTCTCAGGAAAAAAAGAAAAAAAAAACTTGGAAAGTCCTTCATGAATTCAAAGTGAAATGTACTATATATAAAGTAATAGAGACATTCTAGGCTGTGAATAAATTTGTTATTCTCAGTAGTATAATCATCCACAACTACTCTAAAGGACTTATAATGAAAAATCCTATCCATACTCAGAGAAGGAACTGATTGTGTTTGAATATAGACTGAAGCATTCTCTCTCTGTCTCTGTGTGCCTCTCTCTTTCTCTCTAACTTAATTTTTTTTGAGGGTTTTTATGGTAAAAGAGCTATTTTTTTTTTTATAACTTGACTTTTATGGAAATATTTTACATAACTCCACAAATGGTTTCTTAAGTGTGGATAGGGATAAGGGAAAGAATCTAGAACTCAAACATTTTAAAAAGAAATCTTTAAAATTTTTGTTTTTTTAGGGGCAGTGAGGTGGTACAATGGGTAGAGCACCATCCCTGAAGTCAAAAGGACCTAGTTCAAATGTGACCTCAAAGACTTAACACTTTGTAGCTGTGTGACCCTGGGCAAGTCACTTACCCCCCAATTGCCTCAGCAAAAAATAATTGTTTTTAAACAAATATTAAATAAATATTTAATGTGTTAAATAAAGTGAAAATTTATTAAATAAATAAAATAAAAAAGTTTTAAGAAAAAAAAAGTAGAATTTTGGTCAAATGGAAAAGACAGTACAAAAGCTCTCTGAAAAAAAAAAAATTCCTTAAAAATTAGAATTGGATAAGTGAAAACTAATGACTACCTGAGACACTAAGAAACAACAGGACTATTCAAAAGAATAAAAAAAAAAGAATAAAATATGAAATATCTTATTGGAAAAACAATTTATCTGGAAAAATGCATTGAGGAGAGATAATATAAGACTCATTGGATTACCTGAAAATCATGATTAAAAAAAAAGCCTAGATATTATCTTTCAAGAAATTATCAATGAAAACTGTCCTGAAATATTCTGGAACCCTGGGGCAAAATTAAAATTTTTAAAAATCCACTGATCACATTCTAAAAGATCCCAAAATGAAAACTCCTGGGAATATAATAGTCAAATTCCAGAGTTCCTATGTCAAAGAGAAAATATTGCAAGCAACCAGAATTCAATTATTGTAGAGCTACAGTCAGGCTAAACCAAGATTTAGCATTTTCTATGTTAATGGATCAGATGATTTGGAATATAATATTCTGGAGGGCAAAGGAAATAGGATTACAACCAAAAAGCATCTACCCAGCAAAACTGAATATTATTCGCTGGGAGGGGAAAAAAAAAAGATATTCAATGAAACAGGAGGCTTTCAAGCATTTCTGATGTAAAGACCAGAGCTGAAGAAAAAAATTCAACATTCAAATACAAGATTCAAGAGAAGCACAAATAAGTAAATAGGAAAGATCATAAGGGATTCAATAAGGTTAAACTGTTTACATTACTACATGGGAAAATACTTGTAACTCTTAAGAACTTTCTCATTATTGAGGAAGATAGGAATATATATACTCAGAGCATAAGGATACAAATTGAATATAATGAGATGTCTTCCTGTGCAACAAAAAAAATTTTTGGTTCTGCACACATATATTGTATCTAAGATATACTATAACATATTTAATATGTATGGGAATGCCTGCCATCTAGGGGAGGGGGTGGAGGGAAGGAGGGGAAAAATTCAGAACAGAAAGGAGTACAAGGGATAACGTTGTAAAAAATTACCCATCCATATGTACTGTAAAAAAAAAAGTTATAATTATAAAATTAATAACAAAAAAAAAGAGTTTTAAAAAATAAAGTAGAAAGCATAGCTTCAAATTGTGTCCAAAAAAAAAAAAAGAATATAATGAGGTGATATAATCAAGGAGTGAGAAAGAGAAATTTACTAGGGAAAGGAAGAAGTAGAATGGAATAAATTATTTCACATTAAAAAGGACATGAAAAAGCTTTTATAGTGGAGGGGAAGATGGGGGAAATGAAGAGGGGGGAAGCACATAAATCTTATTTTCATCAGAAATGGCTCAGAGAAAGAATAAAACACAAATTGGAATTCAGAGAGAAATCTATTTTATCCTACAGGAAAGTAAAATGGGAAGGAGATGAGAGAAGGATGCTTGCTAATAAAAGGAATAGTAAATTGGGGGAGGCAGAAAACACTTTTCATAAAGAACAAGGTAGAAGGGTGGAAGGAGAGAGAGTAGGATAAATGGGGAAAATAGGATGAAGAGGAATATACACTAAGTAATCATAACTATGAAAAAATTTGTAACAAGTTTCTTTGATAAAGGTCCCATTTCTCAAATATATAGAGAACTAAATCAAATTTATAAAACATAAGAGCCACTGCACAGTTGATGTAAGGTCAAAGGATATGAACAGGTAGGTTCCATATGAAATAATCAAAGCTATTTATAGTCATATGAAAAAATTCTCAAAATCACTATTGATTAGAAAAACTCAAACCAAAAACACTTCTGAGGGGCTGCTCTGTAGTACAGTGGATAAAGCACCAGCCCTGAAGTCAGGAGGACCTGAGTTCAAATTTGACCTCAGATACTTAACACTTCCTAGCTGTGTGACCCTGGGCAAGTCACTTAATCCCAAGTGCCTCAATCAAAAACAAACAACAACAAAAACAACAACAAAAAATCTCTTAAAAACCCTCTTCGATTGGCTAATATAATGGAAAAGGAAAACAACAAATGTTGGAGTAGTGAGAAAACTCAAAACAATTCAAAAACAAAGCAAAAACAATTCAAAAACAAAAACAAAAAATTCAAAAACAAATGCACTGTTGCCAGAGATGTGAATTGATTCAACCTTTTTGAAGAGCAATTTGGAACTATGCACAAAGGCTATTTTTTTATCCAGCAATCTTATTACTAGTTCTGTTTCCCACTTGCTTTTCACAGCCCTCCCTTTTTAGGATCCCTCCCCCACCTTAAAGATCCTCCCCTTATTTTACCCCTTTTCCTCGAAATTTCTGTATTCCCTTCCCCTTAGCTTACTCCTTCCCTTTCACTTTTCAATGAAGTGGAAGAAGTTTCACCATAAATCGAATATGTCTATTGATACACTATGTTCATCTCCCTCCTTTCTTTCTCTCAGATATAATAGGTTACCTTTGCCTCTTCATGAGATGTAGTACCACCACTTTACACTTTATGATATAATCTCCTTTCCACCTCTAGTTTCTAAGACAAATTATACATATGTTCTTTACATATTTTTTGGCAGAAGTATAGTTCTCAAGATTTCTTTTTACCTTTTTAGAAATCTCTTGAGTTCTGTATTTGAAGATCAAACCTTTTATGTAGGTCTGGTTTTTTCATAAAAATAGATGGAATTCATTTATTTCGTTAAATGTCCATCTTCTTCTCTGGAAAACGATGCTCATTCTTGCTGGGTAAGTTATTCTTGGCTGCATACCAAGTTCCTTAGCCTTTTGGAATATCATGTTCCAGGCCCTGCGTTCTTTTAATGTGGACGCTGCTAGATCCTGGGTTATCCTTATTGTGGATCCTCCATATCTGAATTGCTTTTTTCTAGCAGCTTCCAATATCTTTTCCTTTGTCTGATGGTTCTTGAACTTGGCCACTATATTTCTTGGCGTTTTGATTTTAGGGTCCCTTTCAGTAGGTGATCAATGAATTTTTTCAATGTCTATTTTACCCTCTGTTTCCAGAACATCTGGGCAGTTCTCTTTGATAATTTCCTCGAAAATGGTGTCCAGGCTCTTTTTTTCCTCACATTTTTCAGGAAGTCCGATTATTCTCAAATTGTCTCTCCTGGATCTGTTTTCCAGGTCTGTTGTCTTTCTGGTAAGGTACTTGACAGTCTTTTCAATTGTTTCATTTCTCTGGTTTTGCTTGACTCCTCTTGGTTTCTCTTTGAGTCATTCATTTCTACTTGTTCCAGTCTAATTTTCAATGATGTATTTTCTTCACTCACTTTTTTTATATCTCTTTGTAATTGTCCAATTGAGTTTTTATCTTCTATGGAATTTTTTTCCATTTTATCCATTTTATTTTTTAGAGAGCTGATTTCTTTTTCCAGCTCACTAATCCTGTTTTCCTTGGAGTTGTTTACCTTTTCCAGCTCACTAATCTTGTTTCTCAATGATTTGATTTCTTTATCCACTCTGTCTTTGAATGCATGGGATGACTTCTCCAGGCTCTCTTGCCAAGCTTCCCTTTCCTTTTCCCATTTCTCTTCCAGCTCTCTTGTGAGAGCCTTTTTGATTTCCTCTATGAGATTCTTTTGTATTGAGGAGCAGCTCATATCCCCCTTAGGGGATTCCTCTGGGGACAGTCTGTTTTTAGTCTCCTCATTGTTTGAAGTCTGCTCCCTCTCCACACAGAAGCTGTCAATGGTTAGAGCCCTTTTGAACTTTTTGTTCATTTTGTCAGAGTAGGAATCGAAGAAAACAAACTGACAAGAGAAACAATTGATCTGTTTTGCGGGGGATGGGGCTGGATGGTATCAATGGGCTTCCTCTACAGACTGGGGGTAGGGCAGCAGAGAGCCACTAACAGAACAGCAATGACTGTACTGAGTCTGCGCTCTGAGGCTCTGAGAACGCACCGAGTCAGTCCAGGTGGGGGTTGGGGGTGGCCGGTTCTGAGAGACGCTGGCTTTCCGGGGTTTTAATCTTTACTCCGGTGTTTACACCCTCTCCACCGCTCCTGGCTTGCTGCCAAGACGGAGCATCCACACTGGGGCAAAAGCCCTTTCACAGAAACGGCAGAGATCACACCCCTCCCCCTCCGGTCTGAGCTGTGTGAGCTGCCTGTTTCGCTCTAGCTTGCCTGCCCTCAGTCTGTGCCCAGTCTGATTGACCCTCCCCCGAGCAAACACAGACCTTTTCTGGCGACTTTCAAGGATGTCTTCTCTTGGTGATTATTTGTGGATTTCTTTCTGGGTCAAGCATTAAGTCAGAGGCTTGTCATGAAGTAAGTTCTGAGAGAAAACGAGGAGCTCAAGCAGCTGTCTGCCTCCACGCCGCCATCTTGGCCGGAAGTCACTGGTTCTGTTTCCCAAAGAGATAAAAAACAAAAAGGAAAAGGATTTATACATCCAAAATTTTTATAGCAGCTCTTTTTGTGGTAATAAAGAATTGGAAATTGATGTGAAGCCTATCAATAGGGGTTGAAAGTTGTGGTATATGATTGTAATGGGATACTATTATTCTGTAAGAAATTATAAGCAGGATGATTTTTTTTAAGACCTGGCAAAACTTACATGAAATAATACAAAATAAGAAGATTAGAACTAGGAGAATATTAGAAACAGTAGCAATAATATTGTACTATGATCAATTGTGAATGACAGCTATTCTTAGCAATATAGTGATCCGAGATAATTTCAAAGGGCCTATGATATAAAATGTGATCACTTCCAGTGAAAAAGATAAGTCTGAATATAGATTGAAGCATTTTTTTCTACTCTATTTTTCCTAGTTATGTTTTTTTTTTCTTTTACTTTTGTTTTCTTTCACAACATGACTAAAATGGAAATAAGTTTGACCTGACTGCATATGTATGATTTATATTAAATTGCTCAGGGAGGAGATGAGGGAAAAAGAGAAAATTTAAAACTCAAAATTTTTAAAAATGTTAAAAATTGTTTTTACATAATTGAAAAATTATCACAAAATAATTAGAATGGCCCAAAAGTGAATGGTCTTCCATCTTTGGAGAACTTCAAACTAAGGCTGGATGATTATTTATCAGATAAGTTGTATTTGAGTTGAACTAGAAATCCTTTCCAACTCTCAAATTTTTATGATTCTGTAAAGGGCTGAGCCAAACAATTATAGCTCATGTAAGCTCTGAGAATCTCTATTTTTACTCTCATTCTCACAGACAAATTTCTCCCTAGAGCTTGGCTACATCTCTCTCTTGGAGTCCTAAGAGTCTTCCTGAGAAGTCAGTAGAGATTCTCTTATGGCATTAGCTCAAGCCCCCACCGGTGTGCTTTCCCTAAAACTATCAGCTGAGAATCATTTAATCAGCGGGTCTTAAATAGTCTTTATAAAATGGTATTTACTAAGGTGGTTGTGAGCCAGAGAAAACCGGTTTGACCGGTATGGTTTCAGGATGCATGGAATGCTAAAGTTTAACTGAACTGGAGACACAACGTTGCTTCCTTCTGCTCCTCATCTGCTTATTTGTTGTGACACAGGTAGAGTTAAATTTCTTGAGTCCCTGCCCCTTATTCCTTATTGAAATTTAAAGAATGCTCCGATTGTAGTGGTCTAGACCAGCCTCCTTTACTGCCTCATGAAACTACAGCTCGGTTTCCCATTGGTAGCCATGTCATTTCTTTGTCTAATATTTTCTATGCTGTATAAAGCTTGAGCCCTGAGCAGCTTTGGGCGTTGGATTGAAGTGTCTATCTTGCTACACACTGGAGCCAGCATGGATCTGAGAAGAGTGGGAGCTCGCCACTTTTATTGTTCCCTGAATGCATGTTCCCTTCTCATGGCTGCCATTCCTGTGTGGCAATGTTATCCTTTGGGAATGGCTACTTCCCTCCTCTTTTGCCCCACGGTGATATAGTTGTTATGAAACGGCTGTTTGTTTGTTTTTAAAGAATGTTATTATGAAATGCCCCCTCCCCTCCAAAAAGCACATTTTTCCACATGTACATTCAGAGATCAAGGGAGAGTGGACTCAAATTTAGAGAGCATTTGTACCAAAGGGGTAACTCGGATCTTGGTTTTTAGAATTTCTCAAGAAGTTCTCCTAAAACTTGGTAGATCTGGCCCTGGCTCCTGATGCAAAAAACTGATGCTAATCTAGGCTCGTCCCTAGCACACTGATGGGAAATATTGGGAAATCAAACTTCACCTTTTGAAGTTTGAGAGAAGATCTGGTCAAAGTCAAACTTGAAGTCCTGGCTTTTCTCCTTTTCTACCTACCCTCTACCTGCCCTTCTCTTTCCCCTGTTTCTCCTTAGGGGTATATTGAAAAACTAAACTTGCTTTAACTTCTCAAATGATTTTGTTTTTCAAGGATAATAATTTATAGAAGACCCTGGGGTATGACTAAACTTATTTGATTGTTCTTGTGTAATATGACTAAATATGAAAGACTTATTCTAAAACCTATGATTGAGTAATAATAATACTGTTAGCTTTTAGATTGTGCTTTTAAAATTTGTAAAGAACTGTACAAATGTTCTCATTTTATCCTCACAACAATACCGGGAGGTAGGTGTTATTTTTATCCCCATTTTGCAGATGTAGAAATTGAATTTTAGGCAGAAAAAATTTCAATGACTTACCCAGGTTCACAAAGCTAGTGTTTGATGCTAGACTTAAACTCAGGTTTTCTAACTTCAGCCCCAGAGCCACTGGGCTATCGCTTGGATTAAATGGGACCCAGGTTGAGTAAATCAATTACCCATCCTCCATAAGTCACCAATTAAAAGAATAAACGACAGTTAGCAGTAACTTCCCCAGCTTCCAAGAAGCTGTTTTGAACCATTCTAGTTATTTTTTTAAAAATGCCAGTTGCTTGAAGGTGATACGGTTTGGGGAATGTCTACGTTATCCCATGTTTATGTTCCATTATTGGACTCATAAGGGTAGAGTGGAATCATTAATTGGAAGCTGTATGGAACTCTCCACTGATATATCAAGCATTCTGTTAGCCTCCTAATTATAGTTTCTACCAGTATTTGACAGTTTTGGGATGCATGGCCAAATCCTCAATAAGTATCCAAGATGATTCTCCTGGGGTATTTTGCTATCTCTGAGTCCTAAGGCAGATCATTATGCTAGTAAGCTGATGCAATTATCATCAAAGAGGCAAGATTAGATTAGCTTTATGATTTTTTTGGGGGGGAAATACTGAATGAGGATCAAATCATAGTATTTTCACTTTTTAAAAAATTATTTTTTGTTGGCCTATTTTTTCTCATTTTCCCCCTTTTGATCTGATTTTTCTTGATACAGCATGATAAATTTGGAAATATGTTTAGAAGAATTCAAGTGTTTAACCTATATTGGATTACTTGCTGTCTAGGGGAGGGGAGAAAGAAAAGGAGGGAGGGAGAAAAATTTGGAACACAAGGTTTTGCTAGGGAAGATGTTGAAAACTATCAATGCATGTGCTTTGAAAAATAAAAAGCTATAATTTTTTAAAATTTATTTAGAATTTTTTTCCACAGTATATATGCATGAGTAATTTTTTTATAATATTATTCCTTGTATTCATTTTTCCAAATTATCCCCTCCCTCCCTCCACTCCCCCCCCATGGCAGGTAATCCCATACATTTTACATGTGTTACAATATAACCTAGATACAATATATGTGTGTAAATACCATTTTCTTGTGGCACATTAATTATTAGCTTCCGAAGGTATAAGTAACCTGGGTACATAGACAGTAGTGCTAACAATTTACATTCACTTCCCAGTGTTTCTTCTCTGGGTGTAGCTACCTCTGTCCATCATTGATCAACTGGAAGTGAGTTGGATCTTCTTTATGTTGAAGATATCCACTTCCATCAGAATACCTCTTCATACAGCACTGAAGTGTACAGCGATCTTCTGGTTCTATTCATTTCACTCAGCATCAGTTGATGTAAGTCTCTCCAGGCCTCTCTGTATTCATCCTGCTGGTCATTTCTTACCGAGCAATAATATTCCATGACCTTCATATACCATAATTTACCCAACTATTCTCCAACTGATGGACATCCATTCATCTTCCAGTTTCTAGCTACAACAAAAAGAGCTGCCACAAACATTTTGGCACATACAGGTCCCTTTCCCTTCTTTAGTATTTCCTTGGGATATAATCCCAATAACAGCACTGCTGGGTCAAAGGGTATGCACAGTTTGATAACTTTTGGGGCATATTCCAGATTGCTCTCCAGAATGGCTGGATTCTTTCACAACTCCACCAACAATGTATCAGTGTCCCAGCTTTCCCACATCCCCTCCAACATTCATCATGATTTGTTCCTGTCATCTTAGCCTGACAGGTGTGTAGTGTATCTCAGAGTTGTCTTAATTTGCATATCTCTGATCAGTAGTGATTATGAACACTCTTTCATATGAGTGGATATAGTTTCAATTTCATCATCTGAGAATTGTCTGTTCATATCCTTTGACCATTTATCAATTGGAGAATGGTTTGATTTCTTATAAATTAGCTATAATTTTTTAAAAGATTTATATGATGGTGTGATTTTTAGTTCATACATAAGCACTGACTGCCCTTTCTCTTATATCAGATCCGTGACTTGAGGGCCAGGCCTGCCAGGGAGACTCCTTTATTGGCTTCTGTTTAAAGGCTCTACTTATCTCAGCAATGGTTTTCAAAGTGTGGTCCAGAGAATCCTGGGAGCCTCTACAACCTTTTCAGAGGGTCTACAAATTCAAAATTAATTTTTATATCTAATAGGGTAAATATCCATAAATATAACCCACATCAACAAAAACTCTTTGGATATCTCCTCAAAGCTTATTAATAAAGACACTGAGAGTAAAAGTTTGAGAACCACTGATCAATAGCCTGATTATAAAGCTAGTCTTCTGTGGTGGGACTTGTGAGTTGGCATTAACACCTATCCATCCAGTAAACTCCTCTTAAAGGATCCAGTTTTATCTCTGTTTCCAACCTTCCAATTAGCATTTACCAGAAATAACTATTCAGCAATCGTGAATCAGGGTAGCTATGTACCTCCCCCAGAATGGTGCTATTTTCTGAAGCAGAATCTAGGGTATTTAAATATTGGATCATTTCTGCCATCTCAGTGACTGATAATAACTGATGAAGGTTATTTATTCCCACTGAAGGTAGGTAAAAGAAAACCTCCTTTCCCCTATTGGATTTCAGCCCAGTTCTGAATAGGAGATCTTGCACTGGCTAAGATGAAGGTACCAGCAGAGAGAAGCTGGTGGGAATACCTTTCCTCCTCCCCACAGGCTTTCTGACCATCCAGACCTACACGCATGCTTGTAATCTGTTTATTGATTTTACCCTTCGGTCTCTCATTGCATGTATAATTTATCAGTGTTTGCACTGGCTGGCCTATCCCTGGCCCCATATATTGGAGGCTGGGCAACGCGTCAGGTGGCTGGGAGTGGATCTAAAGAGAAAGGGGAGCTGCGTGTCTTCCTCTCACCTGGCTTCTAAGTCTTTTGGGTGTCAAGGTCAAGGTCCTCCCCAATTATAATTGGACCTTGAACATAGAGACCTGTTACAAGTTAGCTTTTCTTTGCAGCACAAACAGGATCAGAATCTGTTTTCCTAGCTGCGCTGGCTCTACTTTGGCCGCCCTCCAAGGACTCTAGTAAAGTTAACTTGGGTGCATTTAGTCCTTCCACTTAAGCACCATTCTGTTCCCTCTCTCTCTCCAGTTTGCTTAGTTCAGCAAAGCAGCACTTGGCCTGACTCCTAAGCTCTGAATTTGTGGATTATTTTACTGTCCTAGTCACCATTTACCCCAAAATCTCTCCATCCAGAGAAACATCTTGATCCGCAGGGGAGAGATGCAACATGCTGCTCCACTGGAAACCATGGCTGGGCAGTCCTCTACCTCAGATCTGGGAAGCTGGAAGCCTCTGCCCTGCCTGACCTACCCAGTGATTTTCTATTTCCCAAATCTCACCAATTTGTTTCAATACTTTTCATTGCTATTGAGATTTTAGATCTCTCATGGAATGGGTGACTTCCAAAAGAATTTAATAGAGACTTGAGGGGGGAGGGAGGGTAAAACTAGAACCTCAAGGGGTTTTAGGGTCTCACTGTTTAGGGGTTCCCTCCAAGAACACCAGTTCTAATTTATCCAAGCCTATATGTTGGTTGTTGCCCAAGTAGATCACGGTTCTACCTGTTTTTCTCTTGGCCTTGCTACAGGACCAGCCCATTTTCTCTTCCTAACATACATGAGATATCTTTATTTTTTTATAATTATAATTTTTTGACAGTATATATATGCATGAGTAATTTTTTTAATAACATTATCCCTTGTATTCACTTTTCCAAAATTTCCCCTCCCTCCCTCCCTCTAGATGACAGGCAATCCCATACATTTTACATGTGTTACAGTATAACCTAGATACAATATAAGTGTGTAAATCCAATTTTCTTGTTGCCTGAGATATCTTTAAATCCTCTTGGAACTTCTTCATTACTTTCATATTGGGACCAGCTCATATTCACCTTGTGCTTTGCCATTGTCTTCTGTGTGATATTCACTTTTACTTTTGGGGGGACTCCTATGTGTTTCCATGTTCCCCAGCTCGTAATCATACAGCAACAACTATGGGATATTGGTATTCAGAAGATGGGCCTTTGTTCCTGGGAGAAGGTGGAAGTCGTTAAAGGAACTTTGCTATTTTCTGAAGGCAATCCAGTCTGTTCTTCAACTCCTGATTAACCCTGGTTTGAATTCATTATCCATTTGTGTTGTGTGCCCCAAGCATATAGATTGGACCTCGAAATGCATGCCATAATCTGATCGAGAAACTATTCATCCACTTTATCTTTCCTCTTTATTGAAGGCCTTAGTCAGGTCTAAAAATGTCTGCAGACCTCTGTTCTGTTCCTGGCATTTCTCCTGGAGTTTGGACAGAAAACATCATATCAACTAGTTCCCAGATAGATGACCCTGTTCCAGGTGTGGGATCAGCCTTTTAAGGAGTTCTGACAAGAATTTTGCCCATAATGACTAAGAGAGACCCCCCCCCCATTGCCTCTGGACAATCTCTTCCCTCATCTTGATAGAGATGGACAATGGATGTATCCCTGAGCTCCTGGGGCTAAAAACTTTGGAACTGATTGTATAAATGGGAGTCATTGGCACAGGATGGCGTGCCCTCATCAGAGAAGGGGCTGTGCTGTATGAGCAAAGCGGAACTGAACTAGCCCATAAATGCACAAAATTGGAAGCCACCCCAAATATTCATAGGGACTATTTGTGTCTGATCTGTGGCAGAGAATTCTGAACTTACATTTGTTTCATCAGCTATATGGTGATGTTATTTTGATTCTGTTTGAGAAGAAAAGACTCTTCTGGTACTTTATTGCAGCATGGAGGTTACTTGGGATTTATAAAGGTCATACTTGGAATATCCTACTAAAGCCAGAAAAACTATAGGTACAGGCCTGATGATGGGTGGCCATTCCCCATTCTCTTCCCCATCGCCCTTGATCCTTACTTATGAGCCCCGAGCTCCTTGAAAAAGCAGAGGGAGATGTTTTCTCTGATTTCTTTTGGGCACCAAGTTGTTCTTTATGATTTCACAGCGTTCAGTTTTGATTGTTTTGGAACTGTTGTCCTGTTTTGTCCTGTTGGCATTGTTCTAATCATCTCACATAACCTTTCCTCTGTGTATTGATCATTGTACCTCCCTGACTATTCTCAGAGGTATGAGACCAATCGGATTTACCCAACAGGACCCCCCCATCTCTTCTTCTAAAATATTAGATATGCCTTGACTGACCCTAAAACAGCCTTAGCTGTCTTTAGCCTGGAGTGCATATGCATAAATCTCAATGAGACTTTGGGATAATCGAGTCACTTTCTTGAAAGACCTTAAAAGAATTCTTCTTTCCTACCATGGCCAGGGGCTCATGTCCCAGACTACCTGGGGGTGGACATCTTTAGAGATACTCTTCCCTTCTCAGTGCCTTCTTTGAAGGCATCTGCTCCAGTCCTAATAGGAGTGAAGAAGTGCTGTTACCCAGGGGACTAGGTTTCCCTAGGACCTTCCCTTGATGTCTTTCCCTTCCCACCCTCCAACCACCAAGAGCCTCCTGGATATCTCTACTTCAGCTACGTGACTTTCCCTTAAAAGTGCCCAGTGGAAAAAAGTCTATTACTTTCAGTATTGTCTGGCTCTTCTCATTATTCTCTGTATTCCCTTTAGTCCCAACAGTGGACCCCAACAACTGCCGAGGCTGTAACTCTATTTCTAGACACAAAGCCCAGTCGGGTGTTACAGCTGGGCACCATGTTTACAATAAAGTATTGTACAAAAGAAGCATAAAGGATGTTGTTAGGGAGATAAGTGACTAAAAAAAGAGGTGAACTAGTCATGCAATAAGAGTAAAGAATAACCAGTGTAGAGGATAGGGCTCCTCTGGTACCCGTGCTAAAGTTGTTCAAGAGAATAAAAACATAATGGGTGAACTCCTGTACAAGACTAATAGATGGATATAGGCAAGAATAACTCTGGATGAGATGGATGGGTTGCCATTTGAATCATTGGTGGGAATTCTCAAGATCCACTGAATTATAGAAATATGCTTAATGACCTTTCATAATTGATGTCATTCTGACTCTTCTGATACCAGGCAACATGGAGGTTACCTGGGGTTTTTAAAGATTATGTTAAGAAGGTATACAAAGCCCACTAAAGCTGGGGGAAAAAAAAACTATAAGTATATGACAGGTGGCAATTCCCCATTTTCTTGCCCTGACCCCTTCAAAAAAGCAGGATATTTTTTTTAAATTTCTTTTTGGGGGCCAAGTTGTCCTTTAATTTCACAACATCCAGTTTTGATTGTTTGGGAGTTATCATATTTACATTGTTCTAATCATTGTATATGATATTTTTCTGGCTCTGCTTCACTTTTGCATCAATTTACATAGATCTCTTCATGCTTCACTTTATTCATTGTAGGAGATGTTTCTTACAGCACAATAACACCCAAATACATGCATGCTCAGTGATTTGTTTACCCACTACAACTCATGAAAGCTAAATGTGGAGAATGTTTTTGAAGAAAAAAGTAGAATCTCTTCTGGGAAATTTTATCTTGATATCTGGTAAAAATGCAAGATCTATTTTTAAAGGGATTAGTAGTAAACATCTAGAAAAGGAAGTGCTGATAACAAATTGCTAGCATAGATTCATCCAGTACAGATCGTATGAAACAAAACTAATTTCCTATTTTGATGTGGTTTCTAGATTAGTAAATCAGAGGAATGCTGTAGACGTACTGTCCCTAGAATTCAGCAAAACATTTGACAACATCTCTCAAGTGAAGATTGAAAGATACAGGCTAAATGATAAGTGGATTTGGAACTGATTGAATGGCTGAGCCAAAAATGTTATCATTAATGGTTTGATGTCAGCTTGGAGGGAGGAGAGTGCTCCTGGGGGTCTCTACTTGACTCTGTAAAAATTAACATTTTTGTCAGACTGGGATAGAGGTGTGAATGGCATGCTGATATAATGTTCAGATGACACAAAGCTAACAGGCATGAGTACTTAATATATGATAAAACAGATTCAAAAAGATCTCAACAGGATAGAATGTTGAGCCAAAGCTCATAAGACAGAACTGAATAGAGATAAGTATAAAGTCTCACATTCATTTCAAAAAATCAGCTTGACACAGGTATGAAAAGGGAAGCATAACTAAGTAGAATTTTGTCCAAAAAAAAATTGACAGCAGGATTATTTCAGAAAGGCCTAGAGAAACTTACATGAACTGATGCTAAGTGAAGTGAGCAGAACCAAGAGAACATTTACAGTAACAAGAAGATTATGTGAAGATCAATTCTGATGGCCTTGGCTCTTTAACAGCAAGGTGATTCAGGCCAATTCCAATGGACTTGTGATGGAGAGAGCCATGTGCATACAGAGAGAGGACTGGGAAACTGAATGTGGACCAGTACATAGTATTTTCACCTTTTTTTGTTGTTGTTTGCTTGCTCTTTTTTTCTTTCTCGGTTTTTTTTTTCCTTTTTGATCTGATTTTTCTTGTGCAACAAAATAAGGATTACACATGTTTAACCTATATCAGATTATTTGCTATCTAGAGGAGAAGGGTAGGAGAAAGGGCTGGAGAAAAATTTGGAACATAAGGTTTTACAAGTGTGAATTCTGAAACTATTTCTGCATATATTTGGAAAATAAAAAGCTATTAAAATTTTTTTTAGAAATCGAGAGTTTCAGCAGACTGCAAGCTCAATAGGAATGAAAGTGTAATGTGGTAGCCTTAAAAACTAATGCAATTTTTGGTTATATAAGAAATGTAGTACCTAGGACTAGGGAGGTGACAGCCCCTTTGTACTCTGCCCTAGTCAGACCATAATTGGAGTGTTGGATTTAATTCCATGTGCCATATTTTAGAAAGGCTATTGTTAAGTTAGAGGTTTTATAGAAGAGTGGGTCTAAAAGACTTGAGTTTGTCATATGAGACCTGTTGGGGGGAAAAAGGGAGATTTTTGCCTAAAGAAAAGTGAAAGGACATGTTAACTACCTCAGTATTTAAGCAATCATGTGGAGAAAAGTCAGATTTGTTCTATTTGGCCCCAGAAGAACTAGAAACGGTGATTAGAAGTTGTAGAAAAGCAAATTTAGATTTGATGAAAGAAAATCTTCTGGATAATAGAGCTATTAAAAAGGTGAAAGGCTGCCTTGGGAGATGATGGATTCCACTTCCAATGGGTTTGAATATCAGAGTGTAAAAGACTCCATATTATGAAGGGGTTTCTTGGGGAAGAGAGCCTTGGATAGATGGAAGATTGGTAAGAACCCCAGAAGCCAAGATTCCATGACTTTGTAATGTAACATTCAACACAGTCTTTGATAAAAAGCCCAGGACTGACAATCAAGAAACCTGGTTTCCTGTTCTATTTCTGCTACTAACAAGCAACTTACACTTAAGCCAGTTCCTCTTCCCCTTTCTGGGACTTACTTTCTTCTGGGTATAGTGTTCTTTTGGACTATGTCTCCCCACTTCTCTCCTACATATTTGTTTCCTAGAGATCAGCTACTTGCTCCCTTGAGAACAGGTTGAGTACTGAATTTTTAAAACTAGAGCTCAAGACTCCCCACCAATGCATTACCTTCTCAATAATCAGCCATAGGATACAATTAGCTCAAAACAAAGGCAAACCAGAATAGCAATGTTTAAAAAAAAAACCTCCCCTCATAAACATGGGGTACTCTCTCCCAAGAGTATACCCATGGAGTAGAAATGTATAGCAGTCCCAAGTAGAGAGATACACGTTTAGGGAACATGTATGGCCAGCACATATGTGGAAAGGTACAAATTTAGGGAGTATGACCAGAGCAAGTATAAAGAGTGAAAACTCATGTCTCTGAAGAATGCAAGGGCATTAATGTCTTATTGATCCTACTAACCTTGATCTTATGGGTCTCCATGTAGCATATATTGCCTCTAGCTGTTGATGAGATCCAAACTAGGGTATTGCTATGATCTCTCAGAAAGAAAAGGAATCCTTGTGTTAAAATCGGCAAACAACTTCCTAGTGATCTGAGGCCTGCCATCTTCAAAGGAGGCAGCAAGGTTATCCTAGAAAGCCTTTAAAACTTGTTGTTTTCTTTTGAGAATTCCTTCTGGTATGGGGCCGGACCCCTAAGGGTTAAGGATTCCACCTAAGAAGCTTATTGTGACTGTCCGATATGTTGCCAATGTTTATTTCTACAGATTAAACTATAAATCAGGCAATGGCCATTTGCTCAGTGATAACTAATCAGCTCTAGGGCTTGAAGTTCCTCAATATAAAACTCTTAAGTTTCTCCTGTTCATTTATATCAGTGAATGGGTGAAGAAGAGGGACAGAGGAGAAAATCAGTTTTTGCCAGAGGCTTATCTGACTTTCCTGCTCTTTTCAAATACAAATAGCCCTTCAGAGTCATAGCTCTACTTGTTCAATGAGGAGATTGGACTAGAAGATCTAAGTCCCTTCTAGCTGTTCTGATACACTATTAGTTTATAGCAGTCTTTAATGGAGATTCATTGGGTCTGCTTCTTATCTTCCAAATGCCCATTCATTCAGCCAGAAGCCAGCCATTCATTTAATAAACTTTCACCTTTTGTGTGAAGAGTATTATGCTTTAGGCAGGGGAGATTGATAATTGTGGGCCACTAAAGGTTTTCAAGGATAGAAATGAAGTGGTCTCTCTAGTGTTAAGAAGATCACTACTCCAGCAGTCATGTGAAAGGTGAATCAGAGCAGGAATAGACTGGAAGACTACTTTGGGATCCTATTATATTACAAACGGAAAGGTAGTGAGCACCTTTAGGATGGTGGCAACATATATGTAAAGACAAATGCAAGAGAAATCACTTAGAAATTAAATATGCATGCAGTAAATAGAGATGGAATATATACATATATTGAAAAATAAATAAACACAGGGGTGGCAAAATTATGATTTATTTTTAGTAAATGTTTGATTTGTATATCTATTTTATATATCTATATACCCAGGGTCATGAAAAGATTTCACAAGCAAAAAGGGGTCATGAGTGGGAAGAGTTTAAAAAGCCTTGCCATAAAGAATGATAGAAAAGATGTGGGGGAGAGAGTAAAGAAGGAAGAACAATATGCACAATCACAATGACAAATCTAGGGCAATTTATAATGTAGGTTTCATACTTTCAGGGTTAAAGTCCATACCCTTCTTTTCTGTTAACAATCGGCAAATCCTAATAACTAGAAAATGACATACTATCATCTGTCTCAGTGTTCTATTTACAGCCCGCCCACAGGGATTGACTTAGTCTTTCGATGGAGAAAAGTTAGGCTAGAAAAGGAATGATGTTAGAAAGGGGAAGGAGAGACAGACTGGAAATTCTGGCTAAGACAAATGATGAGTTTAAGAGGAATGAAGAAGAAATGGAAGAGCAGAATATTAGTATCAAAGGAGGATTTCAGAGTTCAAGACCACAGAGGCAGTGATACAGAGATGTTAAGATGGAAGGTGTGACAATCCCTTTGAATATCTGGAGCAAAGTGAGGAGATAGATTGGGAGTTGAGGAGATGCTAAATTGGGACAGCAGAGTTTTTGAAACGATATCAATCTAGATAATAAAGTCTTAAGTAGGAGGGCATGGGCTCCAGGTCTACAAACTGAACTTCTTGAGAAAGGGAGAAGTCACTCGGAGACGGAAATCACAGCAATTAGAATGGAGACCATGGGAAACTCCAGAGGAGGAAAGGTTGCTGTGTCAGAGGGAAGCTCTGGAGGAGCATAGTGGAATCAAGCATTTGCTCTCTCTTCCTCCTGGCGCCTTTGGCTGAATAACACAAGAAAAAACTCCACTTCCTGCCTTTTCATTTTTGTGGGGACAGAGTCCCATAGAAGGAGCAGGTCAGGATAGACTGCAGTGTTCATCACTTATCTTAATACATCAGGTAGAAGTCACAACCTTTTTTCCTTCATGGAGCCTTTTGGCACTCTAGTGACATCTTTGTAACTTTTTTTAAAATTATAGCTTTTTATTTATAAAACATATGCGTGGGTAATTTTTCAACACTGACCTTTGCAAAACCTTATGCTCCAAAATGTAACTTTCTTGAATAATATTTCTAAATATACAAAATAAAATTCATAGGATTACAAAAGAAAGCAGGTATGTTAAAATACAATTAACAAAATATTCTTTTTAAAAAAATCAAAAAACAAGTCATTGATAGGTTAAGAACTTTATCTTTTCCTGATATCCACCTTTGTCCTACACTTCCCCATTTCTGCTGAGAACACTTCTGTTTTTCCAAACAAGCAGATTTATAACCTTGGTGTTATAAACATATAAATATAAACCATGCTGACTCCTCACTCTCTCACCCTCATACCCAATCAGTTACCAAACACCGAGTCATGTTAACCTTTCAAACAGCTCTTCTCTCTTCTCCTATCCTAATGAAATAAGAGATAAAAGAAATACGATGTGCGAAAAGGACCAGTTCATCAGGTCCCCCTGCCTTCCAAGGTCCTGTGAAGATTTGTTTTCATCAGAGCAAGTGCATCATATCAGCATCTTAGCATTTTCTCTCTACTCTAGTCTGGCAAGGAGCCCAGCTATCAGTCAGTAATTATCTGGGTATTAATTTTCCTGGACAAAGTTGAACCCAGATCCAGTGCTAACCATATCACTACCAGAGGACCTACCGGGTTGAGAAAAGGAATGGGAGTAGTTATCACAAATACAGTGGTACAAGGATAGGGGGAGGACTCAGATGTTGGGGCTGTGATCCTCATTGGAAAGTGGGGAGTAAGAAGTCTGCTCTGGGGAATCCACTATAAGCTCCAGTTGCCTTGTCCTAGTTATAGGACTGCTTAAACTGGATTCCCATTTCTCTTTTTAAGACTCAGTGAGGGACATGTGCAAAAATATTTGTAGCAGCCCTTTTTATAGAAGTAAGGAGCTGAAAATTAAGTGGATGCCCATCAGGGAATGGCTGAATAAATTATGATACATGAATATAATGGCATATTATTGTTCTGTAAGAAATGATGAACAGACTAATTTCAGAAAAACCAGATAAGATAAGAAGTGATGCTAAGTGAAATGAGCAGAACCAGGAGAATATAGTACAGTAATGATTGTGATGGCCAATTGTGATGGACTTGGCTCTTTTCAACAATGTGGTGATTCAAGACAATTTTATTAGACTTGTGATGGAAAATGCCATCCATATCCAGAAGGAGAGCAATGGACACTGAATGTAGACCAAAGCATGGTCTTTTCACCTTTTTAATTTTTTTCCTTTGATTGTTTTTTTCACTTTGATCTGATTTTTCTTGGGCAGAATGATGAATATGGAAGGATATTTAGAATTGTACATGTCTAACCTGTAACAGATTGCTTGGTGTCTTGGGAAGGGGAGGGAGAAAAATTTGGAATACAAGTTTTTGCAAAGATAAATGTTGAAAACTATCTTTGTATGTATTTGGAAAATAAAATACAATAATTAAAAAAACTCAGTGGCAGGGGCTCCACATCTTCCAGATAGCCCCAGGAGTTACTAGCCTCTCCCATTTCAAACTTGCTTATTGCTTTTTGTCTGCTTTCTCTCTTATAACCATCTGTGTTTAAGTTGTATTTGCTGTCACTAGGCGTTTACAACACCAACCTTTCTTTTTTCCTTAGGGTTTGTGAATACATTTTTTACACTTCTCTTCATTTTCAAATGCCCCTTGTGAATAAGAGCCCAAATGAAATGATATTTCCCAGTCCTGGGGGACTATAAGACTCCTTCTCCTTCCTCATAATTCTCTATTACTGCTTTTCCCCCAAATCCCTATGACTCAGAAAATCTCAGCCGATTGTAACTATGGCCACCTCAGCCTTCTTTCTCACTTCCTCAGGTCACCTAGCTGACAGTCTACGTCTTCAACCCAATGCCTACCTTCTTATATAACAATCATCAACATGCATGTCACTGTCCTTTCAAACATCTGACCTCCCATTTCATCAGATTCCTCAACTCCCATTACCTGGACTTTCCTCTCACCTCAGCCACATGTAAGGACACATCTTTGATATCAAAACCCCCGCCACTGTTTGACTTCCATGATCTAGAACTCTGAAGTTCTCCTACAACCACAGACTTCTATCTTTCTCTCTCTTATTCTTCCTGATCTGATGCAAAAAGTACCAGTTAATCAGCTCCCCCCTATTTCCCATCTGACCCTCTTCTAGTCTCTCAGTTCTTCTCTGCTTCTATTCTTGCTCTGCTCTCCCTTTTCTTCTTTTGAAACTTAAATCTTATATTGTTCCATTTCAACAATACCTTGTTCTCTAGCTTTGAACCCTTCACTCCCTTGTCCTGTCATTTCGTATGATTTGCTAAACCCTCACCTTAGTCATCTTCATTATCTAATTTTTCCATTATTACTCACAATGTTAGTAAAAGTCAGTAGAGGAAGTCATACCAAGCTGCTGCCTGAGTCTACCAGGATTTGTATTATCTAATCTCAACTGAGACCTCAGAGCTGTTCTCTAATTCTTTTATTTTTTTTTTCCTGATTGACTTTCTCTCCATGGTGGAAATCCAATGCTGTTCTTCCCATAACCATCTTACTCCCACTTTCCTTTCCCTCTCAACAGATAGTTTCAGCCCCTAGTTTCCTGAGAAAGCTGAGGAATCCAATATAAGCTTCCTCTTTGCCCAAGCCTATATCCTGAAATTCTTCCCCATTTTCTGACATAATCTTCTACCCAGTGTGGAAATCAAATGCTGTTTTTCTCACAAGCCTCCTACTCCCACTTTCTTTCCTTTCTCTCTCAGCAGATGACTTTGATTCCTAATTTCCTCAGAAGTCTGAGAAATCCAATATAAGCTTCCTCTTTCCCCACCCTATATCCTAAAACTCCTTCCTATTTTCTGACATTCTCTTCTACCCAGTGTGGAAATCTTAATGCTCTTTCCCACAAGTCCCCTACTTCCACTTTCTTTCCTTTTCCTCTAAGCAAATGACCTTGATTCCTAATTTTCTCATAAGGTTGAGAAATACAATATAAACTTCCTCTTGCCCCAACCCTATCTGCTAAAACTCCTCCACATTATCTGATATTTTTTTATTTGCTCTTATTACTGACAAAGAAGTAGTTCTTCCTACTTGGTATGGTCAACATTTCTACTTGTGTTCTTGTTCCCATTTCCCTTTTTCTCTCTGAGAGCTTGACCTGTCAATCATCCCCTCTCTCAATTTTGATTTTTCCTAATATACTGGTTTCTTTGGAAATATACTCAGGTCTTCAGAATCCTCAAAAATTTTCACTTGACCCTACTATCCCTTATCTTCTCCCTTTTTATAATCAAACTAAAAAATGGAGCCTTTTATATTCATTGCCTCTTTTTCCTCTCCTACCAGTTATTTACCCCATTCAATATAGCTTCAGATTTTACCATTCAACTGAAACTGCTCTTTCCAAAGTTACCAGTGATCCCTTCATTACTAAATTAGAAGCCTTATTATTCTTTTTTTATTTTTCTTTTTTTTTATTATAGCTTTTTATTTACAGGATATATGCATGGGTAATTTTTCAGCATTGACAGTTGCAAAACCTTTTGTTCCAACTTTTCCCCTCCTCCCCCGGATGTCAGGTTGACCAATACATGTCCAAACAAGGTCTTATTATTCGTAATTTCTCTAAAGAATTTGAGCATATTGGCTACTCTCTCCTTCTGGACCATCTCTTCTTACTAGATTTTTGTGATATTTTTCCCTTCTAATTATCCTTCTACTTGTTTGTTCCTGACTCTTTTGCTTGATAATTTTCCATTTCTGATCACAGCGCTGACCTAAGTCTTCCTATATTTTCTCTACATCTTTTCTTTTGGTGGTCTCATCAGCCTCCATGAATTGAAATATCTTCTCTATGCAGATGACTTCCAGATGAATTTATCCAAACCTAATTTATTATAAACTCCAGTCCTGCATGCTAAATATCTCCAACTTCTGCCATGCATTGACAAAGAGTAGCAAGAAGGCAGGTATGTTTGTATCAGCGTGTGTGTAGAAATAGTAAGATAGCAAGGATCTAGATTGCAAAGAGCTTTAAAATGCTATTTGATCTCCTGCGAAAAGGATCAATAGGGAGTCCCTAGAATTTTTGATTCAAAGGTAATATAGTGAGACCCATATTTTAGAAAAATTAACTTTGTCAATTGAATGAAAGAGTGGGGAGAGAGTAGGGACAGGGAGAGTGATTGGAAGTCTATTGTAATAGTTCATGTGAGAGGGGATGAGATTGTAAGTGGAAAAAGGGGGAGGATGTATATATATATATATATGTGTGTGTGTGTGTGTATATATATATATGTGTGTGTGTCTACCTATGTGAGTGCACATATAATACATGTATACATAACACGTACACACATACACACATGTTCATACATATACATGCATATGAGAGATGTTAGTGACAGACTGGATTTGTGGGATAAAGAACTTGATGTTATCACTCAGGTGTCCAGTCTGGGAGGATTGTGGGGTCCTTGATAAAAGAGAAGTTTGGAAAACAGGAGGGTTTGGGGGAAAGATAATCAGTACTTTCTGGACAAGTAGCAAATAAGTGTCCTAATTGGAAAATCAGGTTTACACTACACATCTGTCAGATTGGCTAGGATGACAGGAAAAGACAATGATGAAAATTGGAGGGGATGTGGAAAAACTCGGACCCTGATATGATACATTGTTGGTGGAGTTGTGAACTCCATTCTGGAGAACAATTTGGAACTATGCTCAAAAGGGTATCAAATTGTGCATACCCTTTGATTCAACAGTGTTTGTAGTGGGCTTGTATCCCAAAGACATTTTAAAGGAGGGAAAGGGAACCACATGTGCAAAAATGTTTGTGGCAGCCCTCTTTGTGGTAGCCAGAAACTGGAAACTGAGTGAATGCCCATCAATTGGAGAATGGCTGAATAAATTGTGGAATATGAATATTATGGAATACTATTGTTCTGTAAGAAATGACCAACAGGATGATTTCAGTGAGGCCTGGAAAGTCTTCTATGAATTGATGCTGAATGAAATGAGCAGGACCAAGAGAACAGTGTACATGGCAACAACAAGCCTATATTGTGATCAATTCTGATGGACACGGCTCTTTCCAACAATGAGATGATCCAGGGCAATTCCAATGATCTTGTGATGAAGAGAGCCATCCACACCCAGAGAGAGGGCTGTGGGAACCGAGTGTGGATCACAACATAGTATTTTTCAATCTTTTTGTTGTTGTTTGCTTGCATT
Source organism: Sminthopsis crassicaudata (assembly GCF_048593235.1). Taxonomy (NCBI): domain Eukaryota; kingdom Metazoa; phylum Chordata; class Mammalia; order Dasyuromorphia; family Dasyuridae; genus Sminthopsis; species Sminthopsis crassicaudata. The sequence goes on from NC_133622.1 coordinate 202,790,380, forward strand.
TTGTCTTAATTTTTTTCCCTTATTGATCTAATTTTTTTTTGTGCAGCAAGATAACTGTATAAATATGAATACATATATTGGATTTAACATATTTAGCATGCATTGGAATACCTGCCATCTGAGCGGGGGACAAGAAGAAAATTTGGAACACAAGGTTTTTCAAGAGTCAATGTTGAAAAATTACCATGTGTATGTTTTGTAAATAAAAAGCTTTAATAAAAAATGGGTGAGGGGAGGCAAATCAGGTTTATAGTGAAAGGAACATTAGTTGAAAAGTTTAAGAATGTAAGAGATTTTGTTGATTATACCGACAGAAATTCTAAAGATGAGTAGAACAGGTAGGTACAAGTGAGCCCAGAGAGCTGTAAGGCTGATTAGATTAGAAAAGCCAGTTTGGAAGGTAATAAAAGCATTATCCATGGAATGAAAGCTGTGGAGCTGGTGGGTCTTGAAATGTCTGCAGCTAGGGCTAACCAAAGATATTTTTTCCTCAGAAGAGTGGCTGTCAGTATCTGCTATTCACAGCATCATAGATTTAGAGCTGAAAGAGATCTTAGAGACAGCCTAGCCCAGTATTCTCATTTAACACATGAGGAACTGAAGCCCAGAAAGGTTAAACAGGTAGGGAGGTTGGGAAACAGATCCCAAGACTGGCATGGAATCTAGACTAGTGATGGGGAACTTCAATTATTCAGATCTTGGCTGAAATTCTCTCGCTGACAAAAGTAAAACAGCAACTAAATTCTTGATTGCCTTTAGGATAATTTTATCTTTCTAAAGTTAGAACAAGCAACATGTAAGAACAGTGTCTGGCACACAGGAGGAACAGTAGGCACTCAATGAATTTTTATTGACTGGCTGACTAACTCTTCTGAATCCAGTTCTCACCAACAAGATAGAACTGATTTCCAGCTAGAAATGATGTGACTATTTTGGGGAAGGGATGATTCCATTTTAGAATTTGCAATAGAGAAATAAAATAAGCTAAGTGTCATTTGAAATACTGGAAATTTTTGGAGAATAAATTCCAAAAGGTCGCTAGATGAAACTCAATGGCTAAACTTCAATAGGAAAATCTAAATAAGTGGGATAGAAGAAGATTGTGCCCAGATTTCTCCTATCTGACACATATCCTAGATTTTTGGAAATTAGGTTGAGAGAGAAGACGCAGTGGCATTCAACCCAGGAGAGATAAGAAGTTCTTAAGAATGAAATTCCGATGGTCCTGAAATAATTGGAGTAAAGAGAAAACAGTAGTGATATCAAACTGAAATAGAAATGGAGAAACCAAAGAAAGTGACCAATTAAATATTTTTAACTTCTCTGTATAATACATTTTGCAGTAAATATAATTTTGTAAAAGCTATTTTATTATAATTGGTTAAATGGAACTTGAGGGCTAACCACTGTTGGTTGATAGTAGAGAGAACACGTCAGAATGGAGACCTGAGCCAATAGCTTTAAGGAAGAAACACTCCCCTCCAGCCTTCAGGAGGAACCTTAGCACCCAAAAGGGGAGATGCAATCAGCCTAGCCCTAGGAACCCAACCTGTTATTGAGCATAAAGGTTGAAAAAGTAAGTCCAGAGTCTTGCTACCTCGGGACATAAAGTAAGGGAAAACATCTAGCTATTTAAGGAATTCAAGTCATTTGGTCCACATGAAATAGGAAAGAATTGTTAGATGAGGTTGCTAGAGTAATGTCAACAATCTTTGAAACATCATGGAGAAGGACTGGAGAAAGGCTAATACTTTCACAATTTTCAAAAATAGTAGGACATTTGAATCTATATATTTTAGGACGATCTACAATATATTTTTAGCAAAGTTCTACAATATATTTTTGAAGTTAAATTTCATTGAAATTTAAAAAATAAACTTTTATTGCTCTTTTTTTAAAATCATCAAACTTCTTCCATTATTTCTCCCTTATTCCTCCCAAAAGATCATCTTGTATAACAAAAAATATTTTTTAAAGAGGAAAAAAAAAAAGACGGAAAAAATCAGCAAAACCCATCAAAATATATCCACAAAAAGAAAAATGTATTCAGTGTTCCAAACCCTCGAACCTTTGCACCTTTGCAAAGGGGTCTTTCTTCTTTGTGGCCATGCCCATCCTCAGTAATTTTGTAACAGTCACTTCTGGGTTTTTTGTGTCTGTTCTTTCTACTAAAGTTGTTGTTCTACAATGCATCATTAAAATGATGGTTAGAAAACAACTAAAAAAGGAAACGGTGGTACATCAAATACAATTCATGCCTGATTAACCTCATTTCCTTTGGTGATGGTGTTATCAGATTGGCCAATCAAAGGAACTATGTAGATAAAGTTTACCTATATTTTAGCAAAGCATGTGACAGCATGTGGCTCTGGTAGAATAAGACAGTAAGAAATGGGCTGGATGATAGTACAGTTAGGTGGGTGTTGAATAGAGAGACCAAAAGAAAAGTTTTGAATGATCTGAAAACAGTCTAGAAAGAGGTCACTAGGATGGTGGCCCCCAGGACTTGTCTTTCCTTGTGCTATTTGTTATTTTTTTATCAGTGACTTGAATAAAAGTCAGTAAACATGATAGTAAATACTCATAGTAAAGTGTTTAGTAAACACCTACAGTAAATACTTAAGTGTTTAATAAATGCTTGTTGACTGACTGATATTTACCTTTTTGTTGGGGATACAAAGAAAGCCAAAAACTGTTCTCTTCAAAGAATGTAATTCTAATTGGCTAGTTTATATTGTACCCCTCCCCCATGGTTATCTCACATTGTTCATGGGGATTAGGCTATTAAGGCTCTGGTCAATGGCTCCAGGTTCTATTGGTGGTGGTCTCTCTAAGTTTAGTGATGACTCCCCTGCATCCCAATTCCATTAACCAACTGTTGTTGGATTAGCTTTTATAATGAGTATTTATTTTAAAGGAATAATCATAACTATACAAACTTATCTGCCAGTCTGTGGGGCTTGGTCTCATCAAAAACAAAATATAAAGAGGCTTGAGAGTGAACCAGAAAGTGACTGTCTCAGTCTGGCCAGTTTTAAAGATATTGCCTATTCTGGATGGTTATATACCCATGTGTGAGGAGACACAAAGTGCTTTCATCTATTAAAATCTGGCTGGGAATGCCCAGATATGCCCCTTACATAAATAACTAGGTCCTTACATGATATATCTAAGGTAGATAAGATAATTAGAAAAGGAAAGGCATCCGCCCCTACAAGGACTAGAAAATGCCTTCTGCTGAAGGTGGGATTTGAAGTGAGTCCTGAAGGAAGCCAGGGAAAAGTGAGAGAGAGAGAAAGAGGATGGCTTTATACCAAGCATGGGGGATAGACATTTCAAAGGCATAAAAAAATAACTATTCAGTTATTCGGTCTTTAAGCATTTATTCAGCTCTTACTATGCACCAGTACTGTGCCAAATGCTAAAGGTGCAAATTCAAGAAAAAGACAGTTTCTGCCCTCAAGAAGATTATGTTCTGATAAGAGAAGATAACATAAAAATGGAACTGAAAAGCATCGAGGAGAGGGAGGGGAAAGAGAAGGAAGGAAGGAGGTAGTGATATGGGAGCATGGTGGTGAAGACCAGAGAATGAGGGATCCATTGTTGGTCTGGTCTTTTTTCTAAAATGGAATCTCCAGGAAAGACTCACTAATGGGAGAAGGGCCCTTCAGAAATGGAGTGAAGAGGCAGCTGAGACACAGTGATGTAGTCTAGGGTGTCAGTTGAATGCAGTGTTGAGGAAGCCCAATTAGACCAGTAGTTTCAGCTTTTAGAATGCCAGGACAGGAGAAAAGTGTAAAAGAAGGCTGGAAAAGTAGATTGGGATTGACTAAGAAGAGCTTAAAATGTCAAACAGAGGATTTCCTATTTGATAGTAGAGGTAATAGGGAGCCATTGAATCTCATTGAGTGATGGTTGGGAAAGGATACCTGATCAGATCTGTACTTTTAAAGAAGTGCCTTAGCACCTAAGTTGAGCACAGATTAGAATAGGTTAGGCTTATCAAATCTGCAGAGGCGCCAAAGCAAGGAAAGAGAACTACCAGTGTTAGGTTCCTTAAAGATCTTGATAAAGTAGAAAGCTGGGCTGAATCCAATGCAATGAAACCTAATAGAAATTTAATATTCATATTTTAGTTCAAATAAATTGACTTTACAAGTATAAGATGTAAAAGGTGGGACCAAATAATAGTTTTTTTTTTAATATCTAGAGGTTTTTTTTAGCAGACTTCAATTTCAGTATGAGTCAACATACTGTATAATTATGGCAGTCAAAACCCTCCTAATTTGTTATTGGGTTGAATTGAGGGTAATATAGGATGTAGGATTAGGGAGTTGATTCTATTTTACTTTACTTTAACCAGATCAAACTGTAATACATAATAACAATGATAATAGCATTTATGTATCACTTTAAGGTTTACAAATATTATCTCATTTTTATCTTCACAAAACCTCCAGAAAGCAGGTGCTCTTATTATCCCTACTTTTAAGTGTTAGAGGCTAGGGGTAGCCATTTCAAATGTATGTAGAAATGGAGTTTTGTTATTCAATCAAACATTTATTCAGCTCCTCTTCCAATTAATTATTTAAATAGTATTTCTCTAATTACATTAAAAAAAATTTTTTTACATTTGTTTTAAAAACTTTTGAGTTCCGGATTCTCTCCCTTATCCCTCCCAACTCCCATTAAAAAACCACATGTGAAGTTATGCAAAACATTTCCATAAAAGTCATATTGTGAAAGAAAACAGCTCTCCCACCCTATAAAGAGAGGGGGATGGGAAGGCTTCGATCTGCATTCAGACACAATTGGTTCTTTCTCTGGGTATGGATAGGATTTTTCATAAATTGTTTCGAATGTTGTATGGATTATTGTACTGCTTATACAGTTCTTAATATGTACCCGATGCCCACTGTCATTTTAGAAAGGAAAAAGCAAGATCTGATCAAATCCAACTCAGATATAAACCTGTTTGCCTTAATTTCTTAAATCATGGAATGAGTATAATAGCACCCAATTATGAAGATCAAATAAGGTGATATTTGTAAAGCACTTAGCATAGTGCCTGACATAGGAGACACTATATAAATGCTAATTGTCATCATCTTATCATCATCATCATCATCATCATCATCATCATCATCATCATCATCATCATCAAAAGACAGAGTGTCAGAGGAAGGCAATCAGAACTGTGAATGCATCAGCTGTGGGAGCTGAAGGAGACCTAAAAGGCCAAAAGGAATCAGTGATATGAAGTTTACAGCTGGAAGTAACTAGGTCAATCCTTTTGTTTTCCTCATTTTACCAAGAAGGAAACCAAGCTCCCATTAAATGGCACTTCTCCCTTGTTAATACAGGTAGCAGATATTAAAGCTGGGATAGAAAGCTGGTTCTCCTGACTCTCAAGTCCCAGGGATCTTTCCGTGATACTAATGGTATTCCACCTAAATAGTAAGAGCCTCGGTAGTGAATAGGATCAACAAGGAAAAGAGTGTGAGAAAAGAGAGGAGAGTTGAGAATACATCTTTGGAGCGATAAACCCACTTAAGGAGAAGGTATTAACAAAGGAAATGGTGAAATTTGATAGGGAAATAGTGAAAGAAGGCTGCAAGAGAGAATCCAAAGTCACAGAACCTCAAGGGTCAAAAAGGATGAGTGAGACCCAAGTGTTAAAGGCCAATGACTTGATATCTTTTTGGTATCATACACATACAGCCAGAGTATGTGACTCCTAATCTCTATGGTGGAGGGGTTGTTAGCCGGTCCTGTTCTCTGGGCCTGCAGACACAAGCAGAAGGAGCTCGGATTGTTTAGATGAGGAGGAGCTGGACAGAAGGGAGACTGAATAACCATCATTATGTCTTTGAATGGCTATTCTTCAGTATAGACAGTCACAGAGGAGCAATGGATCCAAGCCCTGGCAGCCCTTGCTCTACCACTCCCCACAATATGCAGCTCTTTATCCTATTTCTGTCTGTCTCTCTTTTTCTTCTCAGCTTGTATTCTACACACAAAACACTATCTTTGTGATACCATATCTTAGTATCTCATATATAACCACCTTCACTTTCCTATGCTGCTAGAACACAGTCACATCCTCACCCTTCACATTTGCAGTATCTATTACCCACAATCATCACATATATTAGGACTCAAACTTTTTCTATTCGTGACCTCTTTTTGCCTGAAAATTTTTTGTCTCCAGGTGTACAAATCAAATATTTACAGATAATAAATCATAATTTCACAATCCCCACATTCAGTTACAGGACCCCATATGGGATTGAAAATCAAAATTTAAGAAGCTGGGACATGTATAATCAGTTTCAGATATGTACTTCCACTTCCTATCATACATACTTTCTGCTAATATACAATGTCACATATCTATACCCCTCATTCAAGAAATATTCGGCAGACATTTATTTATAAAGCATCAGTATTAAGGAAGTCCTAGAGATACAAGGAAAGGCAAAAAGCAGTGCCTGACTTCAAGGAGTTCATGATCCAAGAGATGGCGTTACCATGGGAATGAGTCTAAAGGGAGAAAAGAAGAGAAAAGGTGCTATTCATAGGGAACACTCATTCTCTAAATTTTATTATTTTATTCTGAACCCAAACATTAAATAAAAGGAGCATTTCCATATATAAAGTGTGCAAGAAGAAGAGTATGGAATTTTGGATCGGTTATGTACAGCTTATATTTCCTTTTAAGAATACAATCAATTCAGCATGTAGCTTTCAAAACCGTCTTGCTTGTTTGTTTCCTTCTGGCCTTCTTTCCATTCTTTTGTATTACTGTCCTAAAAATGCTTCAAAAGACCTCCCTTCTTTTTCTTTCTTTCTTTTTTTTTTCTCTTGGCAACACAGGAGGCTCCTCATCTTCTCCACCCCATTTGAGGAAAAAAATCTGGAAAAAAACAATCTTTGTAGCAAAAATGTTTAGTCAAATAAAACAATTTCCACCTCTGAATGTATCTGTCTGCACTTTGAGTTCATCATTTTTCCATCAGGAGGTGGGTAATATGATGCATTTTGGGAGGCAGGGAGAGATAGGACACATTCAAGGCAGACTCAGAGGCACAGAACCTCAAGTACCGGGTGGGATATAAAGGCCACTAGCCCAACTCATACCATTCAGCTGTGTTGGAAGGCTAGTTAGCTTAGAGGAAGCTAATTCTGCTTCTGGAGAAACCTGGAGGCGTAGAGGGAGCACGGTGGACTTGGAATCAGGAAGACCTATGTCACATGTTAGCTGGGTGACCTTGGTTCAGATAGTCACCTTCATTTTTTAATCTGTGTATGTGGAGGGTAGTGTGGGAAGTCCCCGGTGGGGGCTGGGCTCCCCCTGGAGAGTGGGTCTGCACTCTCCTTACAATAAAAGGTGGAGTTCGGACTAAAGGGCTTTAAGGTTCCTCCTCCTAACTCTAAATCTATGATCTAACGACATAGGATTTCAATTTAACAAGTACTTATTAAGCATCTGTTAGGTAAAGTCAAAGGCAATAATAAGGTTGTTTTTTTTTTTTTTTTTTTTCCCCAAAAAGCTCCTGCCTTCAATACATTTTTGATCTACTGAAAGAGACAAGATAAAAAATATCTGAGAACTCAGAGAGAGCAATGTGGGGGCTAGTTTGAAGGCAACTCCTTGCTCATCTGACCATACAGTCTGTCACACAGTCATTTGATCACAACTCCTCAACCCAGATACACATCGCACAATCTCTGTCACACACACACATGCATGAACACCTATGCACATATTGTCATAATCATTCTAACACAAATCTGTCACAATCACACAATCTCAGTCACATGGACACGCACTGTCACATAATCGCACTCCATCACACAATCCTTGGCACCATAGTTACATGCAATCACACAATCTGTCACACAGTCATAGGATCACACAAATACAGGTCCACACATACAGGTGGTCACAGTCTCCATCACACACACATGGACACCCGTGTACACAGTTACATAATCATACTCCATCTACAACCTGTCACATACATGGTCACATGATCACCTGAATATGTCCATACAGACACAGATGGTCACACAACCTGTCACATGTGCACCCAGACATACTGTCACACACACTGTCAGGTGATCACACTATCACACCCACCCACACAGACACAGGCGGTCACACAACCTGTCACATGTGCACCCAGACACACTGTCACACACACACTGTCACATACACTGTCAGGTGATCGCACTATCACACCCGCACAGACACAGGCGGTCACACAACCTGTCACATGTGCCCAGACACACTGTCAGGTGATCACACTATCACACCCGCACAGACACAGGCGGTTACACAACCTGTCACATGTGCACCCAGACACACTGTCACACACACTGTCACATGATCACACTATCACACCCACACCCACACAGACACAGGTGGTCGCACAATCTCAGCCACACACACACACACACACTGTCACACACAGAGTCACATGATCACACTATCACACCCACACAGACACAGGTGGTCACACAATCTCAGCCGCACATGCACACACTGGCACACACACTGTCATGTGATCACACTATCACACCCACACCCACACAGATACAGGCGGTCACATAACCTATCACGTGTGCACCCAGACACACTGTCACACACACTGTTACATACACTGTCAGGTGATCACACTATCACACCCGCACAGACACAGGCGGTCACACAACCTGTCACATGTGCACCCACACTGTCACATACACTGTCACATGATCACACTATCATACTCACACCCACACAGATACAGGCGGTCACACAACCTGTCACATGTGCACCCAGACACACTGTCACACACACTGTCACATGATCACACTATCACACCCACACCCACACAGACACAGGTGGTCGCACAATCTCAGCCACACACACACACACACTGTCACACACAGAGTCACATGATCACACTATCACACCCACACAGACACAGGTGGTCACACAATCTCAGCCACACACACACACACACTGTCACATGATCACACTATCACACCCACACAGACACAGGTGGTCACACAATCTCAGCCGCACATGCACACACTGGCACACACTGGCACACACGATGTCAGGTGATCACACTATCACACCCACACAGACACAGGGGGTCGCACAATCTCAGCCACACACACACACACACACACACACTGTCACACACAGAGTCGCATGATCACACTATCACACCCACACAGACACAGGTGGTCACACAATCTCAGCCGCACATGCACACACTGGCACACACTGGCACACACACTGTCACGTGATCACACTATCACACCCACACAGACACAGGCGGTCACACAACCTGTCACATGTGCACACACACACACACTGTCACGTGATCACACTATCACAACCACACAGATACACACGTGCTCACACAGTCCTTCACCCACGAGCCCAGAATCTCTCCCAACCACACATATACAGTCCCACAATCACGCCCACACAACTACGGCCTGGAATCTCTCGCAGCGTGTCACACACACGCACACGGGGGTCGCGCACGACCACCCGGATAGGGCAGCCGACAGAGCCGGGCCTCTGCAGGAAGCCTGCTCCCTCTCTCCCTCCCTCTAGTCCTCCCTTTCTCCCTCCCTCCCGGGAGGTGGAGGCTCCGCCCCGCGCCCGCCCCCTCATGAATATCCCGCCCCAGATTAGCGCGGGCCCCGCCCCGCCCCGCCATTTGTCGCGGCTCGGGAGGCTGCGCTCGCTGCCTGGGCGCTGAGGAGGGAGGCTGCGGAGCGCGAACCCGGACCCCGGCCCTCGGCCGGGCCCCTGCCGCTCTCTCGTCGGCGGCTCCGCGCCCGCGTCCTCCCCGCGCCGCCCCTCGGGAGCCGCGGCGCCCCCGGCCCGGCCCCTGGCCCGCAGCCCCCGCCGCGGCGCCCCCGGCCCGGCTCGAGCCGCCCTGCAGCCCGCCCGCCCTCCGCGGCCCGCGCTCGGCCCCGGAGGGGTGGGGAGGGGAGCGGGGCCTCCGCAGGGGCCGGCCCCGGCTGGGCCGTGCCGGGCCGGACGCCCCCATGGCCACGGCGGGCTGGCGGGACGGCTCCGGGCAGGAGAAGTACCGGCTCGTGGTGGTGGGAGGAGGTGGCGTCGGCAAGTCGGCGCTCACCATCCAGTTCATCCAGGTGACCTAGGCGCAGCCCGGGGCGGGGGGCCTCCGCTGGGAAGGGGGGGCTGGGGCTGCCTCGTGGGGGGGGGCGGGACGCAGAGGATCCCCGTGGGGGGCCGCGGTCCCCTCCCGTGGGGGGAGGGGCTGACTGCCCCCCGGGGAAGAGGAGAGGGGCTGACTGACACTGCCCCTGTGGGGGGGGGGCGGGGGAGTTGAGACTGCCCCCGTAGAGTGGGAGAGTTGAGGTTGCTCCTTGGGGGGAGAAGGAGTTGAGACGGTCCCCCCTTCCCCCGCGGGGGAAGGGGGGAGGGGACGGAGGCCACCCGGTGCGGCGCGCAGAGTGCCCGGGGCCGGGAAAGTTGTGGACGCCGGCCTCCGTCGCGGCCCTGGCCGGTGCCCGCTTCGCGGACCGGGGGAGCCGGGCTCCCAGGAATGTGGGGGGAAGGGTGGGGAAGATGTTAATCCCCCTTATCTCCCGAGCGGGGGCCGGCCCGGGCCTCGGAGAGCCGGGGGCTACCCCCCCCCCCCCGAACTTGGTGGCTCCGAGCCTGGGAGCCCTCGCTCCCCCGGCCGCGCCGTCGTCAGCGGGGGGCGCCCCAGCCCGGGCTCGTGTCCTCGCAGCGGGGGTCCGGCCTCCTGCTGGCTCAAAGGCCACCTCCGGGGTCTGACTTGTGGGAGACAAAGGGATGGAACTGTTTGTGCACTTTATGCACGTGTCGGACCCTTCCTCCTTTGGGTGGAACTCCCAGATACGGAGAATGGAGACCGCCGCCGAGCCTCCCGTTCCTCCGGACTCCGGGGGTCCCCACCCACTATCCTGGTGCTGTAAGTGGCATCCTTATTGTAACGGACGAACCTGCGCAGCCGGGGGGGCCAAGGGATGTGTCAGCCCCGCCCGGGGGGCCGAGCACAAGCCCCGCAGAACTCCCAGAGCAGCCCTCTCTCCCCTAGATCACACTGCCCTGGAAATTCTGGAAAGATTGGAGGGCCTCGGCCCTCCGCCCGATGACTGACCCTCCTCCAGCCGGCCTTTATGTTAGAGTTATCTCCCTTGTGCATCTCCCCGGGCTTCCCACCCTAACCGAGTTCGGTGCTCTACTCCGTTTATTAAGTGACTCCTTTGTGTAAGACTCGGGGGTCGGCTCCCCTTAGGCTGTGCGCTCGCCTGGGTGGGGGAAATCCGAGGGAGAGTACTTGCACCTACTTCCACGGATAGTTTTTAAACCCCTTGTTGCTAGGGACTAAGCTGGAGATAAAAAGATAGAAAATGCAATTCTATTCTTCTGACCTACAAAATCTGGAGTTCTGCGGGGAGTTTGAGTAGTACACAAATAAATGAATTGGAATGAGGAAAGTATGTGAAAGGTCAAATTGTGATAAGAGAAGGTGGGGGAGGGTACTGGGAAGATCGGGGAAGGCCTCCTGGAGGAGGTGGTCTGAACTAGGCTAGAAGAAAGGAAATATTTTCCACCAGTAGAGCTAGGGATGGTACTCGATACAGATATGGAGAACAATTTTTAGAATTTAAAAAATTAATTTCTTAGAATTTGCAGCTAGAGACAGGACTCTGATTTTTTTAAATTCTTGATTTCTTCAATCCCTCAAATCAGGTGCTAGGGAATTAACAATCTTTATGATACGACTTTTGTCAGTTCTTGAGGTCTAAGCGATGTCAGGTGGTCATTTGGTGCAAGCGCTGATCTGTATTCCCTGCCTGGCTTTGTGAGCATATCCTGAAAGGGCAGTAAAAAATGTAATTGAACTGCTTAGGGAAGTATTGGGTTTTCTATCTTTCCTGTTGTTCTAAAATAGAATACTTAACCTATTCTTCCCTTATTACTTAATGTTATTAACAGCTACAGATAGTGTATCCCGTGGAAATTGACAATTATCTGTCATGTTGAGGCTGTGAGCAATAACCTTTACAAGCGTGTGGGACTAAACAACCTAAAAGCTGTTACTTCAGTTTAACAAACATTTGTTAAGTACCTGGATGTTGTGATACAAAGATTAAAGAAAAGAACTAAAATTCCAAAACCAATCCTGGCCCTCCAAGAGGGGGGAAGGGAGAGGAAGGCAAGCATTCTGAAATATAAATAGAAATGGTTTTACGGAGTAATGCAAAGTAATTCTTGGATGGACAAGTACTCATCACCTCAGGGATGCTTTGAAGGAGAAGCAAGGTATTCTGCCATCTGGAGATGGAGGGATCATTTGGAGAAGGGCTTGGAGGTGGTTACAGGAATGCTGTGTGTGGGAAATAGCTTGCAGACCAAAGTGATTGGAATGGACAGTGTGTCAAGTAGAATACTATTAAGTAATGCTGGAAAAATAGTTTCCAGCCTGAAAATTTTGTGTATTATGCTAGAAGCAATGAGGAACCATTGAACATTCTAAGTTGGGAGTGACATCAGGATTCAGTGTCAGTAATTGAGACTTGGGCTGCCAAATATATTTGAAAAGTTATAGTAGGAAGTGAGCAATTTGGTTTAGGCTGTAGAATCTAGGATGCTGTCATGTGGCTATTTCCCAAGGGCTTAGGGGTAACATTAGGAAACTGATAGCAAAGCAATTTATGGCAGGCTTTTCTCTGGGGAGTATGGTCTCATGGTTAGAACAAAGTGGGAGGTGTGAAGGAGTTATTATGGATTCTTTTCCTGACTCCACTGTTCATAAAATGTTTTACTTAAAATACACAAAACCACAAGTGGTTAAAAACTTTGGCTTCCAATTATTTGAATCCTAAATGAGTATAGTGATTAGAAATTCTCTGGGGAAAGGCACTGGATGTTGGACATAATACTGGATACGAAATCAGGAGATCCCAGTTTCAATTTTACTTCTGATACTTAATGTCCCTGTGATCTTTGGCAAGGAAATTTTTCTTTTTTTAATTTCTGTTTGCTTGTAAAATGGGGTTGACCATATCTGCACTACCCACTTTATAGTGTAGTGATGAGAAAAGCATTTGCAAAAGTAAAAGCTCTATAGAATACAAATGCTTTTTTGGAAATCTTGTAATAAACATCACATTGTAATTATTGACCATCTATTTATAGAGACCATTGATGTAAAGAAAGTTGAGATGACACATGAGCCTTCCCTTGGGAATTTGCACTTGAGGAAAGGTAACATTTAATAAAAATGCCTAGATAATTTTTAGTCAAGTCCCATTTATGGCACATTTAATTGTGTGATCTGCAGAATTTGAAGTCCTAAAGGAAGTCAGGAAGGGAGAGGATGAAGGATCCAGAGGGAGAGCATTCCCATGCTTGCTACAGTAATAGAAAAGTTGGGAAGAAGAAGGGATTGGGGGAAAGATGAGTTCTTATATTGAATATGTTGAATTTGACATGCCTGTGGCAGTCCATTGAGGTAGAAAGGACAGTTAATTATGTGGGACAGGAGAAAGACTAAGGCTGGATATTTAGATTTTGGAATAATCGGTATAAGTTTGAACCTATGGTTTCACCAAATGAAAGAGCAAATGAGATGTCTCAGGACAGACCTTGAGGTGATACCTAAGGTTAGTGGACATATCTTGAGTAAAGATTCTGCAAATAAGTCACAATAGAGTAGTCGGACAGGTAGGAGGAGAACCTGGAGAAGGCAATATCTTTAGAAAGGGAAAAGTATCCAGGAGGAAATGGGGCAGAGACGTCATAAAGAATGGGGGTTGAGAACAGTCCATTAGTTTTGGCAGTGAGGTTATTGGTGACCATGAGAAAGCATGTTTGTTTGAATGATGAGGTCTGAAACTTCCTGATAGAGGAGATTAGAAACCAGTGAGGGTAGTGGAAGTGGAGTTCCCGGTTATTGGTGGTTAAAGTCACAGGTGATGTTTTAAAGTATGGAGGAGACATGGGTGAAGTGGGATTTTTTGGCAGTTGAAGAAGATCCAGTAGATGGGAAAGATGGAAGATTAGAGAGTGAATGATAGTAAAGGCAAAGTGCTGGAGAAGACAAAGGGTATTTTTAAGAGTAATTGTCTTTTTCAGATAGAAGCAGAAGGAAATTCAAGCCTATAATTTTCTTGATCTAATAGTCATTCTTATTGAATTAGATCTTTTATTTTGGTTGGTCTTATTAAGAGAAAAGAATATTTAGTTTTTTTTTTTTAAATAGCATTAGAATGTCCAATACTGAAAATAGTTTTAATTCAGATTTTTTTTTTAACTGAAAAAATATCCCTAGCTTTGAATTAAAGAGTCATAGTAAAGTGAAAAGAGAACATCATTAGGTAGAAAAATCTGGGGGAGAAAAGAGCACTGATTTTGAAGATAGAAAATCTGATGTTTTTTAGCTTTGTTATCCTGGACAAATCATTGAAGCTTTCCTGGGCTTCAGTTTTCTTATCTGTAAAGTGAGGATAATTCATGGGGTCTACCCAAAGAAATTTTCATTCCACTTTTTTTCCAGGGCCTTATCTATTGGCTACATTGATAAGTCATTATGTGAATAGTGACAGTAAATGAAATATTGGGGTGGTGATGGGAATAGAATGCTAGACTTGAAGTCTTGAAGACCTGAATTCAAATCTCTTTTTGGACTCTTGGCAAGTCACATGTTTCTCAGCTTTACTTTTTTTTTCTCATCTGTAAAATAGGAATAATGATAGTGCCTACCTACCAGAGTGGTTGTGACATTCAAATAAAAAAATCGTAAAGTGATTGCAAATCCATAAGCAATATATAAATATTAGCTTATGATTGAATTTAAATTTAATTCCCTGGAGAGTTTCTGGTCATACAAAGAAGAATGTGTTTCAAACCTTTGATGACTGAGATTAAGATTTGCATATTTTCTTTTCTACAGTTTCTTTGGGAATCTGAAAAAAATCCTTCTGGTGGACCTTTTTTTTTTTTTTTCCTTAAACCTTTTTACCCTGCTCGAGTTGGTAATCTCTATAATGATTTTATTGTTTAAAATTCCACTTCCTTGTAGTATGAAAGGTGTTCTGGGTTGTGCTTCTTTGTCCCAGAAGACAATTATTAAACCAGGTTGAGTGAAGCTAATTTTTCTATCTGTTAATGTTGCAGAAGAGTTCTCTCTGGTGTCTAGACTGGCCTATAAGCCCTTTGAGTTGTGAGTTCTTTGTGATCCTTGATTTAGTGAATTCCGTTTCCCTTTTAGGAAAATTACATTTGTGGTTTCTGTATGTATGATTTAGCATTGTCCTGGTAACCTCTCTTAGAGTTATTCTGCTCTGGAGGAGGAAATTGGAACTTTGAGTAAGTGCTCAGACCTTCAGGAAGCATTAGGTGAAGTACCAGGAATTCTCTGAAATAAAAGGGCTCCAAAGCACTTTTTTTTTGTTTTGTTGTTTTTGTTGTTTTTAAAAGGAGCTAGGGCCTAGAAGACCAAGATACTTGATTTTAGAGGAAGCCTGGGTTTTAGTTTAAAAAAAAATAAGATATTGATATTTTTTGTTTTTTATATTACCTTGTTTTTCTCTTGTATTCCTTCCCTTCCTAGAGAGTCATCTCGTTAAAAAAGAATTAAAAAAAAAAAAAAAGAGAGAGAGAGAAAGAGAGAGAAAATTCAGCAAAAACTGATCAGCATATTGGGGAAAAATAGCCAACCTGCCTTTCTCTGTACTTGTTTTCCTCCCTCCCCCTTTCCACCTTGGTCATGGATCTTTTTGGAATTGTAGGCTCTGTATCTAGTTTAACTATCATCATCCACTTTGCTCATTGTTTCTAGGCCACTTTCTAAAGGATCTCTTTGTAGAGAAGCTTTGCTACTTACTTGTAGGCTAGTATTTCATGTCTGCATTCCAGGGCTAAGGGGCTGGAAAGCTTTATTCAAGTCCTAGCTCAGACTCTACCTTGTCCGGGCAGCCTTCCTGGATTCTCTTCTCCACCCCATGAAAACTAGGTGATACAGTTCTTTAAAGGCAAAGACTATGTACTTTCTTTGTATTCCCTGTGCTGAGCACACAGGAGACAGAAAAACATTGTTGTGTTGCTTATTAGGGAGGGAAAGATATTGTTAGGTGTAGACCAAACCAGTGCAAATTTTTCCAGCTTTTATTAGACTTTTTTTTTTTTCCAATTCTCTGAAAGGCATTATAATACCAATTGTAACTTTGTGTACTTTGCTTTTTTAGATAAAGGGTTCATTTAAAAAAAAAAAAAAAAAGAGTGATTCTTTCTGTAGGAGAGAAGTAAAATGAAACCCCAAATCTAGGTTTGCTGTTGCACAGCTAGCTAGCTGTGAGGCTACAACTCTTGAGCTGGGAAGTTCTGTGCTGTAGTGAACAAGCGGATGGTGCTGCCATACCAATTCTGGCATCATTGTGGTGATCCCCCTTGGAGTAGGGGCCAAGGAGGGATGAGCTGGCCCATGTCAGAAAAACTGAGCAGGTCCAAAGCTCCAGGGCCAGGCAATAATGGGTTGCCCCGCACTTCTAACCAGGGTAAGCCAAGAGGACCCAGGCTTTTCAAAACAAAACTCAAAACAACCTAAATTAAAAAAATAACATAAAATTGTATACTTAAGAACCTATTATGCTACCTTGGCCTAAAGCTTCGGATCCGAAAAAGTGCCCCAGTAAAACTGGGCAGTTTGTACTTTGTTCAAATGTTTCTGGCCTTGTTGAAAATAAAACCTTATCAGAGAGGTTTGTTTAGTTGTTTCAGTTATATAGACTGTGAAGTCTCTCACTATGTACTGGTAACCTTTGTCCCTTGGGATTCTTTCTTGGAAGCTTGTCTAGTTCTGACCCCACATCTGGGTATCCCTGCAGTTAGCAGGAGGTAGGGCCTGTTAGCTCAAGCCCAGGAGGGTTTGGGTGTGTGAAAGCCTCCATGATTCCACTGGAGAATGGATTAAAACTGAAGGACTGAAGACCTTATATGAAATTAGAGAAGTTCATCCTGCTGAATTAGGGGAAGTTGATCATATTCATGCATTTAAAGGGTTGTGAGGAGGAACCAGGTATAAACTTGTGTGGTTTAGCCATAGAGGTTAAGACTAGGAATAGTTGGCTGATGTTGCTGAGAAACAAATTTAGGATCAATAAAACTAATAGTGAGGACTAGCCAGAAATAGAATGGGCAGCCGTGGTCTTCCTTGTCTGTAGAAAAGAGTCTAGATGACCCCTTCTTTGGGGAGATTGTAGGCCTGATTGGTTCTAATTTGTATTAGATGAGGGTCTTTGCTGAATTTCAGGCCTTCTGATTGCATGTGTGAAACAGTGCTCATTCCCCAGGCTTTCTCGAGGGTCTTCTGGGCTTCTGACACCTCACATTTCTGGGTAGAGCTTTACAAATGGCTACTTATTTTCCTTGCAACAGTACAATGAAGTAGCAATGCATGGGTTGACAAGTCACTTCACGCCTTCATTTCATGAAGGGACTGCACAATACCTAACTGGTCTTTGCTCCATTTGGCAGATGAAACTCAGCCAGGTTAATTCCCTTTCCTAGGTCCTATCTAGTAATCACTGGAGTTGAGACTTTAGGGAAGCTGTACTATATTTCCTTTTATCTAGATGGTTCAGGATAGTGAATCTGGTTGGAGTTCTCAGTCTGCTGTAACCTTAACCTTCATTTCCAGCCTTGAATCTGAAATGGCTTGATCTCTGATGATGAGTTTGGGGCATCATTTAAAGCTTAGTGTGGCATTTCCCCTCTTGGATACAATGCCCACTGAAGATCCACCACCCTTACTGTGTCTTCCTTGTGGCTCCTGGAAGAAGCAGCACAGTTAGAAATGTGCTGGCTTCTTGGGTTCTCTACTAAGCTGTGTGATTTGGGGCCTTGTACCTTAAGGGCCTCTTTGGGTCCTAAGTCACTTCCCCCCAAAACTTACAGCTTCTCAGGAACCTTTCTTTAGTCCTAAAATCTAGGAATTGGATTCTGAGAGAAAGGCAGCCGAGCCTAGTGCATTTGTCATCAGAAGACCTGAGTTTGAATTTCTCAGCTTCTCTCCTGTAAAGTGGAGCAGAGGAACTTTAAAGCTCCTCCCAGTTCTAAGTCCTTTCCTTCTCTCATGTGTTTTCCAAATTTGCCATATTGAGATCCTCTTTGTGAATGGATTCACTCCCTTTGGCTTTATTTACCTTTTCATTCTCCTGCCTCATTCCCAGCCAGCCATTCTCTGATCCTGTTCCATAAGAGCTCCCTGCCAGACTCCTGAGCCTCCTTCCCTTCTCCCTCTTTATCTCTACTTCTTAGCTAACCTGGCCTTCATCAGACTCCAACTAAAACCTGGTCTTTGACTACTGAAAGCCTTCCCCAGATCCTCTTGCTTCTCTTGCCTTCCTTTGAATTGTCGCTTGTTTATCTGTGTGGTGTGTAGCTCCTTTGCATGTCTTGGCTTGTTGTTTTTCCCATTGAGGGCAGATTGCCTTCTGCCTTTTTTGAATCCCCCATGTTTAGTATCAGGTCTGCCACATAGTAGATCCTTAATAAAAACTTATTGACTGACTTTATCTGTCCATCTTAGATTTTGGCACTAAACATACTGTATACTGTTTATTAATGGTAGAATTTGCTGCTTTAGAGGACATAAAGAAATGATCGAAAAGAAAGGTCTTGGGAAGAAGCAAGATACATCTATTGTCATTTCTAGGTCAGCAGCAGTTACTCAGAGGCTGAGGCCCTTTCTGTGATTTCTTTTGAAAGAATGTATAATGCTGAGAGGCTACATATTACAAATTAATATCAGTAGTGATCTGCTTGATATGGCATAGATTTACTTGAAGCTTGTTTTAGCAGTTTGGTCCAGAACAGGGAAGTGTCTTAAAAGAAAATCTTCATTTCATTTGTCTTTGGAAGTTCTGACTTGGAAGATTTTGAACAGCTTTTAATGTGGTCTGAAGATTTATGAATTTGTACATTTTCTTAGTGGATTTTCTTCCAGCGCCTTATGTCTGGTTACATGATATATGGGGTTGAGATTACAACATGTAGCAATTTGTGAAGTAAAAGGAAAGGAAGAGAAAACATGTAAGCCAGTGCTACAAAAGGAGGATTTTTGATTTTCAGGAGTGTAATCTTTCAATAAACATCACACACTCATGGGCCTAACACTGTGCTAAGCACTGCATTTAGCTGAACTACAAGTTGTAGAAGAGGGTATATAGAAAATGTCTTTTCTACTCTGGCTTCTGAATTAAAGACAGAGCCAAAGGAGATGGACGGCATCTCTGAAGTGGGACATTTTTTGCCTTATATAAAATAAAATTATCTCCCTTCACCTTCCCCCACCATTGATGACCATCTGGCTCTGATATGAGAGAACTCAATGAGAAGGGAGCACTGAGAGTTTGGGAGTTTAGGAAATCTCAGAGATTACAGACTAACCCTTTTAACCATGAGAAGAGAGTTCCCTTTTAGGGGGAGCCATATATGTTAGCTTCCAATGATTGGGTTGATGCTGGTTTCAAACTGTTGTATAAATAGGTGACTTTTATAAGTGGAATAGTCATTCTCTTGCCAAAGTCAGAAACCCACTTTGTATTTAGTTGAAAGGGGGGTGGTAAGGAGGATGTGTTGAATGTAGTAATTCACATTGAGGCCTGGTTGGTCGTCCTCCGTCCCTCCTGAGTGTGGTGTTTTTAAACAGCTGTGCTCACACTCCTAGGACCTGCTGCTGCTGCTAAGTTACAGGAAGTTTCATTTATAGTGTTCAGTTGTGAAGCTCTGTCTCTGACTTTGCTTTGCAGACCTGTAGAGAGACTGAGCAGGGATTTAAATCCTCTCTTCCCTACAGTATGGCATATTTGACTTTGGTTCGTGTTTCTCTTGTAAGCAGGCGCTCGTTTCAGAAGAGAATCCTGGTCAAATCAGTTAATAGAGTAGTATGACATGGACGACTTGAGTTTGTGGTTTGAAATGAATAGTACATGGTGCACAGCTGTTGTTCTAACAGCTTTTCTCCAGCTGTCATGCACTGGCCTGTCAGAAAATACCCCACATTCTCTTTACTGAACCCTTGGTAACATGCTCTACTTTATTACTCAAAGAAATGGAACACACCGATGAGTTTGACCTTTCTTCACTTCCGTGCCTATCAGTTGCTAACTTGAATTGGTTTTCTGTGACTGAACTACTACTAGGTCAGCCTTCCAGTAGTTCTCTGCTGGATAATAGAGGTTTGGGAAGATTTTTGTTGGTGACAGTAGCTTCCTTTCCTAAAATATTAAGTATGAAATTGTTTGGATCAGAAAGGCTTATTTATTAGGTGCAGTAGCTCTTAGACATAAAGAAGACCCCATTTTGCTCTACCATCTCCTCTACCCTTGCTTTTAGGGATTATCGTTGTTCTGAGATATTTCTCCCCATCCCATCTCCTTTCACTATCTTTTCTGTATTTATAAGTTTTTTAGTATTTTGCATAGCTCAGAGTTTTTGCTGGCTAAATTATTTTGAGAATGCTGTAGTATATAATCAGACTTAGATCTTATAGTTATGCCATTATTTTGGTTTGAATTAAAGTTGAAATTGTGATGTCTAACTCCTATAGAACATGGTAAAGAGAAACTTGTAAGTGTGAAGAAGACTTTTGTGATTAATAAAAAATTAAATTTTACTTTGTATGGTTTAAAGTGTTTAACTTATAGTCAACAATTATTTTAATTGCTTACTGCTGTAAGCTAGATGGTAGGGGAATCCAAGTATAAAGAATGAAACAATTTCTACTTACAGTAAAATTAATAGTCTAAAGAAGGATTCAAGTTCATAGAAAAAAACTCAATAGAGAATAAATATAAAGTCACTAATTACATATACACATAAAGTAGTTAAATACAAGGTAGTTTGGGAGAGAGGGTTGGGGAATGAAGAAAAGTTCCATGTAGAAATGGTATATGAACTACTTTTCTTATTTGGATGTTTTAAAAGAAATAGTTGATGCTTTTTGGCTTTTTAAAAAAATAGTATTTACCAGATACCTTTCTGTCTTCACTCATCCCTTTTTATAACAAAAACACTTGAGCAAATGAAACTGACACATTGTTGACATCTTTCATGTATATGACTCCTCAGCCTTCTGAGATAAAAACAAAGCAGGTTTCATTGGTTTTTTCTGGAGACAATATTGTTACTTATTTTAACTAAATTTATATTTCTTTTAGCATTCTTTTCCCATGAAATACATCTTGGTGTTGCTGATTTTTTTTTTTCCTCCCTGCATAAGTTCATTCGAGTCTTCTCCAGTTTTTCTGAATTCTTCAACTTTGTTGTTTCTACCACAAAAAATACTACTAGTAACATGGGATTTTCCCTTCCACTCATTTTTGACCTTATTTTGTTATATGCTTGGTAGTAGGTAGATGGCTCGATCAAAGGATTGATAGGTTAGTGACTTTTCTTGAAAAATTCCAAATTGTTGGAGTGATTGGACCAGTGCAAAGTTCCTCAAACCCCCTCCATCTTTCTCCCCAGTATATTTCTATCTTCTCATAACTCATTCAACATTACTGGTTTGGGGCTTGTCATATTTTCTAGTTCAAGGTGAAGTGAAGCCAATGTTCATTTCTTATATCAGTGATTTCCTGTAATTTTTTGTTTAGTTGAATTTCCTAATTCTGGAGGTCATTTGTTTATATATTTTGACCACTTGGTTATTAGGAAATTCTTGGTCTCATTTTTTTGTATCAGTTTTCTATAGCAGATTTTATTTGTCGTTATGCAATTAAGTTGTTTTCCCCAATTTAGTTTCTCATGTTGCTGTTTGTGCAAATGCTTTTTAATTTTAAGTAATTCAATTGATTTATTTTGTATGAACTACTCAATTCTCTAGTATTCTTCTAGGTATAATTGAAAGGCACCTCCTTCCATTCTCTTGATCTCACCCAACTTTGTGGATGTTTCTTTTTTAAATTTTATTTTTATATTTAGGTTGAGTTTCCAGTCAGAACTTATGGAAATGTATGAATGCTGATCTAAACATTTTCTGCCAGAGACATGATTAGTTTTCCTGATAGTTTTTGTCCAATGAGAGTCATGGCTTTAACAGAAGGTACTACTTAGATGATGTTGATTGGTAAGAGGTACTTAAGGTGGAATCAACTTACATTCTGTAAGTAAAGAAAGAAATAGAGCTGTAGTAACCAGTAATAGCACTGCTGGATCAATAGGTATGCACAGTTTGATAACTCTTTGGCATAGTTCCAACTTGCTGTCCAAAATGGTTGGATCAGTTCACAACTCCACCAACGATGTATTAATGTCCCAGTTTTCCCACATCCCCTTCAACATTCCTCATTATCTTTTCCGGTCATCTTAGCCAATCTGAGAAGTACGGAGTGGTACCTCAGAATTGTCTTGATTTGCATTTTTCTGATCAGTTAATTCAAATTGTTTTTCCATATATCAGGAGTGTATTGTGAAGGGCCTAAAAAGATGAGTTTATAAGTTATACTAAAAGCAGTTGGGAGCATTGGAGTTTATTGAGTTAGGAGAGCAACATGGTTAGATTTGCAATTTGGCAACTACATATGTATAGAGTGGACTAAGTGGG
This sequence comes from Sminthopsis crassicaudata, assembly GCF_048593235.1. Taxonomy (NCBI): domain Eukaryota; kingdom Metazoa; phylum Chordata; class Mammalia; order Dasyuromorphia; family Dasyuridae; genus Sminthopsis; species Sminthopsis crassicaudata. The sequence continues at coordinate 202,813,002 of NC_133622.1, forward strand.
GAGAGCTTTGAAGCCACCAACACCACTTGGGAATGCTATTGTAAGATGATAAAAACTCAGACCAAAGTGGTAACTGTATGAGGATGGAGGGAAGGGATCCCGTTTGTGAGAAATGTTAGGAAATGAGGCTAGGGTAATCTGAAATGCTAGAGGGATGCTGGTATCTTCCACAGAAGTGGTGAAGTTTGAAAAAGAGAAGACCTTTTATGGGGCAAAATAATGAATTCTGTTTTAGACATGTTGTATTTAAGATGTCTCCAAAACATCCAACTTTTAATCAGTAGCCAATTGGTGATCTGAGACTGAAGTTCAAGAGAAGCCCCTAGAGCTAGTTGTGTAAATCTGGGAGTCATATGCATAGAGTTATAGTTAAAGCATACAGGATCTGATGATGTCATCAAGGGAGGAAGAATAAAAAGTAAGAAGGTAAGAGGATTCAGGATAGAACCTTGGCCATGATGTGGCTGATAAGCCAGCAAAGGGAACCGAAAAGGCATGGTCAGACAGGTAGAGGAGAACTGAGAAGTAGGAGAGAATAGTGTCATGATAATCCAGAGGAGAATATTAATAATAGATCACATCCATATAGCATTTTAAAATTGTGCAAAATATGCTTTATATGTTACCTTATTACACCTACACATAGAGGTGTAGGTGCTATTAATTATCACATTTTACAAATGAAAAACCACAGCAAACAGCTAAAAGTGACTTGGCTTGAGATGGGAGTTGGACTTAAGTCAGGTGCTTCTTACTGCAAAACTCCAACATTCTATCCATTGATGTCTAGCAGGTTCTTGAAGGCGAGGGGAGTTAACCAACAATATCATATCAGATGTAGCAGATGAGTCAAAAATGATTAGGACTGAGAAGAAATTTGGTAATTAAGAGATTAGTACCAAGAATCAAGGAATGAGAAAAAAATTTCAAACATGAAAATGATTGTCCAGGGTTATATGTAAGGTAGATTATAGACTTGATTAGTTATCAGTTATCAAATTTTTTGGTTCTTAATCTTCTGTTCTTATAGAATCTTACTTCTCAGCACATAACTGATCTTTGTTAATTCCAATTTACACCATATTTTCATTGTGAATATAGGTTGAGGTTTACTTCTTAGAGGGAGGTATTGTTAAATAATAGAGAGGTGGATTTGGTCAGAAGACCTGACAATAAGAATTGCTCTTATTTTTATAAATTTGACTCAGTTCAGAGAAATGAAGCCTTTATGAGAGAAACTTGCTTTAAATTTTTTTTCATAATAGCTATTGCTAATTCTGTTTTCCTCCATCCTATTCTGTATCTGACTCCTTTTGATCCCCTTATGTATTCTTTCCTTTCACCCAGTCCTTCCTCAAGTGTTTTGCTTCTGATTATCCTCAATCTATCCTCCCTTCTATCACTTCCCATATCTTTCTCAATTGGATATAGAAATCTTATCTTAGGTTTCCCCTTCCCCTACCTAAGGTAAGATTTCTATATCCAATTGAGTATGCATGTTATTCCCTCCTTCATCCAATTGTGATGAGAATAAAATTCTCACTCCCTGCCTCTTATCCCCCAAACTTTCTCTTCAAGTTTTAAGAGTTAAATTGAAGAATTGATCATCCTATAATCTTGTTGTTGTATGTTGTTGTTGGTCCTGCTCATCTCACTCAGCATCAGTTCATGTCTCTCCAGGCCTCTCTGAAATCACCCTGTTGGTCATTTCTTACAGAACAATAATATAACATTCATATACCACAGCTTATTCAGCCATTCTCCAGCTGATGGGCAGCCACTCAAGTTTCCAGTTCCTTGTCACTACAAAAAGGGCTCCCACAAACATTTCTGTACAGGGTTACACACAGCTAGAAAGAATTAAGTGTCTGAGGTAAAATTTGAACTCGTGTCCTCCTGACTTCAGGGCCTAGTATTCCATGCACTGCGCCATCTAGTTGCTTCTTACCTGCAGTTTCTAGAAAAGGAGTGAGCTAAATAATCTTTAAAGTCCATTGTAACTCAAAAATCCCAAGCTGTATACCAGAGCATAGATTTTGTGACTTCTTCATGTTACTTTTATTTTCCACATAGTTTAATTACTTTAAGCATTTGAGGATTTGATTTTTCTTCTCAAAATTTTACTTTCCTTAGTTATTTGAGCAGGAATGGGCCACATCTTTTTTCCATCCTACTGTAAAAGGAATTGTTTCCCTAATTTGTTGATAAAATTGTGTGAAATTATCTTTAACCCTATGGATTGTCAGTGTATGCTGAGTATAATGCACAGAGGTCTTATGATCATTGTATTTACTGATCTTCTCACTAAGTTATCTCTTTTCAAGCTGGAAGAGTGATGTTATATTCCTCTTCCTTCTTGGGAAAAGTCATTCCAAAATCAAGAAAATAAGCTTTCTTATTCCAAAGAGCAACTTTTCAACTAATTACCAGACATTTATTCAGTGTCTTCCATGCCAAGCACTATTCTTAAGTGCTAAGGTTACAAGAACAAAAGGGAAAGTTCTTGCCCTTGATTAGCAAATAGTTTTGTGAAAGGGAGATGGGAAGTGTGAAAGGCAACAGGACTTTGTTCTCTCCTAAAATGTTCTGAGGGAAGGAAAGACAGTGTAGCTGGAGATTTATTCTTCTTGGAGGAAGAAAGGAGCTTTGGGGGAAACTACAGATTCTTTGAGGTAGTTGTGAGGAGGGCAGACATTCTAGGAATGGTAAGTGTCCAGTGCAAAGGCACAGAAGTTGGAAATGGAGACTTTCTGTGAAGAATAGAGAGAATGCCAAAAAAATTAGGTTTAATTAGATTGGAAATATGGGTTGGAACTAGACTATGAAAGGCTTTAAAGCCCAACTAGAGGAATTTGTTTATATTTAATGTTAGAGGTGCCAATTTGATCATGGAAAACTCTGGAGTCTTTAATATATTGTTGGAGCCCACAAATGCTGGTCAGGGGAAGGCTGGGAGATAGGCTTCTTAGTGATCAACTGGTAGAATTGATGACTCTAGATTAATAGATGAACCCCAGAAAGGTATACAGGAGAAATCTTTAACACCACATGTGTTCAAAATTGAATACAAAATTTTTTCTCCTAAACCATCCTTTCCTCCTCCCATCTCTTATTTATGTAGAGCACAACACAAGTCCCTCAGGTTTGCAACCTTGGAGTCATCCTGGACTCTTCGGTCTGTTTCTTTATCATTGTCTGTCTGAATGTCTGTCTTTTTCTTTGTCTCTGTCTCTCTCCCTTCTTTCTTCTGATACTGCCCCCACTCTTATTATTATTATTATTTTTTGTTTGTTTGGTATTTGAATAAGATTTAATTCCAAAGAAAATTGTTTGTATGAATTTGGAGGGTGCAATATGGAAATCCTTTATGATCTTGGCATTATTGTTGCTTTATATTATTAAATATTGCTACAAATCATGTTGGGAGAGAAAAAAGGAAAAACTACTTAAAAAAACAACAGAAAAAAATTGGTTACCATAACATGTGTTGATTTACATTCAGACTCTAAATATAGCTTGCTCTGTATCTATTTGGTTGCATGTTGTCTTCCCTATTAGATTACTAGCTCATTGAGGGCAGGGACTGTGTAACCCCAGTATTTAGCACAGTGCCTGGCTTGTAGTGGGTGTTTAATAAATGTTTAGTGATTGATTGTTTATTAGCTAATGTGAGGCAGAGGTAGGATTTGAACCCAAGCCATTTGCCCAGTATTCTTGCTTACATTATTTTTTATGCATACATATTTATATAATTTTCTTGCTGCATAAGAAAAATCAAATCAAAGCCAAAAAAAAAATGAGAAAAAATAAAATGCAAGCAAACAACAAAAAAAAAAGTGAAAACACTATGTATGTTGTGATCCATGTGAAGCCCTCATAGTCCTCTCTCTGAGTGCAGATGGCTCTCTCCATCACAAAATCATTGGAACTGGTCTGAATCAATTCATTGTTGAAAAGAGCCATGTCTATCAGGATTGATTGTCATGTAATCTTGTTGCCATGTGCAATGATCTCCTGGTCCTGCTCATTTCACTCAGCATCAGTTCATATAAGTCTCTCTAGGCCTTTCTGAAATCATCCTGCTGATCATTTTTTTATAGAACAGTAATATTCCATAACATTCTATGCCACAATTTATTCAGTCATTCCCCAACTGATGGGCATCCACTTAGTTTCGAGTTTCTTGTCACTACAAAATGGGCGGCCACAAGCATTTTTGCACATATACATCCTGCCCACTATACTATAATAGTGTGATACTTAAGTGATTTCTTCTTGGCTATTTTGGAGAGGAAAATCTTTCTAGCATTAAAATTCTTTAGATTCCCTACCCATATCAGGTTGAATATCTAAGTTGTATTAGTTTGGGAGATGCTGATAGAGTGGTTATTGTTTTTTTAAGGACTGATTACTTCTAAAAATGTGATTTTTATGATTACATTCTGAAAGGCATATAAGAAATATTTTTAAAGTCTTCATTATTGAGTCCAAATTAGTAGAGCTTTTAAAATTTTTTTTTTCAATTAGAAAGAAATGTGGAATTGGAGCCTGCCTTATTTATGTAAAAGCAGACTATTCAGTATATTCTGGCAGGCTTTGTTTATGGCAATATTCTATAAAAGGATCAAGTTCTAATTTAAATGAATTTAGTTTCTGTGTCAGGAATATCAGGTTAATGGAAATTATAAAGTTTTTAATTGGAAGTCATTTTAACTTTTAAAAAGTCACTCTTGCCCCTAGAATTTTTTAACATTTGCACCAAACTTTCCGTGCAGATTTATTACTGTGCTAAATGTAGGATCTAGAATAATAACATTTACAATATTTTTGTTTTGAATAGACTGGTTTTTCCTTAATGAATGTTCGCAGTTAACCCTTTGCTGTATAACTATGCTTATGATGACCACTGATGAAAAAAACCAGATTAGTACCACAGAAAGGTAATTGGTATTCTTACTTTAAATGTCAGCTTGAAAAAAGCTCTGTGAGAAGCTGGTGCTAAAGATACTGTAATAATTGAAAAAGAGAACCCACTTTGGTAGAAATTTGAAGTGTAAGTTTATAATTACAAATAAAATAGACAAACAAGGAGGTTTTCAGCTAGGGTTAAAGGCATTGTGATACTGACTAACAATGCAACTCTTCTATTAGGAGTTTCCCTTCTGGGTGGGAGCCTGTTTCCTTTCTGTGTACTTAAAGAACAAAAACAAACAAAAGTACATTTAACCTATTACAGTTTGAGATGAATGGTTTTATGTTAAAAATTTTCCTTTGGAGTTTCCTAGCATTTTCTGTGCTATGATTTGTTCTTTGAAATACATTAGTTTGGACTTTTTCTCCAAGAACTGTATCAGACTTCATCTGGATAGTTACTAGAATTTAGGATTTTGCTTTGAGCGTCCTGTTTGAAAAAATGTCATCTTCAGCTTTTCCCTTGCTCTAAAATGTTTAGTAGGAGTACAAAATGGTGCTTAAATATGGACGTTAGAAAGATGTGTGATGGGAAATTTAAAAGTGTGAGAACCAGATGTGCGATTCAAGACTACTGGATTGGAAGTCAAGTGTGAGAGTTGCCTACTGCCTCTATGACCTTATTTACGAAAGATATTTCCCTCCTGGGCCTTGGTTTTCTCTCCTTTAAAAGTAGGCCTCTCATCTTACGAAGTTGTGTACTGATCAAAGTAGAACTGAAGTACCATAGTTTTCTTGTCATAGCCATGAGGCAGGCTTACAGAAACTTTCCCCACCACTTCTGAATGTGCCTGTGTACATTACCCCTTTCCTCGACATGCCATTATTATAAAAACAAAGATTAAAAGTCTCCAAATAATGGAATCTTTGGCTACTTTGAATCTAGACTCTGTTAAGTATCTTACCACCTCTTACTGTTGGCAAACTTGTTTGGGGCTGTTTCTGTAAAATCTAAAGGATCTGTTAATATGTCTCAACTCTAAATCCTATGATCCAAATTTTAATTTTTAGAAAAGGTTCTTTTGTTACTAGAAGTTGAAACAATAAAGGAATAAGTATTGTAGTAATAATTGAGAATAAGTGAACTGTAGCTCATGCTCCACCCCTCCTCCCAGTCTGTTTTCTATTATCTATAATAGGGGTGTTTTTCAATGTATGTTATGTATACTTTTTTCTTTCTGGGAACTCTCATTTTTTTGAGTCTGACCTGCCTATATTTGGGAATAAACTATTTTTAGACCAATATAGGAGAGATCTTTTTGAGCTTGCTATATTATTGTTAGAACTGATGGTAGAAATTTAGATAAGGGTTGTTTGTTTAGGGATGATTGGACAGAAATTGCAGAGGGAACAAAGACAAACTGATTTGTGATTTCCCTAATAGGTAAAAGTAAAGTAGTTTTCTTTCTAAAAGAAAATATGAGGTCACCATTTGATAACCAGGGAATTGAGATTTTCTGTGGCTTCAAATGCTTTCTTTGGAGACTTAAATTCAGTGAGTCACCAATCACTTCTACCTAGGAAACGTTGCTGAAGGCTTGCTTTCAAAGGGCTTACTCTTGGTTTTCATGCATCTTCTCAGTGCTTCAACGGTCATCTCCAATAGTGTTTCATACCTTTTTCCATCTGTCTTTACTTTTTGTTTCTGGAATTCATTTATTCAGTATTAGGTGCCTACTGTGAACTAAGACTATGTCAAAAATCAACTTTACATGCTTGAGTGGGTGTGTGAGAGGAGAGAGGAGTAATCACATAGATAAATAAGTCAGGTGATCAGAAAGGAAAGACTCCTGGCTACTAGGGTTCTAGAAAGAAGGTGTTCCCCTGAAGTTTGTATTTATTCTGCATATATGTAAGAATGTATCTGCTTAATGAGTATCCTTTTCTACTTTGATAAAATGAAAACTTATGAGTAGGAATTATCCTATGTATTTGTATCTCAGCACCTCAAACACAGTGCCTGGCAACAGTCAGGTCTTGGTAATGATTGACTGCCTATTTATAGATTAGTTGTCAGGGGCTATATGGCTAGTAACTTGATCAGAATTGAGATTTGAATTAGTCTTTTGCCTCTTAAACAACTAGACAGTGTCGCTAGAAAGAGAAAAAAAATTTTTTTAAGTTTAAGATGTTTTGAAACAGAGTATTGGTAGATTCATAATCAAATAGTCATCCTTCAAAAGATGGAGGAACCAACAAAGGGAAATTCTTAGCAACAGGGGACCACTGGGGCAGATAGAAGTGATAAGAATATTGAAGGAGAGCAAAGAGTACTTTAACAGGTCCCTTAAACTTTGGACAAAAAGTTCAGAAGAACACTAGGGGGGAATTTATGAACTAAAATTCTGGTAAAGTCGGTGTAGGAGGAATGGGAAATTTCTTAGCTTTGAAATTCTAAAGACCCAAGAAGAAGTAGTTACTATCAAGAGGAAGAAAGCAACATAGAAAACTTGCTGAGAAGAGGGAAACATAGGGAGATAGTAGAAGGGAGAGAACAAGCCTGACAAAAAAATACTATAAGAATAAACATTAGCTAATTCAAACTTTGAGCACTTTTGGGGCTGGATGGGAGAAGCAAAGACTCTAAGAAGTAAGTCCTGTAAGGGGAAAGAGAAGACTCAAAAGTGTTAAAAGCCCTTCAGTGCTCATGGTAGATGGGACACTAGTAGGTATCTGATGACAGAAAATGTAGGCCTGTTTAAGTTTTCTTTTTGCTTCTATTTTCAGTATTATGAAAAGGATAAAAAGATGGCTAAGAGAGATTTGATGTCTAAGATAAAAAGATGGAAAGTAGATGAATTTATCACCTGGCCAAGTTAAATGGACATTCCCCTTGTGAGTTCTGGGCATGTTTAACCTGGAGGAGAGAAGACCTTTGGCTTTTTAAGAGTGATTGATAAGCAATTAGATTTAGGTTTGAGAGGGCAGAATTAGGAGCAGAGAAGTAAAAACTGCACCCTAGTAGAAACTTCTTTTATATTTCTGCAGTCCCTTCTTAACATCTGAGTTTTTTAAAATTTGTATTTTTTTTTGTTAGGTTTTTGACTATTAGGTTCTTAACTCTATTTCATTCATAGGACAAGATAATCTAACTTGCTAAAATTAACTCCAAATTTAAGTATTTTTCCTTCTTTTAGATGTTCTCTGGAATAAGAAAACTAGTTGATGCTCCTCATTAGTCTAGGAAATCTTGCCTAATTCAGCATAGCATAATTTAGCATAATGATAAAATTACAGAGTTGGAATGAGTGGCAATACTCTTTACCTGAATTGAAGCATGAATTTCTTCTGTCCAACAAATTCAGTCTTTGCATGAAGACTATCAGTGATGGGCAGTCAGCCTATTTTCATTTTTTGACAGTTCTAATGTATAGGAAGGTTCTTCCTTATACTGAATAGAAGGAGAAGACTTTCTGTAACTTAATTTTAATTCTATCTGGAGTAGATAGCAAATAGGAGTTAAGCACAGTGGAGTAGGAGTAAGAAATATTAAATAAAATTATTAAATAATTTCATAGCATTTTTGGTCATATCCATGTTTAACTTAAGATTTTTGTGTGGTTTTTTTTTAGTAGTATTTTATTTTTCCAGCTGCATACTTTCCAATAAAGATGGCCTTCAGCATTAATTTAGTAAGATTTTGAGGTTTAAATTTTCTTTTATCCCTTTTCTTTTAGCCCCCTTAAGAGGGGAAGCAGTTTGGTATGTTACACATGTATAATTATTTTAAACATATTTCCATGTTACTCAGGTTGTAAAAGAAAAAACAGAACAAAAGTGCAAAATCACAGGAAAGAAAAAGCAAACATTTTTTAAAAGGTGAAAATAAAATGCTTTGATATGGATTTGATATACATCTCTGGATTCCAATAGCATTTTCCATCCCAAGTCTATTGAAACTCTTGGATAAATGTATTGCTGAGAAAAGCTAAGTCTGTCATAGTTGATTATTAATCTTGCCATTACTGTGTACAATGTTCTTCTAGTTCTGCTCACTTTATTCAGCATCAGTTTATATAAGTCTTAACAGGATTATCTGAAATCAGCTTACTCATCATTTCTTTTTTTTTTTTTTCTTCCTTTTTTTCTTTGAAAACTGTAAGAAAAATAAACAAGAGAAAAGGAATACAAAATGAAACAAAGCAAAACAAAAGAGAATATTGTCATATGCCCAGAGGACATCAGGGAGGATTCAAAATATATAACAACAAATACCAGATCAAGAAAGTATAAATATTAGTATAAGAAATTATATTTATGAATGTCCATTCTTTTTTTTTATTTCCTTGTAAATTGTTCTTTGGTTCTCTGCTGTGCACCATTTTTACTTTATTCTTTTTTCCCCTTTCACCCCACTTCCTGTTGTGTCCTTCAACTTCTAGTGGAGAAGTGATGAGGCAAGACTCCCGAGAATGGTGGAAAAATGGAGTCTGTTTATTTCAGACTTTCCCCTTTATATAATGTAACAAAAACAACACTGTGCACGTGGGACCACATAAACAACTTGCTATTGTACGTAGTTTGCCACCTGCTATCACTCTGTTTCAATCTCAACACAGGTTGTCACCGTCCCCTGACTTCTCAGGAAAGTCCTTAGGGGAGATGGGGAGCCGAACCAGACATTGTCAGGAGGTTCCTTCTGGGCTGAAGGGTTTTATACCTTACCCAAAGTTTCCCCATGGACTATGACTCTCCACATCTCCTACCTCCAAGCAAGCTATAGTTAAGAAATATATTTATGTATACATATGTTGGTACATACTCTCTCTCCCCTCCTCCCAATACATATCTTTCTGATCCCTGTTGACCCTTTAGTTAAGTTCAGAGCCTTTAGGTTAAAAAAGCAAACAGACAAAATACATTGCCAACATCCAGTATCAAGGAGCCGTAATTAGGATCACACAAATTAGCATCCAGCCCTCAAAAGCTTGGAATATGTATGCTCTTCCAGAAAGCAAAGGATCTGAGTTTACAGCTAAAAAATAACTCGGCCAACAAAATTGAGTATAATGCTACGGGAAACAAGTGGATGTTAAATGAAGTAGAGGATTTTCAAGTATACCTGATGAAAACACCAGATCTGTGGATTTGAAGTACAAACACAGGACTTAAGTCATGTTTTATGTTTTTGTTTTTCTTAATAATTATAAGAAATTAAACAGACACAGATTGCTTAAGTTATAACATGGGGAGATGATATTTGTGTCCCTATTTAACCTAATTAATAGGGATCATAGAGGGAGCCCTATGGGACAGGGATCTAGGAATGATTGTTAACTTTTTTTTTTTTTTAAACTTTATTTTCAAAATATCCATGCATAATTTTTCAACATTGATCTTTGCAAAACCTTGTGTTCCAAAATTTTCCCTCCCTTCCCTATCCTCTCTCCTAGATGGCAAGTAATCTAAATATATGTTAAACATGTTAAAATGTTAATTCCTATATATGTATACATATTCATAGAATTTTCATGCTGCACAAGAAAAATCAGATCAAAAAGGAAAAAATTTGAGAAAGAAAACAAAGTTAAAGTAAACACAAAAAAAGTTGTTTGTGATACACACTCAGTCTCCACAATCCTCTCTCAGGGTGCAAATGACTCTTCATCACAACACCATTGGAACTGGCCTGAATCATCTTACTGTTGAAAAGAGTCATGTCCATCAGAATTGATCATCATAATGATCTCCTGATTCTGCTCATTTCACTTAGCATCAGTTCATGTCTCTCCTTGCCTCTCTGAAATCATCCTGCTGATGGTTTCTTACAGAACAATAATATTCTATAACATTCACATTTTTAGCCATTCTCCAATTGATGGTCATTGACTCACTTTCCATTTCCCTTGCCACTACAAAAAGGGCTGACGCAAACATTCTTGCACATGTGGGTCCCTTTCTCTTCTTTATGATCTCTTTGAAATATAGGCCCAGTAGAAACACTGCTGGATCAAAGGGTCTGTTAACTCTTACTGATCTTAAACAAGAATGGAAAAAGAACAAGAGGAATGTGCTGGTGGGGAAAGAGAGGGAATGAAGCAAGGCTAGAAAAAAACATCACAATCACCACAGACCAAGAGATGAGTGGAATAGCTGGCATTTGCATTTTGCTCACTCTTGTTAGAACACATGGACACACATTTTACTCAATGGGGAAATAGAGAAACAAGAAAAGGAAATTAAAGATCTAAACAAAACATTCTGAAGATATTTATTTAATACTATCCATGTTTTTTTTTTTTTTTTTTTTTTTTTGAGATGGCAAATAAATAATAGGAATCTGAGGAGATGGTTGAACAATTATGGTATAGTTATATGATGTTTTTTTTTTTTTTTTTTTGCTGAGGCAATTGGGGGTAAGTAACTTGCCCGAAGTCATACAGCTAGGAAGTTATTAAGTGTCTGAGTCCAGATTGGAACGAGTGTCCTCCTGCTTCAGGGCTGGAGTGATGGAGTACTATTGTACTCTCTGAAATGATGATGATCATGGTGATGGTTTCAGAGAAACCTTGGAAGACTGAATTGCAGGGTAAAGTGACTAGAACTTGGGAGAACAATTTTTCTAGTGACAACAGCATGGTAAAGACAAATTTGAAAGAACTAGAGTGAATGAAATCACCAACCATAATTCTAGAATATTACTGAGTAAATTACCCTCTTTCTAGTAGAGTGCAGAATGAGAAAACAAATTTTTGGGGCATGACTAATGGGCAGATTTGTTTGCCTATATGTGGTTGTAGTATGGTTTTGTTTTTTCTTTTGTTCTCAGTTGGTTGGGGTGCACAGGAAGGAAGGCAGATTTCTCTTAATTGGCTAAAACCATACACTTTCCAGGGAAGTTTGAGCTCATGGCATTCCTCTCTACTCCCTCTGATTCATCTGTAAGCAAGCAGAGGCCTTCATAGTCATTCAGTTAACTTGAGAGCTGTCCTCAGAATTTGTAAGTGTTTAATAAAAAGTTTTTCTGACATTGTAAATAACTTTAAAAAGTAAAGGCCAGCTCTTGTACAGCCACAGTTTGTTGGAGCTTCCAGAATACCTCGAGTCACCTGGAACCAGAAAGTGTTGTTGGGGCCCTCTCACCTCTCCTTTGATTTGATAGGGCTTGGTTGGCGTTGCTTGTACACATAAGTGGTGCTTCAGGGAGGCAGGCACAAAAGGGCATCCTGACCAGGCCGGCTGCTTCTCCTTTTGGGAAGCTACCAGTGGACTGGCAAAAGGGACACAAGTAAAGAAGGGGCCTGTGATTGAGTCGTGGAATGGTGAAGGGCAGCGAGGACCTGGACTCTCAGCCATAGGTGAGCCCTTGATCTGCTTTCACAATTGGGCTTCACCTTTTCTTTAAATTTGCCATTCACTCAGAGTCAAATGTACATAGAAACTTTTCTAATACAATCTCATTCTGGTACCTTCATGGTGAGTGGAGGAGCCTATGCTGGGAAGGCTTTGTTAGAGTGTGGGCACAGGGAAACCTCACACCTTCCAGGAAATAGCCTAGCAGTGTTTAGTGGAGGAGGTGGGGGGGGGTCTCATCAATAAATGAGAATCATTAAAATATCCTTAGTTTTTTGGACATGAATCCTTTAAAGTATGGAAGGATTCCAGGAGGAAGGCACCAACACTGAAGGAAATAGATTGAAATGCAGACATAAAATACATTTGGTTTGGCTTGTTCTCTCCATTTTTAAATTGTTCAGCTCTCTGACATCCTTTGTTAATTAATAGGCATAGTGAACAAAAGTAAATTTTAGCCTTGCTCTTGTTGAAGTAGTTACTATTTAGTGCAGACTAGGTTATTAGATTTTTTTACAGTAAATTATTGAGATTAAATTGGAAGAGCAATACAGATGGTCAGAGACTATCAATTTTCTGAAACATTTTCTCTGGAACATCCTGATGTTTTAATGAAACAACATACCTCATTCCCTTCCCTGGAGTGTTTCTGATACATCATGCTGTGAATCATACCATGAAATTTAGAGAGATAAGGAAAGTACTCCTCGACTTAGTGCTTCAAGCCCATGGATTAAGAGCTTTCTTACACTTTAACAGTGTAAGAAAACTGGAATTTTTTTTTGGGGGGGGGGGAGGGAAACTACTGAGATTTACTCTATTTAGAAATTGTGCAGTGGTGGTATTTTTGAAATAGAATTTTAGGAAGTTTCCCAGAGGTAATATAAATACTACAAAGTATGCTTGTAAAAATGTTCTGGTCAGCAATCTGAGTAGGCAGCCAAAAAAGCTAATATGACCTTAGGCTACATTAAGAGGTATAGTGTCCAGACTAGACAATGTCTTTTTTTTTTTTTTTTTTTTTTTTTTTTTTTTAATTACCAGATGTATGCATGGGTAATTTTACAACATTGACAATTGCCAAACTCCTTGTTCCAATTTTTCCCCTCCTTTCCCCCACTCCTCCCCAGATGGCAGATTGACCAATACATGTTAAATATGTTAAAGTATAAACCAAATACAATATATGTATACATGTCCAAACAGTTGTTTTGCTGTACAAAAGGTTCGGACTTTGAAATAGTGTACCATTAGCCTGTGAAGGAAATCCAAAATGCAGGCGGATAAAAATAGGGGTATTGGGAATTCTACGTAGTGGTTCATAGTCATCTCCCAGAGTTCTTTCACTGGGTGTAGCTGGTTCAGTTCATTACTACTCTGTTGGAACTGATTTGGTTCATCTCATTGTTGAAGAGAGCCAAATCCATCAGAGTTGATCAACATACAGTATTGTTGTTGAAGTATACAATGATCTCCTGGTCCTGCTCATTTCACTCAGCATCAGTTCCTGTCAGTGTCTCTAGGCTTTTCTGAAATCATCCTGCTGGTCATTTCTTACAGAACAATAATATTCCATAATATTCATATACCACAGTTTATTCAGCCATTCTCCAATTGATGGGCATCCACTCAGTTTCCAGTTTCTGGCCACTACAAAGAGGGTGCCACAAACATTCTTGCACATATAGGTCCCTTTCCCTTCTTTAAGATCTCTTTGGGATATAAGCCCAGTAGTAACACTGCTGGGTCAAAGGATATGCACAGTTTGACAACTTTTTGAGCATCATTCCAAATCGCTCTCCAGAATGGCTGGATGTATTCACAATTCCACATTGTATCAGTGTCCCTGTTTTCCCACATCCCCTCCAACATGACACATTATCTTTCCCTGTCATTCTAGCTAATCTAACAGGTGTGTAGTGATAGAGAGATAGTAAGTCTTAACTATACGCCGCCATCCTCAGATTGGGTTTAGAATATTGTTCTAAATGACACATTTTGGAAAAGATATTGCTAACCTGAAGCTCATGTAGATGACAATGATAATGATGAAGATACTTGAGATGCTGTAATAAAAAATCAGGTAGAGGAAATGGGGATGTTTTACTTGAAGAATTGGGGAAGACATTACCCATTTACCTGTAAGAAGAATTAGAGAGATTTTACTGAGAATATATACACATGAATATATTTTACATATTAGACAATATATACTCTCTTTTTCTAGTGTTATATTTAAATAGTATGTTAGAATACATGTAAATGTGTGTATATATTAAAATATCAGAATATATATATCTAAATACATCTATAAATATGTGTGTGTGTGTGTGTGTGTGTGTGTGTGTGTGTGTGTGTGTATGTGTGTGTTTTGGCCCTGGGAGGGGGGTGGGGTATGAGCAATATAGGGAAATTGTGAGAGGAGGATTTTAAATTTTGATGTAAGGACAAACCTCACCAGTAGCAAGACTTGGTTGTAGCAAGAAGGAGATGATAAGATTTTCCTCCATGGAGGCTTTCATGGAAAGCTCCTAGGACTGCTTTTTGGTTATGTTGTACAGGGAATTCTTTTTCAGGTGTGAGTAAGTGGTATAGTCTCTCCAGAAAAATATAAAATCCTAGGTAGCAACTATTTTAGTTTTTTTTTGGTTGATGGTAATAATGGTTATTATTGGTGTGTGGGTGTGTGAATTAGATACTCTCCAGATTTTTGGGTTTAGATAATAGAAATTATTTTCAAGGTAGTAATTTTTACTTTTCTTCATAGAACCTTTTGTCTGGTGTTATGAATGAGTGTTATGTGTTATGAATCCCACTTTTAAATGTTTGATTATTAAATTTCACTATAAAATAAACTCTTCATGTAAATGAAAACATTTAAATAATTGGAAAAATTAATTACCCCCTGGGTAGGCTGTGCTAATATAATTATATGCAATATAATATAATAAATTATTATATATTATATAAAATAAAAATTAATAAAAATTATAGTACTACCTAAATTACTTATTCAATGCCTGCCATGACAAACCACCAAAAGATTTTGCTTTAGATCAACAATATTCATATGTAGGAACAGAAGGTCAAGCATATCAAAGGAATTAATGAAAGAAAAAATATGAAGGAAAGTGGGGGAGAGTGGAGTAGTATCAAAGTTTTCTATAACTTTATAATTGTTAAAACAATTTTGGGACTGGCTAAGAAATAGAGAAGTTTATCTTTGGAATAGATTAGATATATAATATTACAGAAATAAATGAGCACAGTAATCAAGTATTTAATAAATCCAAAGATCCCAGCTATTAGGGCAAGAATTCATTATTTGACAAAAACTGTTAGGAATACTGGAAAGTAGTATGGCAGAAACTAGCTATAGACCAACATTGAACACTGTACCAAGAGAAGCTCCAAATTTGCACATGATATAGACATCAAAGGATAACATCAAAGCAAATTTGAGGCACTTGGAAGGATTCCCTATCTGATCTATGGATAAGGGGAAGGGTTAATGACTAAACAAGAGAAAGAAAGGTTGAAAGGAGGTAAAAGGCAAAGTTTTGATTTCATAAATTGAAAAAGAATTGCACAAGAAAAGTTGATGCAATTAAACTTTAGAAGTGGAAAACTTAGGGAAAATATTTGCAGTAAATTTCTTTTGTTAGTCTTCAAAGTTTATAGGGAACTAAGTAAAATTCCTACGGATAAGAATTATTCTCCAATAGTCAATGAGTGTAAGTAGCCAGTTTACAGAAGAAAAAACCCAGATTATTTATAGCTATGAAAAGATGCTCAAAATCAAATGAAAAAAAATTGAGCTGTACCACTTTACACCCATCAGATTTATGAAGTTGACAAAAAGGAAAATTAAAATTGCTGAGGGGCTTTGGAAAAATGGGCAATTTACTGTACTGTTGGTGGGGCTGTGAATTTAGTTCAGCCATTTTGAAAAATTGAAAGTAAGCCTAAAAAGCTATTAAACTGTACATACATATCATTTAAACCAGTGACATCACTCTTTGGTCTTTTCCTCAGAGATCAAAAAAAGAGAGAAAGGATCCACATATATAGCTACTCTTTTTGTAGTGTAGAATTAGAAACTGAGTACATATACATATACTAGAATATTATTATGCTATAAGTAATGGGGCTAAAAGGGATGATTTCACAAAAAAGCTGAGATAACTTGATACAAAGTAAAGTGAAAAGAACCAGAAGAAAAATTTATATAACATTGATACTGTAAAATGTTAAACATCTTTATCAAACCAAACAACTCTGATCATCATAATGACCAATTGCAATTCTTAAGGGCTCATGATGAAACATGCAATACACATCCAGGTAGGTAACTGATAAATTCAGAGTACATATTAAAGCATATTTTGTGTGTGTGTGTGTGTGTGTGTGTGTGTGTGTGTGTGTGTGTGTGTGTGTGTGTGTGTTTCTAGACAAAGTTAATTTGGAATTGGATTTTAATTTTCTGGCCTTCTCAATGAGTGGGAGAAATTACACTGGCTTTTTTGCCCTTGTGTTTATTATCTGGAGTGAACAGACTATAAATACATGTATATGCATACAAATACTGTACACACATACATGTGTGTATTTTCATATGTGAACATAGAATGATAATATACTATATACAGACATGTGCATGTACATATCTATATATGCAGTACATGCATGTGTTTTCATATGTAACCATTAGAATCTTTATTATATACATACAATTTTTTTTTCTAAAAGTATATCATAAATTCTACACTTTTTTAAAATTTATTTTTTATTAATTTTTTAATTACAACTTTTTTGACAGTACATATGCATAGGTAATTTTTTTTCAACATTATCCCATGTACTCCCTTCTGTTCCAAATTACACTTTATTTTCAAAGATGTCCTGCTTATTTGTGTTTCCTTCTGACCTTTCTTTGGTTCTCTCCTGTGTATTTTAAAAAATGTTTCAATAATTTTTCCTTTTTTTTCCCTCCCCTTCTCCCAATTAAAAAAACAAACAAACAAACCCCAAACCAAAATAATTATTTTAATGAACATATTTAAAGAAAAAAATTTCTTCCATGTTCCCAAAATGGCTGTCTCATTCTGCACTTTGAATCTGTCATGTCTCTACCAGGAGTGGGTAACATGCTTGTCATAACTTTTTTGGAGCCATGGTTGGCTGTTGCATTAATTAGAGATTAGTCACCTTCCTTTCTTCCTGTCCTCCATCCCTTAACATTTCCATGTTAGTTAAGTTTTGAAAGAAGAAACAGATTGAAGTTTTTCTTCAATCTTGGGGGTAGGGGGAGAGTAAAAAGTTATTAGAAAATTTATAGAGTAGTAGGAGCTGAAACTAAATTTTAGGAAGCTAAGGAAGCAGTGGGAAGTGAAAGTACTTCTAGAAGTCATTTGGGAAGATTAGTGAATCAGAGGAGAAATGGCAAAAGTTTCCAAAATAGGAAAGGACATGTGTTTGTAGATTGAAGAGTAAAGGAACAAGTCAGCTGAGACATTTAACAGTCAGGAGTAAGAAGGGGATAAAAAAAAGTACTTGTGTGAAAACAGTGTCTTTTAGGAATTGGAAAGGGATAGTTTAGGATGCAATTGAAAGGTTAATTACAGAGAACAGAAGACGTTCTGATTCATCTGATTCATGACATCTAATGCTTGATTCATTTCATGTAGGTTTATAAGGGTATCTGTCCTCCCTAATGGAATTGGGATGCAGTATATCTTCTTGATCTATGGACACTTAGATCCAACCCATCATGAGATTCAGCATGAAAATACATTGGCTTTGGTTTCAATTTCTGTAAAATATATTCGTTTCTTTTACAAAGTATATGTCTGAAATTCTGTAAATTTTCTTGCCTGAAAATGGCAACATTTATTTGATCTTTCTAATATCTACAGGGCTAGAGGTTTCTATATTCCATGGCAGGAAAGACATCTGAATCTGGGTTGGCCTTGAAAGAATGGATAAAGGGCAGCTAAAATGGCAAAGTGTATAGCGTGGGAGCCAGGAGGAACTGAATTCAGATATGGCTTCAGACCCTTTACCTGTACTAGCTGTGTGACTCTGGGCAAGTCACTTAACCCTGGATGCCTAAGGAAAAAAAAAGAATGGATAGGACTCCAGTCGGTAGAGGGAAGTAATAGGGAATGCAAAGAATTTAAAGCAATAAAATCCAGTTTGGCTACAACAAATGCCATAGAAATAAGTAATAGTAGAAAAGCACAGAGCCTGGCTTATATTAAAAGCTTATTAATAAATGCCTGCTTACTGATGAAAAGGATAAAAAGATGGGAAGCTGATAGATGGAGTAGGGCTTTCAATGAGAGGGGAGGGGAAGGGAGTAGAGAGAGTGTGGGAATAAGGTGTTTGTTGCTAATTATTTCCTTGGTTTGTGATGATGTATAGTCAAATTTATGAAACTTTTTTCCTTTTATTTTCCATTTACATGAAAAAACTGAAACATTTGTTTTAAATTTGTGAAAATTTTTTACAGTATAAATATCAATCCAGTGTGACAATTTTTTAGTGACAATTATCTAAGATGCTAATTAGAATACATTTAATAAGGACCTGGGAAACCTAGTAATACAGTTTTATCTTTGGTGTTCTCAAACATTTATTCAAATTAGATATAAATTCATGATCTTCAGAGAATGAGGATAGAAAGTGATCTAAATTTGAGTCTATAGAATTTGAGGAAAAAAGTGCCTTGCTCACTGTTACATCAGCTAGTAAATAATAGAATTATGATTCTGATGTAGATTAAATATGGACAGTTGTTTTTAAACATATTTCCATATTTGTCATGCCAAAAAGTCGGACCAAAAAAGAAAAATTTACTCTCCATAGTTCTCTGGATGTGGGTGGCATTTTCCATCACAAATCTATTGGAATTTCCTTGAATCATCATATTGAGAAAATCATCATGTAATCTTGTAGCTATGTATGAAGTTCTGTTGGTTCTGCTCAGCTGACTCGGCAGTAGTTCACGTAAGTCTTTTCAGGCTTTTTTGAAATCATCCTGCTGATCATTTCTTATAGAACAATAATAATCCAGCTATTAATAAAGAAGAGAGGAGAATAGAACACCTTGTATGGTCTAAATTTTTTAATTAATGGTGTAATAAAACAAGTTGTTTGCCTATTGTCTTCCAATATTACTTCATCAGGGAATCCTTCAATACTTAGATGATGATTCGTACTAAAATGTTTTATATAGATGAGAAAATAGACATATCACCTAGAAGTTATTAGTATTTTCTTTTGCCCTTTCTGGAAATAGCACTGAAGTTCTAGATAGTTTTCAAGTCTTCTCCTTCACCTGCCTCAGAATTGTGGTATCTCTAAGAACATAGACCTCCTCCTTTGGATATTCTTGGCCTAGTACAGCTGCTGTTTGAATCTTTTGTTTTCTTGAGTGCCATTTCTACCTTCTCAGGAAGTGTACTTGGGACTGGACTCTGGTCTAGTCACTTCTGTCTTTCTCATCTATAAAATGATCTGGAATATACAAACATCTCCTCATCTATAAAGTGATCTGGAAAAGGAAATGGCAAACCACTCTAATATCTTTACTAATGTCTCTGAAAAATTATTAAATAAAAAAAAAAACACCCACCTTCCTAATTGAAAGTATATCAGTCTATTTTATACAATACTGCTCATTTTTTAAAGCACTTTTTTTTCTGAAAAGATCAATTTGCTTTTTAGTTTTTTAGACTTTGACATTACAAATAAGTGGAGACCTATTTTAACAATAGAAAACAGAAGTATTTTATTCCTTATTCAGTAGCAGCTAACAGTTTTTCCTAAGCCCTTAAGTTGGAATTCTTGGGATTTTGCTTTGTGAACATGAGTAAGCAGTTGGAGAGCATTTACCCCTTGAAGTAAATTATTCTTTCACATTTGTGTACCTTTTCAGAAACCTTAATCAATAGATCTTAAGAGTCTGTAAGACATAATAAAAATAGGTTGCACATTTACTGTGTTCACCTGAAAGTTCTGAATAGATACTGAATAGATAGAACTTCACTTTCTTTTTCTGATTGATAATTTTGAAAATCCTTTATTTTGTATAGTCCACAAAACAGCATGAGTAGTCATGATTGTTAGATCATTCAGTTTTTTAAATTTTGTCATAGTTTATTGTTAAAAGACTGATGACAGATGTGCAATTTGAAAATTAATAACAACATGGCATAATGTTTTTTATCTGAGCTTTGTTGCCTTGTAAGATTGTCTTCATTTGTGAAGTTTCAGTAATTTTGTATATTATTTTGGTTTGGTGTGTTCATTTTATATCATTTTCAAATCTTTGCTTTTTTTTTCACATTCATCATTCATTATAACCGTTATATTTCATTATATTCATATGTTCCTGTTTATTCAGTCATTCCTCAGTTGTTGGACAATAAATTTATTCATGACTTTTTTGTCATTACAAATAATACTGCTATGCATATTTACATATAGATAGATCTTTGTTTTCAGTGAGCACTTTTGGATGTCAACTCACTAGTGGAATTGATTGGTATTTCTATCAGATGCCTAAACAGTTTTGTAACTTTTTTTGGTGGAGGGGCATATTGTTAAAATGATTTGAAATAGTTCGCAGATTTACAACACGACTGTCTTCTTACATCCTTGCCAACATCTTCCCCCATCTTCTATCATTTTTGCTACATTGCTACAAGACTGTAGAATGGTTTAGTATTGAGAACTATAAACATAATAGAATATATTAACAAGGATGAAATGGTTATGTCAGTAAGTTTAGGCTTTTTTGATGAAAGGCAACAATCATTTTGTTTATCACTAAAAGCCATAAATAAATGGATTGTTTGTTAATATAGTAAATAGCAAGTCTTAAAAATAAGAGCCAGCCTTAGAAATAACGAATGCAAATGAGGGGCTTTTTCATTAAGATCAGGGTAAAGTAAGGTTATCTATGATTATCACTAGTATTTGATAGAGTGCATGAAATGCTAGCTAGAGTGATAAGCCTGAACAGCCCCATCAAAAAAAAAAAAATGGGGGGAATTTGTTTGCATTTGATATGATTGATGGCTTATTTACAATACTAAAGAGTCAGCTAAAAATTAATTGAAACAACTGCTTTAGCAGAGTTGTAGACTATAAACCAAATCCATCCAATTCATCAGCCTTTTTATTTTTATTTTTTAATTAACCTTTGCATTAGATGGGGCAGACTTTGCCATAACAGTAGTGACTATTAATATGTGCCTTTTATTATTTTTTTCTGGTGCCTTTCTGATTTAGTTTTGTAGGCAAAACTTTGAGACAATTTTCATGAAAATTTTTTTCTGATAGAGTTTATAGTTGGAGTTAAAGGATGAATGAGAGGGAATGTTTATCCCCAACCCTAGGACTACATGTTGATTTATGCTGCTTTGCCTCTTGAGTCAGGAAAAAGGAGAAAGAATCATTTGCTTTTTTAATACAGCTAGAAAAAACCTTGGGGGTCTTTCTTTGAAAAGAGATTGAGAATATAGTGCTTTGGTTTTAAGATACTAACCTCTGACAAATGTGAGAAATAGTACTTGATACATGTGGCTGAGAAGCATTGGTATTAAGAAAGTGGTAACCATTTAATGGCTGAAGTAGTAATGGCATAACATTCCATAGTAGTTCAGAAGTCGGAGATAATTGCTACTTTTAGAAAGGACTGCCACTGTGTTGAGGTGGCAGTGTGGCACTTTTCATCTCTTTTTCCCCACTGACTATGGGGGAATGTTCTCATTTATTGATGGTAACTGAAAGTGATCCTATTTAATTTCTTTTTAACTTCCTAATTGAAATATATTTGCAAAGTTAAATGATTTGCTATTTGGTTTGTGTTTTCCTACCTTGTCTATATATACTTGAAAGCTCAAGCAATTTATTTTCCCTACATTGAATCTGAGTAGTGAATACCTCAGAATTGAGTGGGCAAATCACTTAAACATTTCTCCTGAACCTCCAGTCTTGCATATCCATTTACCTGTTGGGATAATTCACATTGGATATTCTACAGACATCTTAAACTCAATATATTCAGAATAGAACTGAGTGTTTTCTTCAAACCTTCCTCTCTTCCTGATTTTCTTATTACTGTTTAAGGGTACCACCATCCACCCAGTCACCCCCTCTATGTAATATTTTGTCAAGTCCCATTGATTCAGTTTTTTTCAAATCAGCTTTCTTAGGACAAAATAATAACTTCAAGTTAGCTTTTTTTTTTTTTTTCCCTGAGGCAATTGGGGTTAAGTGACTTGCCCAGGGACTATAGTCAGGAAGGGTTAAGTGTCTGAGGTTAGATTTGAACTCAGGTCCTCCAACTTCAGGCCTGGTGTTCTATTCACTCACTGTACCACTTAGCTGCCCTCTTAAGTAGTTCTTCAAAGAATTCTTTGGTAGTAGTATGCCAAGTACTATTGTTATTTTTTTATTATTATTATATTACTGTGGAATATTCTTTTAGCTGTTTAAATCATCTTGCATTTCTTTTTTATATTTTCTCTTTTACATCTATACAAGTCTTTTGTATACTTTTCAGTTTTCTATTTTCTACTGCTACATATTTCCTCTCTGAGCCATTTAGCTTGCAGAATGTCCACTGAGCATCAAGATTTTTCACCTCTTTAATTTATTGTCAGTTTTCACATTGATTTTCTTGAATTTTCCTTCAGTTAACCAGAAATCACTGTTTTGAATCTATCATAGTTTAAAAGATAAGTCATCAGAAGCTAAAAGTAGTGATGAAGTTATAGGGAGGGTTTTAAGACAAATTTTGAAAGAAAAGTCACAGTATTTAAATTTGCTCATTTATTGATTTGATGATAAATTAAAATATTAATAGAAAACTCAGCATTTATGCTGTAACTGTAAGATCCTTGTCCAGTGATCACTGAATAAATATCTTTTTAGAGGGGCTAAATCATAGTGATCTTGACATTAATGCTATAAGTGAAGCCAGAAGAAAAAAAGAATTGACAGCTAAATGGATGTTGACTCAGTACTTTTTGGAGAGGTAAAGAAAGCACTTGGTGAAATGGGTTTGCTCAAGCTTCCCATTCAACAAAAATTTTTTACTTCATGGGACATTTGATCATAATCTATCGTAGCATTAACCAAAAGTATTTGTAATAAGATCATCATGAAAATAATTCCATATAGAGTCCAAATTGAAAGATTCCCTGTAGATATGAAATGTAATAACAATTATTATTACTGGGCATAGTTTTAAATTGTTCTCCAGAATGGCTGCACCAATTCACAATGCTGCCAACCCTTGATATACCTGCCACAACAATGATAATTTCCTTTTTTTGTTTTCTTGCCAATCTACTGAGAATGAAGAGTTGCCTTAATTTGCATTTTTGTAATTATTTATTTGGATCATTTTTTCCTATGTTAATAACTTGACTTTTTTCCTCCTTGAAAACCTTAATTATATCATTTGATCATTTCAGCTGTTAAATCATCTAAATATATTTTTCTCATCTAGAAAATGAAAATAACTATAGTAGTACAAATCTCTCTCATAGTGCTATTAAGGATTAAATGAGAAATGGATGAACTTTGTTGTTTGCCTTTTGTTTTCAAAGAACATAACACTAGGGATGTGATGGCATGATATGCAAGTGAATTAGATTTAAGTGGTGATGGAAGCCTATGCAAAGTTACCAGCCTCACCTTCTCCAGATCTATCTGGGTCCAGTGGCCAGAGAGAGATCAGGATGATTGAAGATACAGCTTGCATCTAAAGCCCTTAGTTATTTATACTGATTTTTAAAAATTTGTACATTAGCAATTGTAATAAAGATTTTCCATTTTAACAATCATTTTCCTAAAAATAGATTATACAAAAATGAGTAACAACTGGCAATTAAAAAAAAATCACTTTGCTTTATTTGTTTTAATAGTACTATCTGCAGTGAGATAGGTAATAGACTGGTATTTTAAAAAGCCAGTTTCCCTCTTCATAGGGGTGGTTTTTGCTTGTAGAAGACTGGACTGGTTCGAGGGTAGAACCATTTACTTGATTTCCTCCATAAACAGAGCACAAATTTTGCTGTTCATATCTTTATCTTGCAATGATTAATGGACTTTTCTTACTGTAATAATGTTTCTCTGGATTCTCTATCAGCAGATTCTTACCAAGAACCAACGCCTTATCTAAGATAGCTTTCCAGACTTCCAGGAATGAGTTTGTATTTCCCACTGATGATTTGATCCTTAAGATGCATTTGAAACTTGTGTTAAAGGAAAGTGGAAAGTCACACACAGACAAGTGGGAGTATTTACTGAAATAAGAACCTAGTGGGTTTTTTAAAATTGGTGTTTGAATAGCTGAAGCACCATACTTTTATTTAGGGAGGACTGACATAACCAGACAGGGGTTCTAGGCGATTGCATGTGAGCCGTAGTAAGAAGAATGGATTGGAGGAGGGAGGGACTTGAAGCCTGGGGACCTGCAAGTAAGATACTGCAGTGGTCTGAGTGATGTGTTTGTGAACTAAAGTGGCAGTTTTGTGAGGAGAGAGAAGCTGGCAGATGCAGAAGATGCCGACCCTTGGTTGACTATTGAGATCAGGGAGACTGGGGTATCCAGGCACTGAGGCTGCCCCTCAGGTGGCTAGAAGAATGGTAGGAAAGTTCAGGAAAAGGGCAGGTTTTTTGTGGGGAAACCAGGTCTTACACATGTGCCTCCCCTTATCTATAACTACCCCTTTTGTGTGACTCTCTCCCCTCCCCCAACCCAAAGGGGACAGGGCTTTCACTGAGAGGCCTTGCCCTGTTTTCAGCCACAAGATAATTTGGGGCCAAAGAGTGGATGTGCTGAGGAGGGCACTTCCTCCAAGGGCACCTGCACTATCACTGCAGGAGGTCCTGGAAGTGTAGCCTACTTGACTCAGAAGTGGAGACATGGGAGCTCTGCACAGTAGAGGGAATGGCAGAAGGTCAGGGAATAAAGGCAGGCAAACGGTGTTAAGAGAAGCCCTGTGATGGATGGACTTTGATGGCAAGGATAGGACAGGCTAGTGGATAGAATGCTAGAATTGGAAGACCCGGATTTGAATTCCTTAGACACTTAATGTAGTTTGATGAGTTATTTAATCTCAACCTCAATTTCCTTATCTGTAAATTGGGAATAATAACAACATGCAAGATACTTTGCAAATCTTAAAGGACTATAGCTTTTATATTATTAGATTGTTCAGTGACAAACTCCTTGAATTGTCATACTATTGTTCCTAACTTTGAAGACCACTGCTTGATCCCCTATTAAAATCTCAAAATTTCTTGATCGTTGCATTTCTTTTAGTTTTAATTTTTAGTTTTAATGTTGAAAGTAGAATGTCTGGCTTCACAAAACCAGCAATTGTAACATGTTTTGCTAAAGGTGCTGGGCTTGGAATCCGAAAGACTTGAATTCAAATGTAACCTCAGATAACTAATAGCTGTGTGATACTGGGAAAGTCACAACCCCTATTTGTCTCTGTTCTGACAATGTCTACCTCCTAAGGTTGTTGGAAGGATCAAATGGTATATTTGTAAAGTATTTAGCACAGTGTCTGCTGGCACATAGTGATCTATATCTAAATGTTAGCAATTATTTTTATTAGTGACTTGGTTTTGTTATCACAGATTGGCTTTTATTAGTTTGATTTAATGACATATCTGAGACTGGGGACGTTTGTCTGATTTAGTAAGTTAATGAAAATCTGTAGTTCTTAATTTGAGGGAACTTGTAGCACATATAACTACTGAACATAGATGTAACTACTGAATATAGATTTTTGGGGGGGTTGAATATTTGAAAGCTACGTTTTTAGCTGATTAACCAAAAATTGTAAGCTGCTTGTGGTTGGTGGTGGTACTATTTTGAACTTTGTGGTTACAATATGTAGAGATCATAAATAAAAGGTTTGGTTAATGGAGGTTTTAGCATTTGACCTATTTAAGAGACATAGGAATGGGGATTTACCAAGAACATTTTCTTATGATGTAAGTACATCTTATTCCTGCTGCTTAGAATATCTCTATCTTAAATGTGATATTTGGCTAGGAAATAGACCGTATAAAAAGAAAAACTCCAGTATTTATTTTGTGGTAATTATTTCCTTCCATTATGATGTGATTTATCAGAATAGAAAGGAGGGTTAGGAAACTTGAATCTTTCTGGCTTGGTTGCTGAATTCCACAGACATTGCTATTTGCACTATTGCAGATTTTCCTCTTCACAAAATAGTTGTTAATTATTGCTTCATGGTTGTCTCCCAGGGTTTAAAAAGGATTAATGATTTAATAATTGGGAAACAGTGGACATATCACGAATGGCAGACCTTAACAAGGCATTCTTAATCTTATGCATGAAAAAAATGCTATTTGGACATTCAAAGGTGTTGACCCTCACTCAGTGGCTTAGCAATTCTTCCTCCAAAGCCAGCCTAATTCTCTCCAAGAGAATTTTATGTTTTAAAGGCGAATAACTTAGCTTAAAATTAAGTGCCTTTTGTTTCATATAGTTCCTTTTTGTTTTGTTTTGTTTTTGATTCAGGCTTATAAATGTAACATAATTTGTTGCTAGAAACAACTTATGAGTAGCATTTCCTTTTCATAACCTGATAGAAATGGACACACAAATTTTGGGCCAAGTTTGTTCATTATCTGTAGATTTTTTCACATGATTTGAAGTAACAATACTTGATTAACTTGATTAAGACTCATAACTGGAAGCTAATGAACACATATTAGTCCTGATAGAGATGATTAAAATCGAGAATCTGATAACGTGATTTATAATCCAATTACATGTTGTGAACTTCATGTGTATATATATGTGTAAAATATTTTTATTACAAACTAGACAATCACCAATGGACATGAATTTTTCTACAAATAAAGACCAGAAAAGAGCACGTGGAACCATGAATCTTTTACATACAGCTTTAAAACAAACAAACAAATAAACAAAAAAAACCCAAAACTATTTAATAGAGTACTAGTATCACTGTTATGATGTTATGTATCCCCTTCTGTTGATTTCTGTGTTACTTCCAGTATTCCCAACCACCACCCAAAGCCCCAAACCCGATCCAACATATTTGTCTTGTATCAGGCCTTAAATAAATGTCTTGTTCTGTACTTATATAGTCTGTATATGCTTATATTGTAACAAAAGGTAAGTAAGCAGTTTTCATTGTTAGTCTTTTGGAATCTTGATTGATCATTGTTATGATCAAAATTTTTAAGTCTTTTGAAGTTTGCTTTCTTTTTTTTACAGTGTTATGGTCAGTTTTTCCTATATTTCTCAGAATCTATCCCTTTTCTCATTTTTAATGGCACAGTAGTGTTCTATTACATTCGTTTACTACAATTTGTTCAGCCTCTCCCCAGTTAATGAGAACCCATTTAGTTTCCAGGTCTTTGTTATAGCAAAAATGTGCAGTTATAATTTTGCATATTCCTTTTTTTGTTTGTTTCTTTAATCTCTTTGGTTATTATAGGCCTGGAAGTAGGGACTGGACAAGAGAGTAAGCACAGTTTAATGACTTTGGATATAGTTCCAAATTGCTTTCTAGACTATTTAGACTAATTCATAGCTCTGTCAACTGTGTACCTGGTTTATTTGTGGGGCTCTGTTTTGGCAGCTCTTTCTACAATTCTCATTTTATGTATTTATCATTTTTGTCATTCTGATTACTTGAATTGTTCAGAGTTGTATTTTTTTTTTCCTCTCGTATCAAATCATGATTCTAAATGTTAATCAAACACTAGAATCATTCAACAAATACTTAGTAAGCATGTACCAGGCATGGTTGGAGGCTTTGGAAAATTCCTGGTTGTGACTAAAGCTGATGGGAAACAATGCATGCCCCAGCTTAGGAGGACCATCCCTGCCACTGGAGCACAGGCTGTGGACATCTCATTTTCTAATTTGTTGTAAGACTAAGTCAGCATTGATACAGCATTTTCTTACCTAAAGTCCTGAGGTAGTATAACTGGTAGTTCCCCATTTTACAAATGAGGAAACTGAGATCAGAAAAATTAATGGACTTGACTCTAGTTGTAAACATACTAGGGCTTGAAAAGGGAAGCCACCACCTCTGTCTTTTTCTCTTCCTCAAGGATGAGAGTTGGGAGAGATCCTGTGGGATGATGCCTGAAGTGGTTGTAAGTCTCAAGACTGAAACTGAGTATCTGCCAAGAGGGAGGGAAGAGGAGGGAGTCAGAGAAGAGGGAAGATTTGGGAGATGGGAGAGCAAGGGAAGTGTGGAAGGAGGTGGATGAGACCTGGGCTCTTAGGCCAGTCACAACCTTTTGGAACTTCAGGCATCAATCTTATGGTCCTGTTGAAGGAGTGAAAGCCCCATTAAGACTGAAGTTGGGCAAAGGAGTGGCCAGCTGCCTGGTGCTGGCCCTGTAGTCAAGCAGACTCATCTTCCTGAGCTCAAGTCTGCCTTCATCTACTTTCTTACCCTAGGCAAACCGCCTACCCCATTGCCTCAGTTTCTTCACCTATAAAAGATGGAGGCAATGGCCAGTCACTCTAGTATCTTTGCCAAGAAAACCCCAAATGGAGTCACAGAGACTCAGATGGCACCAAACAGATTGAATTGGATTTCACTGGATATTTTAGTTAAATCTTAGCATATTAGAGTTGGGAGTAACCTTAAATATCACTTAACTTAAATGTTGAATGTTGGGAGACATTCAAGGTCTTGCTGGAGGAGGTCCTTACACACCTCTCTCTGAGTGGAATTTGAGCCTTGGGTTCTAGAATCATACCAGTTAGCTTTCCACTTGGTTTCTAAGGGCAGAAGGGGAGTTTTGGAAGCAGTTCAGTCTTCAAACAATTTTTAAATACGATAATATTTATTTAACATTTTACTCTATGAAATATTTAACCCCATTAAAATGTGACACGCTTAAACTGTTCTTTATGCTGAAGTTTTCACATTTTCTGAAAGCATTAGAATTTGATTGAGGCAGTCCTGTTTTCTTAACTAAAATTTAGGGAATTCCCATAGAAAAGTTGTGAAGCTGTAGTCTCTTTTGTTTATAGAAAAAAATTGGCAAAAAAAAAAAAAAGACAAAAGATAAATAAGAGTTGCTTATTTGAAATCTTGTTGCAGAGATTTGTTTTCAAATGCTTTGTGTTTAGTATGAGCTTTTATTTCACTAAGTTTTAACCAGCCAGGCAAACTTGAGGCATACATAGAGCATTT
This sequence comes from Sminthopsis crassicaudata, assembly GCF_048593235.1. Classification (NCBI taxonomy): domain Eukaryota; kingdom Metazoa; phylum Chordata; class Mammalia; order Dasyuromorphia; family Dasyuridae; genus Sminthopsis; species Sminthopsis crassicaudata. The sequence goes on from NC_133622.1 coordinate 202,842,518, forward strand.
AAGAGGTTTTTATAAAATGTTTTCCTTTGGACATGAAGGGAAGAGATGAATTTGTTCTCATGTGGTTTTGTAGGGTGAGAGCAGATTTGGTTGTTTATGTGTTTCTCTCAGTTGCTTTCTGTTCAATGAATGCTTTCAATTTGCATCAGAATTTTGCAAAGGAGGAAATGGCAGAAAGTAAAATATAACCTCAAATGAGTTTTTAAATAAGTAGATGCTACGCCCAATTAAATAAATTAAAATATGCAATGTGGTGACCTTTAAGTTTCCTTACAAACATATGTCATGATGATTTCTCTGTCCTTCTTTGGAACTTGGAAAAGCTTCTTTAATCCTATTGCTGCCGCACTTGATGGTGCCATAATGTGGAGCTTTTGTATTAATTCTGAAGCAAATGATTGACCAAGTCCTTTTTTCTTCTCCAATTACCAGCTCCTTTTCCCTTGCTGGTAGCAATAATAATAATGATGGTGATATTTACAAAAAAACTTTTCCAACTATGTCTGCTTGGAGATGGACGGCAATGATGATAATTGCTAAGCACTTTACCTGAATCATCTCATTAGGTCCCCAAAGGCCTTCAAGGTAAAACCAGTTTTCCAAGGGAGAAAACGGAATGTTCATGAAGCATCAGAGTGGAGAATCTTAGCACTCTTTTCTAGCACTCTTCATTGTAAGTATCAGGAAACTGTGATTTGTAGTCTTAAATAGTTGCGTAGAGGGCACTGAGTTTTCACCGTGTGCAGCTGAGTAAAGTTACTTGAGTTAACTTACTCCCTTGGATACCAGTGGGGGGTAGATAGTTGTTTTTTGAAGAGGTTTTCTCCAAGTCATGGCATGTCTGGGATGATGACTGAAAACTTGTGCATAGTTTTAAACTTAAAAGATTGACTTGTCCAGTGGCCACAAACCTGGTAGAAAGGGCTGGGCCTGGGGCCAAGGCCCAAGAATCCTGGTCTGGTTTCAGAGTCCTGCCTTTTAAAAGAGGAGATTGCACTGAGATTCCAAACAAAAGGTATGCACTCTGCTTAGGAGTCGGACCAGACAGATAACCAAAGGAGAAACAGCTTTGCCTTTGAGGGAACATGAAACACCTAAGTGGCTACTTAATAATTTGTGGAGGGAGCCAACTACTCTCTGAGAATCGGGTGTGTTTTGGTGGAGAAGAGGAACTCCATCTAGGCTTGTGTTGGGAGGTTGTTAAGAGATTAGGATTTTCATTTGTCTCAGCTGCTGTTTATTTTTGTGCTTGCTCACCTTTCAAATATATGTATGGTATAACAAAGTATGAATGAGGAAAATGTGTTAATCTCTTTATCCATCCACATTGTATACAATTTCATTGCAATCTTGGTCTTTTACATTTTTTTGGTTTTAAAATCTCTCTTCTAAATTTGGGACCTCACTTGGTATGTAAATTATGGTTAGAGACCAGAACAGATTAGGACCCAAAAATGATCAAGGGAAAGCACCTCATTGGAAACCCCCATGACAATTAACCCCTCCCTGTAGTTCCCATTTGTATATTTCAATAATGTGGCTCATGCTAAAAGTAGTTCACAGTTTCCCTTGTAAATCCCTGTTTTGGTAAACAGGCAACCTGCCTATAAAGACAACTTGACTATGGGCAACATACTTAATTTAAACAAACGCTTTCTATTATCTTGATCACTGTAGAATGTTTTCTTGATTTTATAAGTCTTAGTTTGAGAAGTTTAGTTTTTATAAATTAACTGAGTATGCTATAATGTTCAATTTCATCAGATATTAGATATTAGACCATTTAGGCCATTCTCATCTGTTTTGTATGTGGAGCCAGGAAAGCCTGAGTTCAAATAGTCATTTCAGATGCCTCAAATACTAAAAAGCTCTGTGACCCAGGCAAGCCATTTATTCTCTCTGTTCATTTCTTTTTTATCTGTAAAGTGAAGGTAATAGCACTTATCTTGGAGAATTGTTGTGAAGATCAAATGATTCAACATGTGCAAAGCACTTATTGAAATATGTGCTGCTCCTGTTATTATTAGTTCTACTGTGTGGTGTGGATGGAAGGCCCTGTCCTTTAGTGTATATAGTCTTCTTGAATTGCTATTATCAGAAAAATTTATCCTCCTTTTGCCAATGTGCTCTCTAAACTTGAACTTAATTTAAGGCCAGTCTTCTACCAAGAGACAGTCCTTCAAGTACAGGAAGTACTTGATTTTTCAGCTTGCTGTAGCCAGACCCTTACTTTGTTAGTGTGCCATTTGAGAACCTCGGGCCACTTTGGTGTCATAATGGTAGGTTGGAGGAAGACTGGTAGAGGCTAGTCTCTCTTATAAGCTAATAAAATAAGCAAATGGGCTAGATGGTAATATTGGGTAAATGACTTCATTTGCGTTATAAGTGAAGAGTTATACAAAACTCCTGCTGTCAAGTTCCTTAACCTCCACTCTCCAAAGTTTGTGACATCGCAAGGATAAAGCAAGGAGCTATGAACAGTCCAGGAAGTAATAAATATCAGGAGAATTTAGATAACTCTGGAATAGGCTGTATTTAAAATAGAGCTTTGGACGCAAGAAATTTGTACGTGAGTGCACACATGGTTTTGAACCATGTGGGCTCAATATTAACCAGTTAAGACACTTATTAAAATGAGCTGATCTTGTCTGGGGGAACTGACCTTGTCTGGGGTGACACAACTCCAAATCTAGTGCTCTTTATAATATAATAATGCTCACACTATCCTGATCATCCTGTGATACTGTGATTCCCTAATTATCCTCCAGTCGGCCAGCACGACTGCTGCCAGGTAGGCTGTGGTGGTGCTTCTACGGGGGACCTGTTTAACTTAGGAAGTTCCACCTGTTCCTACCTATGCCTTCTTGGCTTAAGGCAGAGCCAGGAACCTGATTTTTCAAGAGAGTAAGCCTCTTTCTGCATGCAGATTTGGTACTTTGAATCAAAGGAACAAATTCACATTTACTAAACTGAAACAGTAAATTTTTTGGTTAAACTAAATTTTTCGTTTCTGGGTTATTTTGTTATATGTGTAAAATAAGTATGTGTTTATGTGTAGATAAAGGTATATGTATATATCTATATATAATTTAGTTGCATGTTTGCCTTTTTCTTTATGTGGCTTACAATTGATGTGGCAATTCATTTACTGTACAGTTAGATTTACTCATATAATGATAGCCTAGAATTGTGGATTGAAATGGTGCGAGCAAACCCTTAAAGACTTAGGACACAGATGCTTTTTAACTTGAGTCTTTAACCTACATTTTTGGGTGTTGGTTGAAATGAGTATGTGAATATTATGCCTTTGATGCTAAAGCATGTAGTTCTCTACTTAGGAAGCTTAAATTTATCCACTGACCCAATCTGCAGAGGGTAGGGATTGGTGGAAGGGAATTGTTTGTGTCCTAGAGGGCAGCGGGTATTCGAGAAATGACTGGGGGGAGATGGAGGGGAGTGGGGTGAGAAAACATGTTTTGTAGGCAGAAAATAGTTGTTGATCTGAGCAGTGCCATTCTGTTCTTAGGGACTATGAAAATTGGGTAAGTAATCCTCAGATAGGATCCTTAAAACTCATTGGAAGGAACAAATAGAGGCATGAATCCCTGAAATTGTTCTTCCCCTTCGAGTAAGTATGTAGCGATTTCTAGTTCTTATACACCATATTGCTACCTCCATCCTTTACCAAGGGTTGGCATCACATGGCATCACAGAAAGTGCTGTGTAAACCTTTAAGCATAATAAGGAACTGGATGCTCTGTGCTGGACACTCAGTTCTCCTGACTGTTGCTACCATCAGAATGTGGCCAGAAGAGTTGTGTGGTCAGTTCTAGCTCCTAAATTCTCTACCTCTTAGAGTGATAACTGCAGTTCATCTCAACATCTGTGAGGCAATTCAGAAGTTTTAGAACCATGTGAATCACAAAAGGTCAAGTCATATTTAATTGTTAATCATAGACAAATTATATTTAATAGAGCCTTAGCCTAAATCTCTGAAAATTGATTTTCCCCTCTAATAATTATTACCGTCACTCACTGAGATTTGTAAAAAAATTTCATTCATTTAGAGAACCAGTTGGGTTTGAGTGTAGGAGTTGATGCCAACGTTTGGCAAATGAAAAAAAAAATTTACGTTTTAAACTACAGTAAAACTTTACTTGAGAAAATATAAAATAGCTCCTAGCCCATATGAAAACTGAGTTGGATTTGCTTGGTAGTTTATAGCTGCCTGATGAGTAGATCTGAGATCAAGCTTCAGTTATTGTGTGGTCTTAGAAGTCATACCATCCCCAGTTTCCTCTTCTGTAGAATGGGGATGATAAGTAGCATTTATAGGAGTGCCCGTATGCATAAAAATAAGTGAATATTTATAAATTGCTTTGCAAAACTTGTGCTAAAACTTTGCAAAAAGTGCTTAAAGAAATATAGCTGTCATCACTCATCATCATCATTATCTCATTTGAACTTATAATAACTCCACGAAGTAGAATTAACTATTATTCCCTTAGAGATCAAGTGGCTTGCAAAGATTAGAGAAAAAAGATTAGAGTTTGAATTTCTCTATTCCTGACTCTTGAGTCCAGAACTCTGTGCTATACCATACTGTCTCACTGTGAATTGTATGTGTCTGCCTGCATTTATGTATTTGATCACAGAATCATTTTAATCACAGACTTGGAAATTTGGAGATTGTCTGATCCAACTCATCCTGAAAGTGTCAATCTTCTTTTCAATGTCCCTCACAAATTGTCATGGAAATGAATAGAACATTCCATTATTCAACTATGTTTGATACCAAGAAATAAGATGTATACCTACTAATTAAACCTAATCAGAAAAGTAGGATTGTACAAATATATTCCAGTTAGCCTCTGCATTTTAAAAAAGAATGTATTTGGAATTGAGGATGAGAAGTGTTCCTGTATGGTGAAAGAGTGTTTGAGTTCTTATATTATAAATGTACCTTATTTTTTTTTTTTTTAAGTTTGGGTAGTTTTCTGAAAAAAGTTTCCTTAAGACTAAAAGGAAGACTTTTTTAGAGACCATACATGCAGTGATGGAAATTTCTTCCATTATGAATATGTGAATGTCATTTTGAAATTTGGAGATTTAAATGTAAAATAGTTCTTGTTTCCCTATATTTGTGTTCCCTTTCCTCCTTTTTTTTAATCTTGCTCTTTCCTTCCAAGACTAGAATAAGATTAAGTGGCATGTAATATATCAATTGATTGCAAAAAAAAAAAAAGTGCAAAGAAACAGTTTTTCTCATCTCGGCCCAACCACGTTGTTGTGTCAGTATTTATTACCTCAGCAAGGAGAAGCCTTTGAAGTCAGGTGTTCTGACTCTTTAGTTCTCTTTGGAATACTAGCCAGATTTCAGAAAGTGATAAACTTGGGTGATGCTACTATATTGGCTAATACAAGGAATTTATTGATAGGGTTTTCTTTCTAATCATTAGTAAGTGTGGCATTACGATTTTAAGAACACACTAGGAACTCGAAAAAAAATTTTTTTGATAATGACATTCTTAGCTTTTGTAGCTAGTGCTTTTGATAAAGACTTCATTTCTAAAAGTGATTTAAATTTATAAGAATACAAGTCATTCCCTAATTGATTAATGGACATATGTTATGAATAGACAGTTTTCAGATGAAAAAAATCAAAGCCATTTCTAGTCATATGAAAAAATGCTCTAAATTACTATTGTTTAAAGAAATGTAAATTAAGACAACTCTGGGTATCACTTCACACCTCTCATTGGCTAAGATGACAGGAAAAGATAATGATAAGTATTGGAGGGGATGTGGGAACACTGGGACACTGATCTTTGTGTGGGTGGAGTTGTGAAATGATCCAACCATTTTCAAGAGCCATTTCATGGGGGGAGGGGGAGGCTAGGCCCAAAGGGCTTTAAGCTGTGCATACCTTTGATCCAGCTGTGATTCTACTGGATCTGTATTACAAAGAGATCATAAAGGAGAGAAAGGGACTCACATGTGCAAAAAATGTTTGTGGCAGCCCTCTTGTAGTGTCAAGAAACTAGAATCTAGATGCCCATCAGTTGAAGAATGGCTGAATAAGTTATGGTATGTGAATGTGTGGAATATTATTATTGTTCTATATAAACAATCAGCAGGGTGATTTCAGAGAGACCTGGAGAGACTTACATGAACTAAGTGAAGTGAGGAAAACCAAGAGATCATCATACACAGTAACAGTTAGAATATGTGATGAGCAACTGTCATGGATGTAACTCTAAGCAATGCGGTGATTCAAAACAGTTCCAGTAGAGGGAGTTGTGGAGACTAAATGTAGATTGAAGCAAAAATATTGATGATCCTTTTTTTTGTTTACTTGCTTTTTCTTTCTCATGTTTTTTTTTTTCCCTTTTTTGATCTCCTTTTCTTGCACAACTTGACATAATTATGTTTAAGATGGTTGCACATATTTAATCTATTAGATTGCTTGCTGTCTTGGGGAAGGAGAAGAATTTGGAATAGTGTTAGAAAAATGAATGTTGAAAACTATCTTTTCATGTATCCGGGGAAAATGTCTAAAACTAAACTTGGATAGTTGTGATGGAAGGTTTTTATTTTCCTTTTTTTACCTCCTTCCTTGATTCTCTAGTTTAACACATCTATTCATGCTCCTTTTTTCTATGAAATGTCCTCCATCCTCTTTTAAAAACTTTGCTGCTTGTCTCAAAAAGTAATAGGATGGGGGGCAGCTAGGTGGCGCTGTGGATAGAGCACCAGCCCTGAATTCAGGAGGACCCGAGTTCAAATCTGGTCTCAAGACACTTAACACTTCCTAGCTGTGTGACCCTGGGCAAGTCACTTAACCCCAGCCTCGGGGGGGGGTGGGGTTGGGGGGGAAGTAGGATGCAGATCTCTTTGAGAGCAGGGACTGATTCATATATTAGTCTCATATTCCTTAGGATAGTACCTTTCATGTGGTAGATTGTAAGAGATATTAAAATGTTGGCTATCACTGTCTTAGAGAATGTGATTGCAAGGGGCTTTGGAGGGGATTTAATCCAATCTGCATCCGAACTTTTCTTTTGTGAATGAGTTCTCTGGTAACATTTGTTAACTTCGTACATGATTCAAGGGATTGTGAAGCTTCTTGGGTATCTTCAATGGAAGGAAATCCATTCATGAAAAGGGGATTGGATTGGGTAATTATTCAAAAGTAAAAATGTCAGAGAGGACAAAACATAGATGATCCCTCACATGCTTCTATTTCATCCTTATTGTTAAGATGAAAGTGTGACCATACAAAATGAATAGCATAATGACAGTAAATTATTAGCTTTTCTTTGAATACTCTAAATATTTTCTGTAAAATTTTAACCTAATTTGTTTTGTATACCTCAAATAGATCCTCTTCATGTTTCAGCTTAATGATTAATACTATTTGGGAAAAGAGGCAGAAAAATGTAGGTTCTAGTTAGGTTTTCTTAATTAAAAGATAAATGCTCATTCAAACTTTTGGATTATAGTTGTATTACACATAATAGTTGTAATCTTTCACATGCAATGTGTGGGCTTTTTGGTTTTTCTCCCTCCCCCCCCTTTTTTTTTTAAGTAGAAAACCACAAAATTATTAGATGGAGATGGGCAAATAACATTACCCCTTTAACAAAAGAATCAAATATGGTTAACTGTGAAATTAATGACACTTGCTTTGGAGTCGTATTCTGGTAAATTAATTCTGGTTAATTGAATCCCTAAGACCCACCTTGTTTGGACTGTTAAAACTTTCTAGCATGTTTTGCTCTTTTTTTGGGGGGGGCGGAAATGCAGAATATTGTAGTAAATCTCTGCCTAGGTTTTGGAGCGCCTCTATCATTATGAATATCATTGATTATACAATAAAAGCCCCCTTGATGCTTCATCTTGTATTGGAGCTAACTCTGGGTCCTCAAGGTCTGTGCCAATTTTTTGTGCAGGCTTTACCAGTTCCTACCAGCCTTAGAAACTTGACACCTACCTGCATTTGTTTCCTTTGGGTCAGTTTAGCCAAATTTGAGGGGGGCAAGTCGGTGGTGCAGTTGGTAAAGTAGACTTGCAGTCAGGAAGACTCATTTTTCCAGATTTCAGATCTTGTCTCACACAAATAGCTGAGTGACCGTGGGCATGTCAATAGATCCTGTTTGCCTTAGTTCTTCATTTGTAAAATGAGCAGGAGGAGAAAATGGCAAATCACTCCAGAATCTTTGCAAAGAAAACACTAAGAGGTCACAGAGTTGGACACAACTGAAAAACCCCTGAATGACAATAGCCAAGTTTAAGAAAATGTATCATTAATTTTTTTACAGGATGATGAAGTTCTACCCATCAGACTGTTAGTCTCTGTTAGATTCTCTGCAACAGTGAAAGAGTACTCCCCCCATTAAATATGATCAGAAATCTTTTGAGGTGTTATTCAGAACTATGGGTTTGAGACCTTAGGTTAGACTTTAAGACATAATCCTGAGAGCTGATTTTTTTTTTCTTTCATTTTAAGATAGATTATAGTCTTGGTGTGGTGGGAGCAGTATCATAATTTTTTCCCCAACGCAACTTAAACTAGTTTTTCATTAAGAGATGTTGAGACATTTCTTCAAGATTTGGTTGGCTTTGAGTAGTACCATGAGTTCAGGCTATTGATATCAACTCATGGCCTGGCCCAAAGCATCCACAAGGACCTGGAGGGACTCTCTGAAGGTTATCTAGGAGCTTCATTCAGCTGAGGTTCAAAATGCTTTTTTCTTCTTTATAGACATCTGCTATGACTAAGTAAATCTCCTTTTATTTTCTGAAAAACATACAAGTGTCTCATTTTGATCCATTATTGAACCTAAAGTATTAGATCACTAACCAGGGTTTGGCTTTAGCCCAGAATATCTAGATTGTATTTTTATTTTACCTTTTTCTCCTTGGGATGTACAGATATCAACTATGGCCAAAGAGTTTTTCTAAGACTGGCTTCTTCTTACAAGGTTATTATTTATATCTCGGTTTCAAATGAGTATTTTTAAACATTATAAAAATTTTTCTTTGACAGTATATAAAGATGGAATATATTGTAAATAGGAAGATACTTATTCTTTAACTTAACTGACTGAAAATATTACCTCTTGGCATCCTGGTCACCTTTCAGTGCACAATCAGACTTTGTAAAGATACCTGATAGAAGTGGAGGAGATCTTTTCTGCCTTCTGTGGCAGATATAGCATGTAGTGAGTGTTTTTCTAAATGCTGGAGGAGAGCAGGGGGATGGCCTGGAGGAGGAGGCAAATCCAAATCTCCCAGGTCTCCTGATTGTTTCTAAGCATTTGGGCTGGACTGTGGGGAAAGTAAAGATTTCTTTTTATAGTTAGACAGGCTCCATAAAGGGAGCGAACTTCCTAGGTAGTGTTTTCTATGTGGTAATCTCTTCCTGGCATTCTTTAGATATTTACTTTTCTGTATCTCAAGAGAAATCAATTTATTAATTGGAGAAAACACATCATGATTCTCATAGGAATATAGCCATCAACAAAACTAGACACATGTCGCTTCTATTGCATATTGCCTATTTGTTCAAAGAAATGGATTAAGTTTTGGTGAGAAAAACGGTTGGTACTTGTTATAAAGCTTAAAAATAGATATGTAAGTTGAATGTGTACGTTGACTTTGAGACTACTGGACTAGTATAATTTGCCAAAGCAGAGGTTATTTCTTGACTCCCGATCCCATATCTCTTATTGCCTTTATTATTTAATGTTGTGATCTAAGCCATTTAGAGATGAAATGATATCAGTCTGTTATTATAGTCTTAACTTCTTGTATTCATTTTAAATAGGGCAGTTTTTAGTTTGTGAAGGAGAATGATTCATTTGTATTGAAGAATTACATGTATTCAAGCACAATTGCTCTAGATGTTTAATGTGACAGATTTTAAACTTAAAAATAGGATAAAAATGAGTCATACTTTAATTGAAAATTGGGAAGTATAAATATTCATTAGTTTCCAAGTTGCCCAGATTTTATTTATGCAGCTCATAATATCTCTGTGTTTTATAGGTGGATGAAAAAATTTAGGGTACTGTTATTAATTAAGCCAGTCAGAAAGTAAGAAAAATGATCATGGATCAATGTTTTTTGATTGGTACTCAGTTATACAGCTGTGGGATGATTGTTTATCTTCCTTGTTGCTGTTTAAACCTTTGCTTTATTTCTTTTAAGCTTTTTACTGTGGTGGGGTGGAAAGAGGATGACAGGAGCTGGGAAAAGAATATAAACCAGTTTTACTTCTTGTGGTTTGAATAAAGTTTTGAAAATTTGAATTAAAATTTTTTCTGTTGCTCCTTTTTTTCTCTATGCACAAATAGATTATAATGAAGTAGAGAATTAATGATCTTTAGCTTGGGAATAATCATCCTTTTTAAAGACCTTGCTCAGATGCCACCTATTTCATGAAAATTTATGTAATTTCTCTCCCACTCCCCGAAGTTGGAAATATTTCCTTAGGCCTCAGCATAGCATAGCACTTTATATCTATTAAGCTATATACTCTTCCTCCATTAATGATTGTTGTATAATTATTATCATTGGGATCTTAATAGACTTAAGTGACTTTGGACAAATTTCACTTCTAGGGGGTGTGCTTAGTTACTTGTTTAACTATAAAATGACGGGGCTGGACTATATCTCTGATTTCTGTAGTTAAAATAATAAGTACTTTCTTAATCATTTTCTACTGCATTATTAATGTCTTATATTACTGTTGTCCCTGGGGCCCAAGCTATGAGATGAGTTACAATAGTGATGAATTCTTCCTCAGTAGGGAAATAAATAAGACCTCATTCAACTGGTACTGGCCCCAAGGCCCCTCATACTAGCTTCATACCACTAGTACTATACAGTTCAGTGTCTTTTTTTTTTTTAATGGAGGAATAGGTGCCTATCTCTAGCAAGATCACAGACTTTTGGAACAAAAAGTAAATTTGTAAATTGAATAAATTGAAAGGTGCCTGTGTTAATACTTTGCTTTATTGATTGGATTTGTTCCTAGTCAGTACTTCATAAGTGACTGTGCTTAATAAGTAACTTTGTAAAATTAGGTTTTTATGGGTAGGATTAGGTGGTTATTGAGGTCTCTTTGAAATTTCATACTTGTGAAAAGCATTTCTTGTCCCCAAAGTCTTAGGATAGTTTAAACTTATTAAACCTGCATTAAGATTTTTGGGACATCCTAGATGTCAGCATATTAAATTGGTTTCAAATATAGTACCTCAGGTGCATAGTCAGTCTAGCTTAAATTGTGCAGGATTCATGAGACACAAGTTGTCGTCAGATGTGTCCCAAATAGAGTACAGCTGCCTGCATCCCTTTGTCAGAACAGAAGAGAGATTAATTCAAAAAGAAGGAAAGTCTTTTAGGCCTTGCCTTTCATTATTTTTTGTGTATGACCAAAAAAAAAAAAAAAAAATTCTCCAAAGGCATAGCTCAAGGAACTCCACAAATCTGTTAGAATGTGGAACCTCAAGAATCTTAGTTTGACTAGCAAACATTTGATATGAAATTGTAGGGAACAAAGGGTCTCTGTGACCTGACAGCTGCTTTTCAAAAGTGACATAAGGGAGAGGCTAACTCTAGTTCCTGCACAGCTGCCAGGAGAGGAATTTGCTGTGATGATTTCTGGGGGAGTGGATAGTCTTCTAGCATACTCTTAATTTAAATATTTCCTGGAATCATAGAAGATAAAGAGTTAGAAGGGGGGATCATTTTATTTATCTCCTCTTCTATCTCTCCTCCACTACCCTTTTTACAAATGAAGAAAGACTTGGGATTTATCCAGAATCACATAGCCAGTATAAGAGTAAAATACAGTCCCTGGTTTTATTATTATGCTATTTGTGATGCTGTGAGAGGGATATAAAGACAAGCAAGAGTCTCAACTCTTAGAGATCCTAGTCTTGTAAATAGACTTTTATTCCCATTTTATAGATGATGAAACTGATACTCAGGTGGAGTATGAAGTGATTTGACTTGTCCAGGGCTATGTTGCTATTAAGTCGCAGAAAAGACTTAAGCTAGTCCTTTTTTTAGGTCACCATGCAGTATGAGCTAGGCTGGTATGTAGCCAGTATGATTGAATGCTTAGAATTTTACCATTTATTTAGATAGGGAAGTTTTGTATCTATAGGATGTTGAATCTAGAGCTGGCTTGTGACCTCCATGTCGTGCATTTCAGCTTCTCATTTTAGAGTTGAGGAAATTTGAGATTCCAGGAGTTAAGTGACAAGGACACTGTAAAAAGACATGCCAAATGAGGAGCTAGAAGGAGAAGTTTATTACTTCAGGTCACTTTGGACAAGGAAACTTCCCAAAGAGGCTATAATTTGGGCTGGACCTTGGAGGGTGAGGAGAATCGGGTTATCTAAAAGTAAAAGAGAAGTAGAGAGCATTTCGAGAGAGAATCTCCTATAGACAGAGGTGTTCAAGGTCACCTGGGGATTGGGAATGGAGAGACCATTGTGGGTGGAGCAGACTGTTTCTACCAAAGGAGAGAAGTAATAAGAGTAATTATAGTTGTAAGTAATTGGGACCAAAGTGTTCAAGGTCCTGAGAAGGCCTTAGTAGCATAGTTCCCTGGATTGGGGGTCAGGAATTTGGGAGGCCCAGCACGCTTACCAATTAGTAGGGTGATCTTGGGGCCCATCATTGGAGCTGTGTTCCTCACTTTCCTTTCTAGATTAGGCTGTAAAGCTGTGCCTTCTGAGGCTTTTTCTGCATCACTTGAGCAGGTGAATGCAAGAACTGCAGCATTCTAGGAGGAACATGGCAGTGTGGACTGCCACACTGAGGAGACCACTTAGGCTATTACAGTGGCCCAAGTGTGGATCAGTAAAGCTCTGGTTTAAGATAGTGAAAATAGGAATTAAGGAAGGCATTTGAAAATTTTTTTGAAAGAATGTGATTTGCACATTGTGCTAAATGTTCAATTGGATTAAGTCAATAGGATTTAGGCCCTGAGTTTGGGGAATAAGAAATCATATGAATTAGCTTTCAAGGTGACAGGGAGAATTGGATAATTGAAATTAGGAAGCTGAGAAGCAAGAGTCACTTGGAAGGGAAGATATTGCATTTTGATTTAGTCATTGATTTGAGACAGTTTAGTTCACATGAATGGAAACGGGCACTAGAGAGTAGGAAATTATCCAGGCTAGCCTGATCATAGTCTGTGTGGAAAGAACACTGTCCAAATCTAGGTACTCTTATTTTCATTTGAACTGGGCCTAGGATCTCATTGGAGTAGAGAACTCCTGGGGAAGAAAAGCCCTCTTCTTGGTGCAGGTCACTTGCTGCACAGTTTTTCATCTTCTGGATTGTCTAGAGGCACTGTGAGGGGCCCAGTCCCATGGTGAGCATCTGGCAAGGACAGAATTCAAACCAGGCTGATTCTGAATGCTGGTCTGGTTCCTGATTTGCAGGGACTACATTTAGAAAGTATATATTGACAGATACATACAGAAGATGATTGGATGGGGAAGGGGACTGGAGACATTGTTCTTTGAAGATCAGAATAAAGCACTGTTTGTTTAAGCTTGGAGAAGATGAGATTTGAGCAAGATGTGGTTGCTTAAGTATTTGAATTCTCTGTTACATAAAGAGAAATTAAATGGATTCTGCTTGGCTTTGATGGGTCAGAGATTTAAGAGCAATAGATGAAAGTTATTAGGAGCCAAATTTAATAAGTATAAAGCACAAACAATTTCCCTACAATTTTGTGCTTTCCAAGAATACAGTGGACAACCTCTGAAGGTAACTATAAAGTGATTCCTGGTACCAGCCTTTTTAGAGTCCTTGTAAGGGTAAAATGAGATTCCTTAGGCTTGGAAAACTTCAAATTATCAAATTAAATGACCACTTTGTTATTGTTATGATGACTTTCCTTATTTCTGGAGTTCTCTTAGTGAAGGTCGGATGACCACTTCTTTGGGATGCCTTCAGAGGTCTCTTGAATGACTGATGCTCTGTGATGTGATATATAAGGGTGCTGCAAATGGTAATCTATTGACCTTGTGGAATAGCCTTGTAGAAGTCTACAAGTTCCCCAGCTTAATGAGAATTTGGACAGGTTTGCATACCTTTATTGCTGTGGCCCTACCCTCTGGTTCCTGTCTGTGGACTGAACTCTTATGAGCAGACTAAAAACAGCCTTTTTAAGAGCAAAGAAATAACCAACATTTTTAGTTAATCATTTGTCTGCCTCAGACTTTTAAAAAATAATGAACCACATCAGGAGATTGGAAGCACTTATAAGACATTCCTAGTTGTATGTGCCATCTGAATCTGCTGAGTTGATCTGTGCTCTTGCCAGTTTGTTTGTTTGTTGATTGCTGGATCTATGATTTCATTGATATAGAGAACTCAGATTGGCCCCTCTTCAATATCTCTGAGTCTTAGAGAACTGAGAAAACATAGACACTGAGAAGTTAAATGATTTGTCTCAAGTCACAGCCACAGATGTTTGAGATGCAACCCGATCCCACCAAGCACCCCTTAACACTTTATTTGGCCCCATCTCAGTCATTTTGAAGCTCCTTAATGCTCTTGTTCACCTGTGCTTCACTGAATGCTGATGAATGACTAGAGCATCTGCCCAGCAATTTTTTCACAGTTCCTCTTGGTGTGTATTTTTTGTATGATTGGAATTTAGCAAAGAGATTGGTTATGGGTTCTGCTAATGCTCTCAGAAAGATATAGTAGTATGCCAATACCCCCCTTTTGGGGGGGGGGAGTAGCATAAATTGGAAAATGGTATGGTGAACCAGCCGGCCTCTGAGTTCCCATAACCTTGGTTTTTGGGTTTTGAAGGTGAGGTGGGAGATCCGTGGGTTATTTTCCCCTAAGGGCTACTAAAATTAAAAAAACAAAATGATCAGAACATGACAGTTCATAAGCAATTCTGTCATCCAATTTGTCCAATGCTGGATTGGAAACTTCTTTCTGAAAATGGAAGATTCCTTATTCTAATTATATGCCCTAGAGGACTTAGTTTCCCTACCTATTGAGTAATCTTGAAGTCCCTTTCCTCTCTAATATTCTGATAGCAGCTCAGGGATCATTTTTATTATCATAGCTTTTTATTTACAAGATATATGCATGGGTAATTTTTCAGTACTGACCCTTGCAAAACCTTCTGTTCCAACTTTTCCCTTTCTTCCCCCCACACCCTCCCCTACATGGCAGGTAGACCCATACATGTTAAGTATGTTAAAGTATATAATATATGTATACATGTCCATACAGTTATTTTGCTGCACAAGAAAAATCAGATTTAGAAATAAAGTAAAAATAACCTGAGAAAGAAATCAAAAATGCAAGTGGACAAAAACAGAAGGAGTGGAAATGCTATGTTGTGGTTCATACTTATTTCTGAGGGATAATTACTATGGATTTATTAGTAAGACTGAATTAGTGAATCATTTTGATGGCAGAAGTTGTTAAATAACCATTATTGGGATTTCTGTGCTTAGTTATGTATTTTCTAGATGGTCAGATTTGATTTAAATTATACAGGAGGCCTGGGAAACATTTTGTTAGACTAAGAAATGATTCTAGGGAGCAAGGTTATCTGCCCTGAAAGTGAGTTTGTTGGGGTAGGTGACGGGATTCAGGGTTGAAGAAAGATCATGGCCTTCTTCCCTTTTTTTGGTTTTCCAGCGTCACAAACCAGAGTTCTTCCCAGGGAGGTTTTTCCTTTAACATTTGTAATCGAGCTCAGAAAGTGGAATTCAGACAGGGGATCTCACCTTTTTTATATCTTGGACTTACCTGGCAGTCCATAAACAAATGAAATGAAATATATAAGAATGTGAAGAAAATAAATGAAATAAGAGGATGAGGAAAACCAATTATATTGCAAGTTCGCAGACCCCTGTGAGCATCTTTTCCCTTTTCTCCCCACTCATTGCCATGGCTCTTCACTTGGTAAAGGGGAAAGAGGTTGGAAGTGCTGACTCCCCTTCATTACCAGGTCCCAGAGCCTAGCCTGCCTCAAGTGGCTACATGACTTTTGAGAGAAGGTCTTTTCATCTTTACCTCCTTAATTCAACCCTAGTTGAATCGCTACTAGACCATAGGAGGATGTGGTCATTTCGCCACCTTGTGGCTGTGTTTGGATACTGCACCTGCCCTCCCACTGGGCCAGAGAAGCTACTCAGTGGCTCTTTTGAATGCCCAGGAAGGCCAAAGGACGGACTACCGACTTCTTCCCCTTGGCAGCACTGTTCTGGGCTGGTGGGGCTCTGAAGGGACTTCTCTGGTCAACCCCTGACTCGGCGGGCTGACCTCCACTTTTAGAAATGTCTGGATAGAGCCAGAAAGCTTCCTGGGGCAGATTCACTAAAGGGAACTAAATCCTCTCTGCTCCCATAACCCCTCTGGCCTTAACCCTGAGCTCATCCTTTAGGATCTGAGCATCTCGGGGCTCAAATGAGCATGAGGAAATTGAGGTCTGAAGAGCAGAAAGATCTGGGGTTAGAAGCAGGCCCACCCGTTCCAACCAGGGCCTCTCAGTTTTCAATTTCCCTTTTGTATGAAGTAGATGGCAAAGGGCACTGGCTGTCAGAGCGTTGCCCTGTCCGGAGAGCAGGAAGCGGCTGTTTTCCTCCTTTCCCTGCTCTTGGGGAGCAGCACCAGCCACAGCCTCTCTGAGCTCTTCGAGGCCCTGCGACCTTTTTATACTGTGCTCAACTATTCATTTAGCCTTTGGGGAAAAGTTTTTCCTGGCAAAATTTTGAGGAACTTCCGCTCATCATAGTATTAGCAAGAGGCCAAACTGGTACCAGAAATTGGGTGTGCTTATGGTTCTCCCTAACTTTTGGGAACTTAATTATTCTCATTTGGAAAATGGGGGTAATAAGATATCACAGATGGAACACAGTTTTGAGTTTACTTATTTAATTGTGTACCATATCATTAATTTTATATATGTCTGTACACATACTTTAGAGACTGCTCATGGCTTCAAGGAAGAAAAAAAAAATCACCACTAGGTAGTTAACCTTCTTGTGATCAGCCATGGCCCACCAATACTGTCTGTGGAGTTTTCTTGGCAAAGATACTGAACGGATTTAAGGCAAACAGGTTAAGTGACTTGACCAGTCTTGAGTCTAGACACATCCTTCCTCACTCCAGGCCCAATGCTCAGCCCACTGTGCCACGTCGTCTCCAAGGTGTGATGTGTAAGCTAACCTAAAGTTAACTAAGCCGGTGCTTGGGATGCGACAAGATATTAGTGTCAAGCCCACTTCTCTGACATCTTTCTAGATTGTGGTAGCACCTGGCAAACTGGTATAACCTTAGAAAACTCCTCTCTTTCCTACTTGGATGAGGTATGTCAGAGGGTGCAATATGTTTGAGTGTATCTCAGGGTATGTATATACCATTGTATTACAGCAGGCACATCCAAGTACCAATTTCACGGCTCCATGAACAGTGTGTCAGTGTGCCTGTTTTCCTCTAGCCCCTCCATTTCCCTTTTTTGTTTGCTTTGCTGATTCCTAGGTGTGAGGGGGAAAATCAGAGTTAGATTATTTTGCCCTTCTCTAATTATAAGTGGTTTGAACTTTTAAAATATGGCTTGATTGTAGAGGGCTGGAACTTTGGAGAAGTATACTTGAAACAAGGATACTTAAAACAAGGTGTTAACTCAGTGGAATTGATGGTTCTTTAGTATACAAATAATTAATACTTAGCATTATGATGTAATGGTTCTCTAGTTCACATATACTAGGGTGTTGTAATGATGTAATCATACCAAGGTATTTAAGGGCCAAGAGGACTGGAAATGAGACATTCTATCTTTGACCACCCTCTTGGTGGCTCTCCTGCCTCCTGCACTAAGATCAAGACTGGGTCAGACTGTGACAGAAACAGACTGTAAAAGAGACAGACTGTGAAAGAGACAATAAAGACTAGACTCTATTCCTGACTATCCTTGATCACTTGGAATTCTGTCTTAACCTGTTTAGAAGATTCAGAGTTCAGAAAGGACCTTAGAGATCATCTAGATGTTTCTCACCCATTTTACTGATGAGGAACCTGAGGGTTCTAAAAAGGAAGTTTTGCTCTAGATCATATTTACAAAGCATATTGTTCTCAGGAAAATCCAGCCACCTGCTTCTTATCTCCCAGTGCTTTCCAGCTGTGGGGGAACTTAATTCAAGACTATTGTCTTAACTCATGTATATTGGGGATCAGGAAAAGTTACCCACATTATTTTTACCTACCGTCAAAGAACTAACCTAGCAAGAGGAGAAAGATGTCATTTACATAAAGTACTTATCAGTTATGATGGAATTGTGTAACAGAATACTAATTGTGAATGTTATTGAGCGTGACAAATTACCTTAGTTTAGAGTTCTTTCCCCTGTATGCTCTAGGCTCATACATTGCTATTTGTTGCCCTTATCTTTAACACTATTGTCTCACTTGTGGTTTTCATCCCTTCTCCATGAGTTTGCCCTTTCATATACTAACTTCTCCCAAAGTTGCGGGAATATCAAGTAGTCCTGTTTGGCTAGAAGGAGGAAAGAATAAAAGGTGGGAAAAGAAGGTTGAAGTTAGATTGTGGGGGACCCTAAAAGTCAGGCTGAAGAGTTTTGTCTTTTATCCTACTGTTCATTGGGAACCACTGAAAGGAAGAACGAAGTAGTCAGATGTGTTTTAGAAATATGAATTTGACACTTATATGGAGGGTGAATGGGTGAAGAGAAAGAATGGAAGGAAGGGTGAAAATGAATAGATAACAGTCATGGGGAGAGTCAGGATGGGCAAACATAAAATGTGATGAAAAGAGGTTCAAACTGTTGACTGGGAGAAAGTGGAAGAGAGCTTTGAACAGTAATAGGGAAGGGGGGGCAGATTTGAAGAGAAGGGTGATGATTTAGGTTTTGAATTTGTTTACCTTGAGATATTTTTAGAATGGGGTGTGTGTGTGTACACAGAATGAGCACCCAGCTTGAGTAGACATGTTGCTTTGCAAATTGAATGAGGTGATAATCGTTCTCCCAAAAAGAAAAAGATAGAAAAATCTCCTTTTCATAGGAATAGGAAACAGATGGAATTTCTGACACTAGGATGTTGAACAGAGGCTGATAAATAAAATTGTAATGTGATATATATATATATATAAAACAAATTCTAAAACTTTTTTTTTTAACAGTCCTATTTTGTCACCGATTATGATCCAACAATTGAAGATTCATATACTAAACAGTGTGTGATAGATGATAGAGCAGCACGGCTTGATAGTAAGTAATTTTATTTCAATTTTCATTTCTTTAAAACATATAAAAGCGTCTCTCTACTATAGCCTCTCTCTTTCTCTGTTTCTCTCTGTATCTGTCTCTCACTCACTCTAAACTCTAGGATGATCTACCAAACTAGAAAGGTTTGAAAGACCTTGGCAGCAGACTAGGTGTCTTTTGACTGAGAGCCATCTTAACTAAATTCAGAGAGACTCAGCCACCATGGCATGCAGACCATTTATTAAAACATAGAAGGATTGTGATCCATTTTTGTGGTATTCTTTTTTTTTTTTTTTTGCTGAGGCAGTTGGGGTTAAGTGACCTACCCAGGGTCACACAGCTAGGAAATGTTAAGGGTCTGAGATCAGATTTGAACTCGGGTCCTCCTGACTTCAGGGCTGGTGCGCTATCCATTGCACCAACTAGCTACCCTGTGGTATTCTTGAAGTACTGAATTGTCATAGTCAGATTAAGGAATCAGTTACAGAGAGGAAAGGGATCTCAGATATGCAACTCCTACACAGATCATGAATATGACCATCTACCTTGTGGTGTTTTACCTCGTCATCTATCTAATTTATGCTTGAAAATGGGAAACTAAGTATCTCTTAAGCTAATGAATATGTTTCTTCTTTGGGCCATTCTAATTGTTAATAAGTTAAACTGAAATATGTCTTTATTGGATTAAGAAAAACAAGTCTACTTCACATACATGACAACCTCAGAATACAAGACGGCCACCATTCTCTATCCCTACTTGCTCTGCTACTCCCTCCTCAGTCTTAACCAGCTTCAACATCATGAGCACTGTCTGAAATGTAATATACTCCTCAGACATAACATAATTGTACTACTGATTCAAGATTATAGAAAACTCTGTCATTAAAGGAAGGTTTTTCCCCCTGTGGGCAATGGAATGCATGATTATAACTTTAAATTCAACCTTAAAAGATGAAATAAGCTCTATATGACAAGAATATTCATTTTATATGTTATAGTGGATTAGACTTTCCTATTCTCAGGATGTACTGGACCGTACTTTTGTGACTTAGTAAATTTTGTCAGACCTATTTAAATAGAAACATGTCCTGGTTTAGTGAAAAAGATAGATGAGAGAGGAAAAAAAGATAGAAGACTTGTGGTGACATCTTGACACCTTCCTCTTTAGATTGTGAGCTCCTTGAGGCTGGGCACTATCTTCTGAAATACTTTATATCCCCAGGGCCTTGTACAATTTCTGGGACATAGAAGGCATTTAATAAATGCTGATTGAATAACTACAGTATTTACCAGCTTGATGACCTTGAATATGTGGTCTCTTCTTTGGGCCTCTATCTTTTCACCTGTAAAATGCTGAACCATTTAATCCAGAGTTGGGAAGAAAACACTTTATAAACCTCTAATCATTGTTTTACTATTTCTATTGCTATGTTCTTAATTGCAATTCTTTAGAAAACCTGAACTATGTTCCTTTATTCACTTGTAATTTTTGGTTTTGTCCAAAATTCAAGAAATCTGGATTTCATCATTATTGCTACTCCTTCCACTGACAGATTCTAACCCCTCAGTCAGATGATGATGATGATCAACAACAACGACAAAATCCAATCAAACAAAAGCTGAAACACTTCCCCCCACTCTCCCAAAACAAAACAAAAACAAACCCTAACAAACCAACCAACAGAAAATACAGCACCACAGATATCTGAAACCCAGATAACACATCAGGTCTGTCCCTGGACCTTTCCTGAAAGCTCTTCTGCCAGAGGTTTCTCTATACTGATGATGCAAGGAGGCACCAGAAGAGGCCTTAATGGAGAATCTATATTAGAAGTTCCATGCAGTTTAGAATTCTCTAGGGAATTTGCTAGTATCCATTTATTCCATCAGAGCATGATTTCAGATTTACTTAATTTCAGTTGCTCTACTTGTTAGTTTATTTTTTCCCCCATGGAAATTGATACTAAATGTTCAGTAGGAACCTGACAATATGTTTCACATTTCTGAAACTGCATATAGCATTAGCACATATTTATTTGTCTTGATCTTTTGGGACCAGAATATTGAGAAAGATAGAATGGGATTCTAAAATAATCATTGGTAGTATTTTTTTCCAGGCCTTTGCCTGAAGATCAGGGGTGTGCTAGAGCCATTTTGCTGTTTTATTTATTTAATATTTTCCCCCAGTTACATTTAAAGCAAAAAAAAATTTTTTTCCTTTGCTTTGAAAACTGTGGAGTTTTTTTTTTTTTCCCCTGAAAAGAGAGTTTCTATGAATATTTTTGGTACATATAGGTCATTCTCCTCCAATCCCCCAATCTCTTTTGGTACTCATGTCTAGTAGTGGCATTGTTAGGCCAAAGTATATGCATGATTTATAGTTCTTTGGGTACAGGTCATATATTTTATCAAACAGGGCTTAGGTGGTTTTTTTTTTGTTTTTGTTTTTGTTTTTTTATTTGTCTCATTTCCCTCCATGTTTGAGAAATGAGAAACAATTACTGTTGCTAACTGTATTTCCCACTATTTATTCTCTTCTGTCATCCAGTCCCTCCTCAAAAGTATTTTGGTAGTGACCACTCCCTCCCTCAGTATACCCTCACTTTTCCTATTTCCTTCATGTTTTCTTGCAATGTAATATAGATTTCTATACCCTTATTGAGTATGTATGTTATTTCCCCCTTAAGGCTCACTTACTTACCCTCTCTTCCTCCTCTTTCTCTCTATTTTAAGAGCTTTTTCTTGCCTCTCTTTTTATGGCAGATAATTTACACCATTCCCTTTTCCCTTTCCCCTTCTCCCAGTGTATTCCTCTTTTACCACTTAATTCCATCATTTTTAAAAGATATTATTCCTTCATATTCAACTGTTACCTGTGCCTTCTGTCTATATATACTCCTTCTAACTGCTATAAAACTAAGAAAGTTCTAATGAGCTACATATTGTACTCTTATGAAGAAATGTAAACAAATAAACCTTAAGTTCCTTGTGATATCACTTTCCTTATGCTTTTTAGGTCTTGATTTACGGTTTTGTTGATTGTCTAAATGCAAGTAACAAACAAAATGATACTAATGCAGATTAAATCTAAAAACATGCTGTGTCTTTTTGGAAAGCTGGTTGTTCAGTACTTAAGCAGCATACCACTGATGAAGATACTCTTAATTTGGGGAAGTTCTGCTAATTATAATACCTTTTTAATTAGGAAGTCTTTGGAAGAGCTGGGGGAAAGGCATCCTTAAAAGTGCATTTACAACTACATCTCCATTTTATTTCTATGTAGTTCTGGACACTGCAGGTCAAGAAGAGTTTGGAGCAATGAGAGAACAATATATGAGGACTGGAGAGGGCTTTTTGCTGGTTTTTTCAGTCACTGATAAAGGAAGGTGTGTACAAATATTACAGTTTTGGACCAGAAAGATGGGTCCAAATCTTTTTTGAATCATATTTTGACTTCTATTTCTTTCTTTCTTTTTTGTTTTTTTAAGCATAAAGGAAATAGAATTTGTGAATTACTATGAATGATATCATGATCTGATAATCAACAATTTCATTTGTATGTTTGGTTTTAGTTTTGAAGAAATATATAAATTTCAAAGACAGATTCTCAGAGTAAAGGACCGTGATGAATTTCCGATGATTTTAGTTGGCAATAAAGCAGATCTTGACCATCAGAGACAGGTAAGAAGTTTCATGATTATTACTATCCTTAGTCATATAATTGGAGTAAAGATAAAATCAGGTGTGAGTAATTCACTTTACACCACACACTTTAAAAATACTGAGGTGCCATATATAAAAAACTGATTTGTAGGAAATTTGTCATCTTTCATTAATTTATAGCATGTAATTGGAAAATTGATTGCATGTGAAATTACACTTCTTTCTGTCATCTTGCTCTGTGGTCTTGATTGTAATTCCTCTGGTTACTGAGGCCCCTGAGTGGTCTCTAATTTGGAGTCCAGTGCTCTACCTACCCACTATAACATTATTGATTTAATTACAGTTTCTGCTTTATGGGGTTTTATTAAAAATGGTTATCCTCTGATAACCATTGTCTGATCCTCTGATAACATATCTGTGTTGATCTCTTTTAGGCCTGTAGCTTATGGAACTACATATTTAAGCAAAAAATAGTGAAAACCCTATTAAATTTTATAAATAAATATGAAGTGTGATTATTACCCTAGTGATTTTCCTAGTAGAGATGTAACCAAAAGATTCATTTAAGGTGGAAAGGCTCTCTAGCTTGGGAGAGGAGAATAAAGGAAATGGGATAGTTTTTTTTTTCCCCCTAGAATATCCAAACACTGAGCCATCTCCCCTCTTGGGTGCACTTCATGAAGAGGATAAAGCAAAGATTCTTAAGCTGGGCTCTGTGAACTTGTTTAGTATTTAAAAAATGTTTTTAATAATTCTGTTTCAATATAATGGGATTCCTTTGTAATTAATATTTTTTATGTATTAATACATGATTCTGAGAAGAGGTCCAAAAGCTTTGCCAGACTATCAAAGGAGATGGTAATGCAAAAAAAGATTCTAAACTTGGCATGAAATCACCAGAGGAAGCAGCAGAGTGTAGTAAGGGAAAAAAATTGAAATGAAGCGATGTGAGACCTGAATACCATCTGACACTTAGGAGCTTTGCTAAAGTCCATTTAAATCACATCGTCTTTGAGGCTTCAGTTCTTCCTCTGTAAAATGGGGACATAGTACTGGTACTAGTACTTTAGCAGAGTTGTTCCTAGAAAACAATATAAATGTGATCTAGAGGATCCTAACAGCATTTATAGATAATAGCCAAAAGAAGCATAGCAAACAATCTGCCAATGCTCTTTCTGTGGGTCTCCTCTCATTTAAGTTATCATTGCGTTCTGCCGCTCCTCTGCCCAGTGTAGTCTTTGAAGAGGTGAAGATGAAGTCAGAAAACATGGCTGGTCTTCCTATGCACTTACATAAAAATGTGTGAAAGCTCCCCTGCCCAGGAGAAGATTCCAAAGAATGGCCTAGACCAGACAGTAAAAAAAGGAGAACCAAGAAGACCTCACCAGCCTGTGTAGAGCTTACCTTTTGTGACAAGGAAAATAGTCCCAGGCCCTAGACCTAAGAAAGTTAAGGGATTTGCCCACAGTCATAGCTCCAGAGTTATATTTCCCATTGTACCCTGCTTTCCTCCCAGGTATCCTGTTTAAATCCCATACGAAGATTTCCTAGTAATGTCAGAGTTCTCCAAATTCTCTTATTTGCAGATTTTGTAATATTTATTTCATCAAGCCCTGAAGCATCACAAAGCTTCCTTCAATGAAATCTACAGTAATGGGAAAGAGATTGGTTTAATCATTTACACTGGAAAAACAAAGTTAATAAAAAATACATAGTGCCCTGATGATGGTCTTCTCTTGGACAGCAGCCCATTAAATTAGTCTTTCCATATGTGAATCTTGGACAAGCTCTCCAGATGCATTATGAATGAGTGGGGCCCAGAATGGAGGCGGAGGAGGAAAAGATCGACAGTGAAGCCTGGTGTTGGAAAAGCTCATCTCTGTTGTCAGCATTCTCAGTGCGATGCAGTTCTGTCAGTTGTACAGTACTGTAGGTTCATAGTTAAACTTGACAGATAGCCCAAAGGACAATGGAAGGAAGCAGTTCGGTGTAAACAATCTACAGAATAACAATTCATGCATAAAAGTGTCATACAAGATGTTATTGAGGCTATGTATGAGCAGAAAGGGTGGGCATGCAATCATGTAAAGCAAAGGAGAGACAGATATAAAATCTACTGAATTTTTATGGGAATACACAAGAATTATGCTGAATAAGAATAAGAAGCTTGTGGAAGGGTTAGAATCTGCATCAGTGGGAAGGAGATGCCATGCTCAGAAATCATGGAACTATCAAAGCAAGAAGTGTATAGATTTAAATCTTTAACTGTAGAAGTTCCAGATATATCTTTAACAGCTAACTTCAGAGATCTCTTTGCTGAGAAAGAATCCTAAGACCCATGTGAGGAACTGTGAATGTTCTGTTTTATAGATAAGAAGACCAAATCTTAGAAAGGGTAGGTGGCTTGCCCAGGATCACATATCTCCTAAGTATGAGAACAAAAATTTGAATTTGGGTCTTTTGACTCAAGACCAATAGCAAGATCTAACTCTTGTCATTTGCCAGCTGTGTAGCTTTAAGCAAGTCACCTTCCTTAAGTTCCTCTTGAATCCTTAATCTATATGATGATTTTTTTTTCTTTTTGTAGAGATTGTAGTTTCATGATTAAAAAACAAGTTTTTCATGTAATTAAAAAAAAATTCCACATCAAGTAGTTCAAACAAAGAGATATGAATATATAAATCTGTTACATTCAGCATGCTTTTATAGGAGGGAAATTATAAAATAAATTTAGCATGTTACTTTCTAGATCTTTTTCTTTCAGAACTTTATTTTTCTAATGTATGTTTTCTTTTAAATGTTCCCTCTGTCCATTGTGGCACAATCATCCCTAGTTGTCTTTCCTCCTTGAATACTTTTCTGTATCAAAAAGAAGAGAAACAAAATCGTTATGCTATAGAAGCAGAGGCCACATGTTGGCTCTGACTGACAATTATTATGTTTCCTTTGGCATTTTAGTCTCCCCAAAGTGTTCTTTGACCTCTCAAATTGTGGTTGGTCGTTAACACTGATAACAATTCTTAGGCCTTTCAAAATTGTTTTGTTTTTTATGCTGGCATTGTTGTTAAATAGCTTGTATTTTCTCATTATCTACATTTCCAGCATATTCTTTCTGTTCTCTTTCCCAGGGAGCCATCCCTTATATAATGTAACAAAAGACTCAGTGTAGTTTTAAGCTTTAATAACTTAAGATGAATAAATGCTAGAAGTTTATAAAAAAACATTTAAATGGTTAATTATTTAAATATTGTGTTTCTTATTAGAAATTCAGCTGTATCGCTCTAGTCAATTTTTGAATTTTGTTTAAAAGGCAAAAACTATTGTATTTGTAATCTTAACTTTGTTTTTAAAATTCTAAGCCTAAGTCCAAAGAATGAGATTTTGATGTAACTTCCCAAGGAGAAGTCTAATGAAAATAGATGAGGTGACTAAGATGGACACAAGATTTTCTAATAATATCTACTAATCAATAGGTTTGAAAAAATGCTATCCAAAAACCTTTGTATATGCAATACATGCTGATAGGGGGCCCTGACTTATTAAAAAGTAACTATTTGAAATTCTGAAAACTAAGTATATGTAAAATAATTTGAAATAATTAAGATTACAATAGAAGTTTTAGTGAGTTTGTTAAAGGACTTAGGACTAAGTTAATAAAGCTTAAAATTGCACTAAGATTTTTGGGACATGTGGTATGACCAAAGGAATAAAAAAAAGAGGAAAAACATTCCATAAAACTAGCCAACACAGAAAAGGTCTTGCCATTATCCACTTGGGCTTCAGTTGTAGCTGTTAAGAACAGAATAGCTAAGCAGTGATCTTCTTGAGGATTAGCCATACTACAAGAAATTAGTGAGTATTCAAGGGAAAGCTCCATTGGTGTGTTCCTCCTAATTGCATGATTGAAACAACTAGTGATAAATTTTTGCCCTGTGAATTAATAGGTGCTTTGTTAATTGGAACTGTGTATTAGAAGCATTCATATGTTTTCGCTCTTTTCTATAGGAAAGGTCAGATTTGAATTCTTTTCTTTTCCTTTCCTCTGTCTTTCATACAGGCGCAAAGACATGGAACAAAACCATAAAAGCCAAACAATATGATAGATGAGGGCTTGAAATCTTTTGCCCTGGGGATGGAACAAAAAGTTGAGTGAAATTAAAATGAGGAGCTCTTTTATACTGATGTGTTCTTCCTTCCATGTTATATTAGAGTTTAGTTTTTGACACCAGGATTTTTTTTTCTTTTTCTTTTTAAGTTGTATTTTAAAACAAGGCACGCTTAAAACCTGTAAGAGTGAGGTTAAAATACTGGCTCTGCTATTAATATGTGATCCTATAATTATCTATGAATTTCCTGGTTCACAACTCAGAAACTGTAATGAACAACATTAACAACAGTGCTGCTACACTTGATACAATTTGAGCCAGTCTTTTTCTTATTTGTGAAATGAGTGGATTAGATTAGATTAAAGCTTCTTAACCTTTTTCCACTTGTGACTCCTTTTTGCCCAAGAAATTTTTACACAACCCCAAGCATATAGGTATGTAAAGTAGGTATACAAATCAAACATTTACAGATAATCATAATTTCACAAACCCTACATTCAGGTACTTGCCTGCATATGGGGACTCACAGTATAAGAAGCTTTGGATTAGATTTGCATGGTTTCTAAGGTTGAATCTAGCTCTAAATTCTATGATTGCACATTGGTAATATGGTATTCTTGGTATCAGTGAAAACATCAGCCCCCCTAGACTTTGCCTTTCCTCTTTTAGTGATAAAGAAGTCATTTGCTCCTTAAGAATGGATTCTAAGTGGATTTCCAGTTGTGAGATGAACCTTGTATTACTGTCTGCTCTGACTTGTGCTTAACAGCCCCACAGCCTAGGGGCAGGAGTAAAACAGAAAGTGTGTACTTTTCTTCAGATAGCACTCTCAAGGTCACTCTTCATTTCAGGTTACACAAGAAGAAGGACAGCAACTTGCACGGCAACTCAAGGTGACATACATGGAGGCGTCTGCAAAAATTAGAATGAACGTAGACCAAGCTTTCCATGAACTTGTGCGGGTTATCAGGTAAGTCCAGTGCATTCTCACAGGGCTGCATTATATGATTCACATTGCTGTTTTGTAGTTTCTTAGTTGAAGAGATGAAGTTTCTTTTGTATTTTATCAAAATAAAGCCAGAGTAAGTTCATACCCAGTATCCTTTTGCTGGTCATTAAATATTCCTGAGAGGCATAATTTAGATTTGTCTTTTCCAATATTTCTTATAATTCTGCAGGATAAGCTTTAGATTGCTCTCAAGGTCTGACTTAGTGAGTTTGTAGATGGTCCAGAGAATAAATAAATGGGTCTCTCCATATGCCCGATAGAATGTTAAGTTCCATTTGTGCCATTCCAGAAAGTACTAGAATCAAGCTAGTGAAGATCACAGGGCTTCAGGAAATAGTAATAGCTATCAATGTCTTTTTTCTTATTGCTAATTTACCTTTCTTTTAAAAGAAGCATATTGAGAGGATTTGCAAATATATTTCTGATAGTTTTAAAGGAATTGGATTGGGTGAGTCATGGGGAAGATAAGGCATTAAAAGTTTTAGAATGGCTTTGTATCTCAGCTTTTGGTTCCTGTAGACACCTTATCATATAGATACCTTATGATAAGTCTCTTATCAGTTTTTGTATTTGGAGAAAAAAAAATAATAAATTTTACTGTTAATTTTCACCAACCATTTTAAGTTGACTGTCATTTTATGATCCATGGCCTTCACATAGAGGTTACAGAAAACCTGGATATTGGTTTTAGCCATGTCACAGTGGGGTTGGTCTAAATGATTTTTACAGTAGTAGAATATCTACAGGATATTCTAGAATATCTTGGTTACATGCTGTCTTTTTGACAGGCTCTGAGTCTCTCTGGAAGCATGAATACCCCATTCTTTTTTGATGAAGCTGAGTTAATTTAAGTTCCTCCCCACCCCCTTTGGTTATTTCTCAAAGAATCTCTTAAGTTAGTGTTATGCTTGGATTTCTTGGGTTCTCTCTGGTGCTTTATGCTTCTTTGGTTTGCCAATCTCAAGAGTTTCCGGGGCCCAGTCTATAAAAGGTCTCTCTCTTTCCTGTTTTCATTCATATTTTAAAAACAATAATAACACCAAAACCAAAAAGCAACCAACACTTTTTTTTTATCTTATAGGAAATTTCAAGAGCAAGAATGTCCTCCATCCCCAGAACCAGCAAGGAAAGAGAAAGACAAGAAAGGCTGCCATTGTGTCATTTTTTAAGAATCCCATGAGTCTTAGCTGCCAACTGCCAGAAAAAGCCCTTGTCTGCTCCTTTCTTCCCTCCAGTTTACATCCTGTTGGGTACCTCTTTAGCCTTATGCAAGCATGTCCTTGAAATGGCCACCATGTTAGCCTTAGTCCAAGAAGCTGGCTAAATCCTGGCCTGGAAGATGACGGTGATGGTGATGATGCTGATGATTTTATGCTCATGTCAGGACAGACTTAAAGAAAACACTAAGGCTGCTTCTCTAAGACCATCCAATTACTTTTTTTTTTTTTTTTTTTTTTAAACTAGACACACACACACACACACACACACACACACACACACACACACACATCCACCACAATTCTTTTAGGGCTTACACTCATACTGGGGATGAATCGACCTTGAGTCTCCAGTTGTTTTCCAAATTGAAATCATTGTATGAAAAAATGATTAATTTTTAACTTCTGAGATCACATTGCCTACTGTCATCCTAAATCAAAACCTAGGGAGTTTTCGTTGTGGTTTTTTGGTTTGTTTTGTTTTGGGAGAAAATGTGAATTAGCTTTTTTGCCCAAGAAAATAAAATTTGATTTCAACTTCAGTTAGCCTTAAACCCACTGAAATGAGTTAACAAAAACAAGGTGTTTTGGACCTCATGGATCACCATACTTTCTGGTTTCCAGTGGCTAGAAACACTTGACCATCTACTGTATTTTTTTTCTCTGTGTCCAGAATAGGGCTCTTACTACTCCTGCCATTGTTGTTACTGTATGGCTAATAATGATGGTGGTGTCCTCAGTGGCCAAATACCTGGGCTTATTCTGGATGTAAGCATTTCAGTTTCTTAGGGATCTTTATCAGCCATTTATTTGAGGGGGGAAGGGATGAAACAATCATATGTGTCTGTCTTTCTTTTCTAGTATTTCTGGATAAGGGATTCAAGAAAACAAACTGTAGTTGTCTTTGTTTTGATGTAATATAAAAAAAAAAAGGAATTGATCTTTCCAGGGTCAGAGATGATTAATGTTTTTGCTATATACTTTTATACATTATTTTCTTATCGAACTAGTTAACAAGTATTTTTATATGTTTGTAAGCCAATATGCTTTCACAGCATAACTTGTGTATATGTAAAGATGAGTATTTAATTCTCACAGTTCACTTCTAACTGACACACAGAAGCAAATGTGGAAGCTGCAGAAACTGTGGTAAAACTTTTAGTTTTCTGGGCTTTTGCAGAGCCCACTTTTGGCCAGTCACATCCCTGCCCAAGATTATGTTACAGGTACAACTCCCCAGGATGTAGATCTCAAAATCACTTTTGGTAGCCCTTACTGGAGACTGACCATTTACATGAAGTATTAAACTGTACAACTCTTAACTGACTCTTTGTTTAACTGTGGATGGCTTCTGATTTTTTTTTAAAGTTTCGTGGATTGTGTTTAAACAATTCAAGACTATGATCACCCTAATTTTGAGATGCTAAGTGGTGATATTGCACAATCACCACTATACCGAATGTGTACAACAGCCCCACAAAGTTGATAAAGTAAAGTATATGCCCTTGTAGAGCTTTGGGTGCTAGAATTAAAGAGAATCTGTTATGACAAGGTGACTGCTGTGCCGCCCACATTATTTGGAGGTGGGGTTGCAGGGTTGGGGTGGAGGATGGAGCAATAGTCATCCTACATTCATTTACTGAATTGATAGCCACACATCAAAGAAAAAGTGCAATTTTAAAAATAATCCTTCAGTATTAGGCATTCATCAGTTGCAAAGGCCACAAGATCTTTAGAATATATTAGGGGGGGCAATGAGAAAGATTGATATTTTACATTTACATTTAGTTATTATTTGAGCTATTCAATGAGTTATCATTTCTCCCCCCGACCCCACTATTGTTAGGAACTGTGCAGAAAACACCTGCTTTTTGTGGGGGTTTTTAGGTCAAATTATTATTATTATTATTATTATTATTTTTAAAGATCACGTAACATTTTGGTTTCCTGTAGCCACATAGATGACTAACTTGGAGCCATGACCTTGTTGATGGGAATACTTCCTTCAGTAGTACTTATTTCCATCCATACCTATGAAACTTATTTGTGTCATCTCATAAATTCTCCACAGGAGGTCCATCCCCTCCATATGTCTGGTCTGCCTCTAGGTCACTTAACAATGTGTAGACACCAATGGAGTAGTATAATGACTCACCTCTACTATTGGCAAAAGTTACTCTGATGAAATCTTTTACAGTAGTTCTCCTGCCACTTCATTGGCCATACTCCAGGATTTTGCAGAATCTGCTATAGATCCCTGACCATCCATATGTTGTACAGTTGTACACATCATCTAGCCAACGTTCTAGAATTGTTTAAATTGTTAAATGACTCAAGAGTAGATTTTTAAAATCTATTTCATGGATTGACATTGCCAAAGAATCCTATGTGGACCACTTTGAAAGTACTGAACCTTTTCATGTTTGGTAGACTTCCACGATACCTCTACATGTCAAGGCTGCAGAGGTGTCGTAAGTCAGAACATTTGATAAAGCAAACTGATTAGCCAATTTAAGGAAATCCTTGTTTTACACAAATTGGCTGGTGCTAGCAAAAAGGGAATGGAAAACAGATTCTGTATTTTCATGGACTAAATTGTTTGATATTAATGGGGCTTTCCAATGGAAAAGATGTTCTCCCACCTTTTCTCCCCGCCACCTCCCCACAGGCAGTTGAAAGTGCTGAAAAGTTCTAGTGGGCCAATCCCAGGAAACATATATAGCCTATAGTTGACCCTTCCCAGCATTTTTCACCATTGGATTACATCACACATTTTGGAATTCCCCTTACTTTTCCTTACATTCTTTAGGAGTTTCCAGCTAGAGGTTTATCTGACTTCAAATTCAGATATATTCATTCCAGAAATATTCATTTTCCCAACACCCTTCCAAGCATTTACAGTATAAATAAAGCTGTGGTTTGAAAAAGAATGTGTTCCTTAACTTTGGGACTAAAACCTTATGAAAATTAAGTTTCTGGATTTATCAGTTTGGCAGATTTGAAATTCTGTGACTGAAAAGTTTTCTAAGTTTATATTATTATTTATATTCAGTCCCTCCCAACAAAGTTGTTTTAAGCTGTTAGTCAGGATTTGAGCCATGTCGGTCAAAACAGCTCAATAAATGTTTTAATTCCAAGTCAATGCAATATGATTTGGAAATGGTTGGAAAAAAATGAGAATGGTTGGCTTGTTTGGAGAAGAAAAGATTAGCAAGGGTATGAAGAAATGTCTTGTGGAAGAAGGTTTTGATTGGTTTGGTTTTCCTCACAGGGCAGAAGTTGCAGAGCAAAATTTAGGCTCAATATTTACTAATCTAATAGCACTACAAAGTGAAATGCCTTTCCTTAAAGAGTAACAGGTCTTCTTTTATTAAAGACCTTTAAGCATAGATCCTACTAACTGACCACCAAATGTTCATTTCAGTTCAAATTCTGTGAGTCTCACCATCTTAACCCATAATCTCACAGATCTAGAGTTGGAAGAGACCACAGGGGTCATCGCTAATCCCATTTTACAAATGGGGAAATGAATACTAATGAATAGCCATACCTAGCAGAAGAAGAAAAAGATTATTAATTTGTATCTTTTTGTTTATAAATTTTTTGTTCTAATGAAATCTGCTAATCTGCTTTTTCTTCCTTTCCCCTCAATTTAGAAAACAACAAAAAGAGAAGTGTTACAAACATCCCATAGACAAGACATTTCCACATTAGCTATGTCAGAAAACAAAAATGTGCAATCTGCACTCTGGATTGATTCTCTATCACTGTAGGCGGGTAGCATGATTTATCGGGAGTTCTGGAACATTGTGGTTGCTCATTGTATTGATCAAAGTTCCTAAGTCTTTCAAAATTGTTTTTCTTCATAATATTACACAAGTTGTTACCTAGTTCTTGCTCACTTTGATTGCATCAATTCACACAAGTTTTCCCAGGCTTTTCTGAAATTATCCTTTTCGCACTTCTGATAGCACAATTACTATTGTGTATTACATACAGTAGCTATTTTAAGGACAAGATTTCTATTTCTTTTGTGCAGTATTTCTTTAATAAAGAGACAAAAGATTCAAATTATGAGAACTGGAAAATTAGAATCTACCACCTAATATTTCATAAGGGGAAGCAGACCTAGACAGGGTGATATTCTTTGGTGCTATTCCCATCAGAGAGCCCCATAGGCCCATTCTTCTGCTTCCATACAATAAAGCTGCTTTCTCTTTCTCTTGTATCCTGGACCCCTTTGAAGCCTATGCCTGTGGTCCCCTTCCCCAAATTACATTTTTAAATGCATAGGATTACAAAAGAAAATAATTCATCAGGAATAGTTTCCAAAAATATTTTTCGTATCCACAGACTGCAGAATGTTAAAAAATTTTTTTAAATTTAATTTTTTGGGATCTCATCACTTTCTGACACATTGTAAATGCTTACAAAATATTTGTTTGATTAAAGGCAACTACGCAATCAAGGGAACGGGAAATGACTGTGAATGTTACCTGCCTTTGCTAGACTGACTTAGAAATGAGCTGAGACTTAGGAACCCCAGAAGTTCACATCTTCAGTTGATAGATTACAGAGGAGGACCGGTACAATTCAACAAAAACTTTGTCTACCATGTGTAGGCTTCCTAACAAAACAATTTG
This sequence comes from Sminthopsis crassicaudata, assembly GCF_048593235.1. Lineage (NCBI taxonomy): Eukaryota > Metazoa > Chordata > Mammalia > Dasyuromorphia > Dasyuridae > Sminthopsis > Sminthopsis crassicaudata. Next base: position 202,876,445 of record NC_133622.1, read on the forward strand.
TTTTCAGAGTAGTCCTTTTATGGTGTTAGACTGAAAGCATCTTGAGGGCAGAGACTTTACCCAGTACTTAGTACAGTGTCTGACAGAAAATAATCAGTTAATGCTTTTATTTCCACTTTAGTGACTGATTCTTAGCACGGTTCAGGGAAACTTTTCTAGATTTGTTCAGCTAAATATCTCTTGGCTTCCTCTGGGTAATCCCTTCCCTTCGGAGCCTTAGTCACTCTCATATGTGGGAATTGGACTAGATGATGTAAGTACTCTTTCATTTTTATATTTCTGTCTCCAAGTTCTCCAGACTTGCGATTTAGTAATAAACCTCTTGAGCTCTAAAATCTAGAACCAAACTGATTCAAGAATAAGAAGGAATGTAATGGAGAAAGCTTAAAATTTAGGGTCAGAAAATTTGTTAATTAAAACAACTAGTCTAGCTCTCCTTAGGCTACTTAATTTCTTTGGATCTTTTTTGATAAAATGTGAGCCACTGAACTAAGTGACTTACTCTTTCGGCCCTTCAGACTGATTTCTGACGGGAGTGGGGAAAGTGATGTTAAGAAGGACAAATTACAATTTGCCTACTAAGTCTCCCTCTACACTGTTTAACATGGTGATCTCATCAGTTCCCATGGACTCGGTTATTTCTGTGCTGATGATTCTCAGCTCCATCCAAATTCTACTATCTAGAATAGCATCCCCAGCTGTCATTCAGAAAACATTTGGGTGACTAATGTGCCAGGCCCTGGGCTAAGAGCTGGGGATACAAAATGAAGCAAGAGACAGTCCTTCCCCTCACAGTTTAATGGGGCAGACAAACACACACAAGATATATATGAAGAGGAAATAATTAGGGGAAACACACACACACACATACACAAGACTTCCCATGGGAGATGGGACTTAAATTTCAGGAATTTGAAGTCAGAGAATCCCATGAATCCTATAGATGGAGGGGGGAGGGGAGATAGCCAAGGAAAATTCCTGGAATGAAGCCTTTTCCCTGAAAGAAGTGGAGAACGGATTAACAAAGATGGGCAGAAAGAATACCCTAGAGGAGGACCTGGGCCAACGAAGTATCCAGGAGACTGGTTCCAGTTAGGATCTAAGGTTATAGAGAATATAAATAAAAAACTGAGCTCAATAATCAGCTGCAGTACTCTGAGTGGGTCAGGGAAGGGAAGGTATTGTGGGCCTCCCTTCTTAGGACTGGATACTTGCTGCCCTATTTTTATAAAAGAAATGGGTTCAGGAGAAGGGTCAGAAAGTTGCATGTGTGATATAGCCTTTGGTTTAGTTTCATCGATGCTGTCCAATAGGTCAAGGAGACAGAAGACGGCTCTAAGCCACCGGATCATACTCTGCCGGCGATTTTCTCTTGGGCAACACATGCACTGCACTGTCAACCTTTTAATAGACTGCAACATCCCAGCTGGGCACTAGAGGGCACTCGAAGATTGGGGGGGAGCTGCTGTCCGAGGAGATGATTATTAACATATACAAATAGTTAATTTACATAGGCAGTGGCTTGCTACCTTTGGGATCAGTCCCATCTTTATTCTGTCTACCTCAATCTGGGATCTGAATTTGTTTTTAAGAATTTTTTTTATGACCACTTTCTAACTGGTGGAGGAGCTGGAAGAGCAGATGAGTCAGTAGGGAATAAATGGGCACGGGAGGGTTCCTTGCTTCCCTGGTGACTTCAGGGAGGCTGCTGTGTGCCACCAGATTGGGGGAAAGGCAACTGGTCACTTGTCCCTCTCACCTGATTTTTTTTTTAATTGATCAAATTCTAATTGTGAACTTTTAATTGGTCAGATCCTTCTGCCTAAGCAGTGAGTCCTGGAAGTCTTGGAAGGACCTACCTCGACAGGCAAGGGGACCAATTTTACTCTGGGCACACCATGACTCAAATAAAATAAGCTGATGGGAAATGAGTATGAACCACAACATAGCATTTCCAATCCCTCTGTTATTATCTGCTTGCATTTTTGTTTTCCTTCTCAGGTTATTTTTACCTTTTTTCTAAATCTGATTTTTCTTGTGCAGCAAAATAACTATGGATATGTATACATAGATTGCATTTAACATATACTTTAACATATTTAACATGTATTAGTCTACCTGTCATCTAGGGGAGGGGATGGGGGAAAGAAGGGGAAAGTTGGAACAGAAGGTTTTGCAAGAGTCAATGCTGAAAAAAATCATCCATGCATATGTCCTGTAAATAAAAAGCTATAATAAAAATTAAAATAAGATGGAGACTCTTCAAAGGAAGAAAAAGGCTTCGAGGTCCAGGAATCACAAAGTAACCCATTAGTCTCATATGCTCCCTACATATGGTTCTAACTTTTTTTATTTAAAGATTGAGCTTACTCTTCTTGCAGACTAGATCTGAAGTCTAAGTAATATTTTTCTAATTTCTTTTCCTATATCTTATCTCTTTGTAAAAAGCTAACTGATGTTCCTTGGCTGATTACTGGAAGCATATCTGATGGGGGCTCATGGATAAAATATTAACAATGATACATTCTCAGGGGTATTTCTAGAATTCAGAGGGCCCAACCTACTAATGTGAATAAGGATTGGGAGAGTGAGCTCTGAGGGACTGCTGTATCAATTTGGCACAACTTCCCTCCATTAGACTATGAGGTGCCATAGATGGCATTTGAGTGTCAAGATCAGAGCAAAGCAATAGAAAGTTAATTCGTATCAGTGTGTGGAGGATGAGTTTAAAGTAGAGAATAGAGGCAGTAAGACGGGTTAAAAAGCATTTTCACTATTTCAGGTCAGAAGTGATTAGGGCTTGAAGTAAGCCAAGTGATAAGGAACAGATATAAGAGATATCAGGAATAAGGAATTGATATAGGATGAGTTCTATAAAGTGGGGGGAAGGGGAAGAAAGAGAGAGGGACAGGCAGAGAGAACCAATTATAGCTAGTTTTCAGATAGGGAGTGATATCAATAGAATTTGCTAACTTAAGTTATAGAAGCAGGTTTATCATGAGGGGAATCATGAGTTCCAAAACGGTCATATCCTTAAGAGACGTAATTGAGATGATGAATGAAAAATGCTCTGAAATCTTTGAAGTGCTATATAAATGTCAGCTATTGTTACTGTTCTCATTACTTAGGAAATCTAAAGACAAACTTCCTTAAGCCACTACTCACTATTTTACTATTGGTTTTATATTTTCAAAATATAAAGGCATCGTGTGGAGCAAATAGAGTTCTAGATTCAGAGCCAGGAATATTGGAGGTCAAGTCTTACCTCAGATGTTAGCTATGTGACCCTGAGTATTCCTGGCTGTCTCCCATTTCCTTATCTACAAAAGGAGGGAGGGGGCAGTTTGGACCCACTGGCCTCTAAGGTCTCTTTGAATTCTATGCTCTTATAAGAACAACAAAATGTATGCATGGGAGATTTCATCAAGACATATCTAGGAACTATATTCACCAACAGATAAGTCTTTATTAAATGCTTACCATAATGCTAACTTGTATTTGAGTACTGGTTGATACAAGAAGTTAAAAAAAAAAATAAGCTCTGCCCTGAAGCAATTTACATTCATAAACCAGAGTATACAAGGTAAATATCAAGTAGGTAGAAGGCAGCTCTATCAGGGATGGCACCAGAAATGTCTTATAGTGGTGACTTTGGCAGCATAACTTCCCTCTGCAACATTCCCTGTGAAAGGCTAAGTCACTTAATCCCTCCATCCTCCCAGCTCTCCAAGTCAGTCAGCATTTTGAACTGATAGAGTTTTAATACACCTAGGGTGAAATAGAACCATAAAATTTCAGTTCTAGAAGGCATTTACAACAATCCAAAACTAATCGAATACTGTCCACCACATAAATGACTTTGTTTATCCAGACTTTGAAGGATTCCAAAGATGGGGAACTCAACGACCTTCAGTTTTGATTGTGGGCAGTTCTAAGTATTAAGATTTCTTTTCAATTCTGCTAAGTCTTGCAACTCCCACCCACTGTTCCTAGGTTTGCCTTTGAGGACCAAGTAAAAGTAACCTAATCTCTTTTCCTGCAGCAGGACCTTTAAAGATGACAATCATACTCTTTTAAAGTCTTAAGTGCTTTCTAAGCATTAAGTAGAGACTACATATGTAAACTTCCTGTGTACTTGTGGGGAGAGTAGTGTGCTGGCTCCTTAAGCGAGGGACTGTTTTCATTTCATTGTTTTTGATATTGCTTGAGGAAATTGTAGATGTCAGCCATTTAGCAAAGCTCTTTGGAGGTTAGAGTGGAAAGAAAATTTACTTAGTAGTAAATGGGAGTGACTACTCTTTCTGCCTTTCTTTTGGACAATCAAGGGCATGACTTTGCTTCCATCCACATCCTTACACTCTTCAAAAATAAACTTCTTTGCTTTGGACAAACTGGGTTGGGTTCATATTGTCCTACCTTGTGGACAAAAATACCTTTTTCACCTTGGTTCCTGTCTTCCAGCCTTCCCAAATCCTATAGTCTCAATCTGAACTTTCCCTCTGAATCTGCAGCCCCCTTGCCCTGAAACAGCTAACTACCTCTGCAGCCTTCTCAACATGGAAGAGCTCTCTCTTTTTCTCCCATTGGAGAATTTCTCCTGGAGCTTTCATTTGTCCATGTTGACCTTAATTCCCTTTTATTTTCTTCTTGGCGTCTGCACTTTAAACCATGCCCTGAACTGTGTACTGTCAACCCTACTACTGTGTTGTTTTTACTTGTTAGTCTTTATTTTTCTTGCATTTGTATTTCTAGCACATAGCACAATGCCTGGCACATATTGCTCAATTGTTTTTTGTTTTTAGTTTGTTCAACTCTTCATGACTCCATTTGGAGTTCTTGGAAAAGATACTGGAGTGTTTGGTCATTTTCTTCTCCAGTCCATTTTACAAATGAGGAAACTGAGGCAAACGGGTAAGCAATTTGACCAGTCACACAGAAGACTCAAAAAATCAACTTCAGAAGTACAAGATTGAAGGAGATATAACTAGACAGTAGTAGTTCAACTGAGAAGGTCTGAGCATCTCAATGGATTGTATAAAAAAAAAAAAAAAGTTAACTGTGATCTAGCAGCCAAAAATAATAATGGATGTTAGGGTGCCTTTAGAGAGGCTTAGTGTCTAAAACTAGAGATTTGACATTCCCACTGTATATTCCCTTTGCCAAGACAGTTCAGACCTGAGAGCAGTTTTTAGGAAAGACATTAATAAGCAGAAACTACAGAATAGAATGGTGAAGACCTAGACTGGTTGAAGGAATTGGACATTCTGGAAGAGAGAGGAGTTGGAAAAATGGAGTGGTATTTATCATCAAGTATTTGAATTCTGGACAGATGTTTAGAAAGTGGATTAGATTTATTTGTCCCTGGCTGGTAAAATGGGGAGCAAAAGGTTAACAGAGAGATAAATTTCCTAAGAAAACATTCAGAGCAATCCAAGAGTGGAATTGGCTGCCTTGGGAGGAAGGTCTTTCTCTCTCAAGGTCTTCAAGGAAAAATGTGGTTCTTACTCAGGTACCATTGGGTCTTTTCAGTTCATGGATTCTGTAATGTTTGTGAATATAAGGTACTTCGACTTTTCTTCTAATGAAACAGCCAGTGACTGATTTCCTATTTCCTCTTAAAGCCAAGGTTTTTCTCCTTTTTCAGGTAGGACTCGTGTCTTGCATATTGCTCCTTTTCCTCATCTTTATGGAAATCAGAGAGCTCCCATAAACCGCATCAATGTCTCTCCTTTTTCCTCTGGCGGTGTCCATCTCCTTCCAAGGAGTCGTTGGAGGGAGTATATTGGGAAGAGCATTCATTACTGAGTTGATCTTCTTTTTGAGCTTATTTCCCTTTTTGGTGAGATGGGGTTTAATAATGGTGGTTTTTAAAAGACTGGATCTTTCTCACCCAGGCTGCACATGGACCTGGTTCCAATATCTGTCAGCACAGAAGCCACTATTTTTCTGATCTGAACTGGACCAATCCTCCATAGATTGCCTATGGAGGCTCTACCAGTATTAATGCCCATGCAGCTTAAAAAACCCTAAATTCAAGTTGTTCCCCAGCAATAATTCATTCAATAACTACCTTAGAGATCCTAGAATGGAAGATTTAGAGTGGGAGAAGTTCTTAGAAATCATCCAGTTCAACCCTCTCTGATTATAGATGAGGAGTTTAAATCAGAAATAGGTTAGTAGGGTAGAAGGGGCAGAACCAATATTTGATTCCAGATCTGTGAACTCCAAGGCCATGAGGGTTTTTTTTTAAAGAAATATGGAAATTGAGGCAGAATTTAAATGATTTGCCAAGAGTCACATTATTTGATATGATCACAGTTTGCTAATGGTTAGGAATTGCTAGCTCCAAGGGTGCTTTCAACTTTCCTTCCCCTTCCCCATGACCCAGAAAAGTTTGCTTATGGTGGGTATGTGGATATCCAAATTTCAAGAGCCAAGAATATGAAAATGGGATAATATTAAGTACCCCCCTTCTATTAAAAAATGATATCTTTTCAAGGAAAGAACTGGAAAATATCTGGTCTAATTCTCTCATTTTTCAGAGAAGGAAACTTGTCCAAGGTCTCACATCACAGAATTTGAGTTGAAAGATACTTTCTATCCATCTCCACATTTTGCAATAGAAAAAAATGGAAGTTTCAAGAGGGGTCTGATGCTGCCCCACAATACAACATTGAAGCAGAATTTTTAGACCTGAAAAGAACCTTAGATAGCTTAAAGGTTTACAAATATTTTGCTGCCCATTATTTTATTATATTTCAGAAATCATTTAGTCCATCCCTGTCATTTTGCAGATAAGTAAGCTGAGGCTTTAGGAAGGGGAAGGAATTGATCCACAATAACCTGGCAGGTCGGTGACAACCTGCACCCAAAGCCCTTGACCCCATCCGAGGGTCTTGCCTGTGCCTGCACACTTGTTAGCTGGCAATTTCCGGTGAGCAGTGGGCCAAGTGGACACCTGACCTAATCTGGAGAAGGAGTGAGGAGACGAAGAGGGAATCACGGAATATTCCCCTTCCTTCCCCAAGGTACTTCTGGGAGCTCCCACTCCGTGACTCAGAGAAGAGACGTTGCTACCTTCAGGCCGTGATGGAACGGATGGTCTGGGCCTTCAAGTCAGATCTCTCTAGTAAATTGGGCAGAAGGTGAGAGAGGATAGGTGCAAGATAGGGCACCGGGGGACGGTGGCAAAAAGGTGGGGCAGCAGGGACTTTTGGAGGGCTCTGGATCTGGGGGGGGGCGCGCTGGGGGACCACTTGTTCCCTACTCCTGTTGTCCATCCCACTTCCCGACCCTGGAAATTTCAGCGCTGTAGGAATGGGGCTTAATCTTTGTCACAAGGGAAGGCTCACCTCAGGAAAGGGCAGAAAACGAGGCACCGGGACATGGTGGGGGACACAAATTATAGCCAAGAGCCGACCGCGACCGCGTTTTCCTTGTTCGCATCCGACCCTCCCGCCAGCCCTGAGAAATACCCCCCCCTCCCCCCCCCGCCGTTTTATGAATGAACAAGTCAGAGAGGAGGAGATTTGTCGGCGCTGACACAGCTGGCTAGTGAGTGCTCAGGACAGAGTTCGAATCCAGCTTTTACTAGCACAGAACCCTTAATCTGGCTTCACTGCGGCCGCCGCCTTCTCTCTAAAAATAAACGGAGCCCCGGGGTCAGCAGGGGTTGCGCCCTGGCCGTGGCGGCTCCCACTGGACTCGCTCCCACCCGCGGGGGTCCCCAGGGCCACCTACCTGTCCACCCCGCGCCGGCCTCGCCATAGGCTGAACGCAGAGAGGCTGGGGTAATCCTCCCCCTCGAAAGTAAATGGTACAGCCCGCAGCCCCAGGGGTGGGGGGGGCAGCTGGCGCCCCGAGGGGGAGGAAGGAGGGGGGAGGGGGGCGCCTTTATCCCGCGCCGCGCGCAGTCGAGCCCAGCCGACCTACAGCCCCGGGTAGCGCGGGGACCGGAGGGGCGCATGGCGGGAGCCAGCGCGCCGCTGGGGATGGAGGACGGCGGCTGCGTGGGGCTCGGGGCCGGCCGGAGCAGCAGTCGGACGCTGTCCTACAGCCGCTGGAGTTATGACAGGTAGTGCGCCGGGAACGCCGCGGGGGACGCCCGGGCTGGGGGGGCGGGGAGCGAAGGCTGCGGCGCCGGAGGCGCGGGGTCCGGGGCGCGCGGCGGGGCTGTCCGGGCAGTCTGGGCCGGGGCGGCCACGCCCCCTGAGTCCGGCCTCGGCCCGTCTCCCGGCCCGGGCTGCCCGCGAGGCGTGGGGCGGCCCGGGGGGCTCCGAGCCCGTCGCAGGGGATCCCCCTCCTCAGGGATGTTCGGGGAGGCCTCTTTAGCCTGGCTTCGGACGCGGGGATACCCGCGCGGGTTGCGTGCAGTCTGCATCCCTCCCTCCCACAGCCTTGGTCCCTCTTTTGCCCTTCATTGGAGCTATTCGAGGGCTTGCGCCTGCCCCGGCTTCTCCCCTGGTCTGGGAGCTCCCTGAAGGCAGACTCCTGCTTTTACCGCCCAGCCCTGTCTCCATCCTCCCCCTCACCCGCACCCCAAGCTTAGGCTTTAATCCAAAGCTCTTTCCGGAGCTGTGCGATGGGTTGTGAGACCCCCCCTCCCCGGGTGGCCGGGCCCCTCCCCTCCCTGGGTGGCCGGACCCCCTCCCCTCCCCGGGTGGCCGGCCCCCTCCCCGGGTGGCAGGACTCCCTCCCCTCCCCGGGTGGCTGGCCCCTCCCCGGGTGGCCGGGCCCCCTCCCCTCCCCGGGTGGCAGGACTCCCTCCCCTCCCCGGGTGGCAGGACCCCCTCCCCTCCCCGGGTGGCCGAACCCCCTCCCCTCCCCGGGTGGCCGAACCCCCTCCCCTCCCCGGGTGGCCGAACCCCCTCCCCTCCCCGGGTGGCAGGACCCACTCCCCTCCCCGGGTGGCTGGCCCCCTCCCCTCCCCGGCTGGCCGGACCCCTCCCCTCCCTGGGTGGCCGAACCCCCTCCCCTCCCCGGGTGGCAGGACCCACTCCCCTCCCCGGGTTGTCGGCCCCCCCCACAGGTGGCCGGGCCCCTCCCCGGTTGTTCCGAAGTTCCCCGCTAGTTCTGGAGCAGGCCCCCGGGTGGATAAGGCAGGGCGTGCCTCCCGTTCTCGCTTTTTGTGTCGCTTTTTTGTTTTCTGTACGAATTCCCCAAGGCCACATGGGTTGGGCAGACTTGGGTCCCTGGAGCCGGAGAAGATTCTCTTCATTTTGGGCCGAATGTAACTGTTGCCATTTGGAAGCTTCCATCTCCCCCAAGACCGGGAACCTTATTCTCTGAGGGAGGCTTAAAGGTCCGGGCTGACCTAGAATAGTGTGGGGAGCAAGAGGAGGAGGGGTGGATCACTCCAGAAGCCATGGAGAGCTACCATAACTGCGGAAGCGCCAAGAACAGAGAACTCGAACTAAAGAACTTCTTTATAAGGAGAGAGACAGAGACACAGAGAGACAGAGACAGTGAGAACTCTGTATTTTGGGCAGTAGCGAGAACAAGGAATAACAATAATAGCCCTGTGATAGTGACATATATATTGGAAGATTTTGGGATGGGACGCGTGAACGGGCCCAAGAATAGATCAGAATAAGAGAGAGTGGGTAAGTTTTGATTTGCCCTGGCGGAGGGGCGTTATTGAGATCAGCCGGCCCAGGCCTCATATTTTATTCTCAGAGAAATAGTCAAGTTGGCAGCCAGTGCCCGAGCTGGCTAAGCCCTGCCCTCGGAATCCAAATCCAAGGGCTTAGACTGACTAATCAGATTGCTCAGCCCCCTTCCAGTGCAGACAGCCAGTGCCCCGCATTCTACATTTCCAGCGATCAGCAAAGGTCCTGCCGCTGAGTAGGGACTTGGTGAATTTTCAGGGGATAGAAAGGGCCAAGCTCTGCTGCTTACTAACCTTAGGTGCACAACGGTCAACAAGTATTTATTAAGCGCCTATTATGCGCCAAACACCGTAATAAACATTGGAGATACAAAGGCAAGATGTCCCAGTGTTGGGATTCAGGGGGACCCCAGAATATTGGTATTCTGCACTGCTGTTGCAGGTGTCCCAAAAGAAATCTCCAAGTCAAGAGGCAGATTTTTATTATGTCAATTATATAAGGTCATTTAAAAAGGCTAAATTCCAAGAGGAAGATAACTAAGAATAAGCACCAGTTAGGTAAATTTATAGGGACTTGGCAAAGGCCAGAGCAGGGTAAATGACATCACGGGATTGGAGTTTACATGATTAGTGGGAAGTTTGGTAATGGGGGCTGACAACCCCCTTTTTTAAATAAGAAGTGCTCATTGTTTGAGTCCAGGTTCATGATAGCTGCCCAGACTCTCAGATAACAAACCAGACGTCCTTGAAGGATAGCTCTGTGGAATAAAGATATCGGGTCCAGCTCCCCTTGTTTCACACACATTCTCCAAGGCTGTGCTGCGTCTCTCCCAATAGCCACATTCCTAAAGCGACTACATCATTCCGGGCCTCATGGTCTGCGGTTTCTCGAAAAGTATTGGGGTGTCTATTGTTACTGGGATTTCTACTGCATTGTATCCAAGGCCTGCACCACATCACCAACTCTCAAGGAACTCAGAGTTTAACAAGGGAAACAACACTGCGAACAATTATGTATAAATAAGAAATGTACAGTATAAATTGGAAATAAACAGAGTGAAGGCATTAGCAACAAGGGAAATCTGGAAAGGGGTAGGTGGGATTTTTGGCCAGGGGCATGAGGAGAGAGAATATTCCAGGCTATGAAAATGAGAAATCAGGACATGGAAGTATCCTGTGTTGAAGAAACAGTGAGGGGGCCAGTGTTACTGGATCACAGAGTATATGAGGAGAATTAGGTATAAGAAGATTATGATGGTTTGGAGGGGACTGGGTTATGGAAGGTGTTCTGAGTGCCACCTTTCAGAAGCAGGTGATAAAGAGTTGAACAGGGAGTCAAGAAGACCAGAGTTCAAATTCAGCTTCAGACACCTACTAGCTGTGTGATCTTAAGCAAGTCATTTAACCTGTCTGCCTCAGTTTCCTTTTCAGTAAAGTGGGGCAGTGGATAGAATGCCAGGCCTCGAATCAGGAAGACTCATTTCCTAAATTCAAATCTGACCTCAGGGCAGCCAGGTGGCACAGTGGATAGAGCACCAGCCCTGAATTCAGGAGGACTGGAGTTCAAATCTGGTCTCAGACACTTAACACTTCCTAGCTGTGTGACCCTGGGCAAGTCACTTAACCCCAGCCTCAGGAAAAAAAAAATCTGACCTCAAGTACTTACTAGTTGTGTGACTCTGGACAAGAGACTTAACTAGTTGTGTGACTCTGGACAAGAGACTTAACTCTCTTTTCCTCAGTTTCCCCTTCTGTAAAATGATCTGGAGAAGGAAACACTCCACTATCTCTGCCAAGAAAACCCCAAATGAGGTCCCCAAGAGTCAGACTCCATTGAAAATGACTAAGTGACAAATAAAACCTATCTTATAGGGTAGTTAGGAGGATCAAATGAGATAACAATAAAAGTGCTTTTCAAAGCAATGAAAATGGTAGCTATTATTACTACTTGCAAGGTGTGATAAGTACTGGAAATTTAAAAAAAAAGAAGCTGTCTATTCTCTAGGGGATGGGAAGAGAGTGGTTCAACTGTATACATGTAAGTATTACTATATACATATAAGTAAATACAGAGTCTATGCAAAAATGATACAAATTAATTTAAAGGGGGTAGAGAGCTTTAAGGGGGGGAGGAGAAGGGGAGTGAACTAAAATTGCTAGGAGTGAACGAACTAAAATGTAGGAAGTAGCATCTGAACTATTTTGAAGGAGGTTCGAGATAAGATTTCAAATCACTTTTTTCTAGATGGTTTCACTTTTTTCATCTGCAAAATGAAAGGATTGAATGACATGACTCTTAATGCTTCTTCCAGCTCTAGATTTTTGATTCTGAGAGGCTAGTTTGAGGAGGAAGGGAATTCTAGAGCAGGGCATCTTAAACTTTTTCCATTCTTGACCCTTGTCCCCAGAGAAATTTTACACAATCCTGGGTATGCAAATCAAACACTTGTTGATAATAAATCACACAAAAAATTCATTTAAAAATATTTTTGGTATACAGATAATTTTGCCATTTATTAAAAGTGAAAACACATTTGCATACTAATGAAATGGATTATTTTTACATCAAGAATTAAATCTTGGCTGAATATTTTCCTGAATAAATACCTTTTATTGTTGCCAAATTTTTTGGCACTTTCAGTGCCACTTTCAATTACTTGACCTCATATGGTGTTGCAACCCACTGTTTAAGGCACTTTGTCCTAGACTATGAATTCAGAAAAAGGGGGCATTTTGGTTATCTAGTCAACTCTGAGGCCTTTACATTGAATAGAAAGAACTTTAGTTCTATTTAAGAGGGAAGATAGGAGATTCCTGAGAGGGGAAAGAACTTTGCGTGTCAGGAGGTCTGGGCTAGAGTGTGAAACTGTTATTGAGGTTGTTATTTTTCCTGCATTCTGGAGGACAACCATGACTTCAGGGAGGTGACGCCATAACTCGAAATTGAATTGGATTTGAGTGAGGAGGGCTGTATAACTTCAGGCAAGTGCCTTTCTCTCTTCAGAACTCTATCTTCCCATTTGGGAAATGATACAATTGGATTAGGTGTTTCCTTCCTTCCTTCCTTCCTTCCTTCCTTCCTTCCTTCCTTCCTTCCTTCCTTCCTTCCTTCCTTCCTTCCTTCCTTCCTTCCTTCCTTCCTTCCTTCCTTCCTTCTTTCCTCCTTCCCTCCCTCCCGTCCTCCCTTTCTCCCTTTCTCCCTTCCTCCCTTCCTCCTTTCCTTCCTCCCTCCCTCTCTCCCTCTCTCCTTTCCTCCCTTCCTCTCTCTCTTCCTTCCTTCCTTCCCTCCCTCCCTCCCTCCTTTCTCCTTCCTTTCTATAATGGGATTAAGTGACTTGCATAGAATCACACACTAGTAAGAGTGTGAGGCTAGATTTGAACAGGCAAGGTAATTTCCATTTGATCATGAAAGGAACGAATGTTTTTATTTGTTTTTTGCATTTGTATCTTCAAAGATTGACACATAAGTGTATAATAAATGCTTCCTGTCCTATTTTTGCTTATTTTGTCCTGCTCTAATATGCTGTGCTTCTGTGTCTTGGTCATCAAAGGCTTCTTGGGGGATGTGGAACTAGAACTGGAAGGATGAGTGAGATTTGGCTGGGATTAGTTGAGCAAAAGTATGGAGGCTTGAATAGATGAGCATCACATGAACAGCTAAGTTATGGTTCGGAGACCAATTTGCCTGTAGCCCTGGACTTGGGGATCAAAAAAATCCATTAACTCTGGGTGTCGCTTAACAATGAGCCTAAACTTAAGAAGCCTGCCTTCCTCCTTCTGAGCCCCATTGTAAAATGAGGAGTTGGCGCTAAATAATCTTCCAAATGAATACACTTGAGCTCTGCCCCTTTGAGAATCTCTGAGAGTGAGGCAGAAGTGCCTGCCTTTAATTCTGTGGTCAGTGGGAGGGAGGCTTTTGGATAAGTTTGGTCAGGGAGAAGAGCTGAGAAAACATCCTCCCAATATTATTGTTCTCTAAGAAAAGAGGAGCAATAAATTTCAGAAAAGCCTGGAAATACTTACATGAACTGATGCTGAATAAAGTGAGCAGACCTAGAAAAACACCATACACAGTCACAGCAAGATTGTATGATGATCAACTTGACTCTTCTCAGCAATACAGTGATCCAAGACAGTTCCAAGACTTGTGATGGAAAATGCTATCCACATCCAGAGGGAGAACTGTGGAGACTGAGTGCAGATCAAAGCATCTTATTTACACCTTTTTGTTTGTTTGCTTTTTCTTTATTTTTTCCTTTTGTTCTGATTTTTCTTTCCCAACATGACTAATATGGAAATATGTTTCCAAAAAAATTTTATATGTAACTGCAAAAATAAAATACTATAGAAGTAAGACCTCAAACAAAAGAAAGAAAAAGAAAAGAACCCCCCCTTTCTTTGCAAAGTCAGGCTCTAAATGGGAAGCTACGGAGGGAACAATATATTAACTGGCAGACAGGGTAGGAATATTGACTGATTTTTCAGAATGACTTTTTTTTTCTCTTTGAAAACCTTTTTCACAAGAGGGAGGGAGAGGAGAGGGATCTCTTTAGAAATGAAGGTGACTTAAAAGCAAAATATATCAATAAAAACCAAATTACAAGCAAACAAAAAAGCAGATTATGAACAATATTTCCCCAGGCTATAGCTCTACCCTGCAGCCTAAATCAATGTAGACTTAACTAATGCTGACATCTTCTGCTAATTTGGTATTGATTTTTACCTTTGTTCCAACAAGTCGATGGGCTGACTTTCCCAGACAGCTGGTTCAGAAATGACTCTCACATCCATAACCAATCATCTCCTAGCTGTTAAAATATAGTCAATTTAATTTTTTAAAAATTGCCTTCCAAGTCTCTTAAAGCTGTTCACATAATATAGATGTCAGACTTTTCTGTTGTCCATAAGCCTTTAGCCTTGTTAGTTTCTTGATTCCAAGCCATATTTTCCAGCATTTATTTTTGCTTTCCTGCTCTATGCCATATTATCAAGGAAGTCACTGAGCAGTAAAGTGTGTCAAGGTGGCAAGAGCCTTGGATTTCTTAGACCTAGATTTGGCTCCAGACTGTGCCACTGCGTTCTTTTGTGACCTTGACACAAATGAGGCAGCTAGGTGGTAAAATGGATAGAGCTGTGGCCTGGAGGCTCAGGAAGCCCTGAGCTGAAATCCAGCCTCAAACCACTTACTAGCATGTGACTAGAATTATAAGTTTCCGGGCAGCTAGGTAGCAGAGGGCTTAGAGCACCAACCCTGAAATCAGGAAGATCCGAGCTCAAATGTGATCTCAGACACTTAGCATATCCCAGCTGTGTGACCTTAGGCAAGTCACTTAACCCCAACTGCCTCAGCAAAAAAACAAAAAACAAAACAACCCCCCCACAAATAGAAGTATAGGTTTCTTATATTTCTGTCTGCCTCAGTTTCCTCATCTGTAAAATGGGGATAATAATACTTACTTCGCAGAAGTTTTATGAGGATAAACTAAGAAGATATTTGTAAAGAGTTTTGCAAATCTTTAAAAAGCTACATAAATGCTAAATATCTTATCATTGCTGATCACATTTTCTCTTTGGGCTTAGTTTTATCATCTATAAAATGACCTTGGATTAGATGATCTCTGAATCTATGATCAGAAGCATATGTTGACTTAAATCTGAAAGTTCTTACAGAGTTCTTCACAGAACTTCCATACCTCCTCATCCTCTACAGTGGATCTTGGTTCAGAAGCATCTGTTTCCTTTTTTTTGCTTATGTTTATCATGAATACTGCAAGTTGAAAACATAGTAATATAGCATTTCAAGAATTAAATGACCTTTATATATAATATATATTATATTATGTAATTATATAATATAATTACCTCATTTGATCCTCACAGCAATGTAAATAATTAGTAGAAATAAGTATTAAGTAAGCTAATATCACTTCCATTTTACTAATGAGGAAACTGAGGCAGATAGAAGTTAAATAACTTGCTAAGGTTACAGAGCTAGTAAGTGTCTGAGATGGCATTTGGTTCCAGGGATCCTTGATTCCAAGTCCATTATGCTTAGCCATTGTAAAAATGTTCCTTGAAATATTTCTTTTTGCTTTTGAATATGTAACAAAATCTACTAAACTAACTTTTAAATTTGCCTCTTCCGGGAAAATCTGAAAGCCATCCTTTTGTTTAGCTACTCCCAGAAGCTTTATAATGAGAACATCAATAAGGATTTATAACAAGAATATCACTTAAAATGAATTTCATCCCCTTCAGTCATAAGTCCACTTGTTGATTGTTGGAAAGGTCTCACAATGAGAAGACCAACAGTGAAATCATTGTTTATGAAGTATCTAAAAACTGTGTGATCCCCAGAATCCTCCAAGGAGCCACATTGCAAGAGGGAAGGCCATTTGTATTTTTCTTTGTATAGAGGGTTGCCATGGCCAAATAATTCATTGCTGCTCACCTGACTACTGGTGACTGCACCTCCCAAGCTTAGCTGGGCTAGTCTTCTCAGATAGCAAGCATGATCTGCCACTAGAAATACATGAGGGTATTGGAAAATGTTAGACCCTTAAATCTGAAGGTTGGCTTATGCCATGCTTGCAGGTGTATCCTTCCAGAATTCAGAATTCTTATATCTTACTACCATTTTTCTTTGTGATCTAGTAATTTTTTTCCTATTTTCCCAGCATAGGACACTCCATCTCCTAATTCTTCTGTTCATTCTCACTGGCTGTTTCCTGTGCCTGGAATTTCCTCCCTTCTCATCTCTGCCTCCTGACTTTTCTGGGTTCCTTCAAATCTCATCAAAAGAAGCCTTTCTCAGTCCCCCTAAATACAAATGCTTCCCTTTTGTGAATCCTAGATATAACTTGTTTGCACATAGTTAGTACATTGGCTGTTCCATTATAATAGGAACTTTTGGAGGGCAGGTACTATCTTGTGCTTTATTTATATCTCTTGCATTTAGCAGGTAGCTGGTACAAAGTATTGTTTCGCTGTTTCTGTTATGTCTTACTCTTCATGATCCTGTTTGGGGTTTTCTTGGTAAGGATACTGGAATGGTTGGCCAATTCCTTCTTCAGACAATTTTACAGATGAGGAAACTGAGGCAAAGTGACTTGAGCAGGGTCAAACAATTAGTAAATTGTCTGAGGCTGGATATGAACTCTGGCAGATGAGTCTTCTTGATTCCAGGCTGTGGTACACAGTAGGTATTCCGTAAATTCATGTTGACTCACTGATTCAAAGAGGTAGACTGGCACAGAGGCAACCTCTTTATAAAGTTGTAAGTCTTTGTAACCCTTAGTATCCCCATCTCTGGTTATAATCTTGTTAAGTCTGAAATTCACTAGTGTTCTCCTATCCAAGTCTTCCATCTCACCTAGAGGTCTCAGCTTATCCCTCCTTCACTTCTCTGTTCTCTGCCATACATTCCAAATCTCAATGGCTTATTTGTGACAGAGTGATTTCCATAATAGCTTATTGAGTTTACTGGTAATAAAAATATACCTATCCATATATTTACTTTGTAATCCTATCCTAGGAATAGTTTATACATTGGATGATAGAATCAGGATCCCAAAAGATCTTTTAACAGGTTAGAATTATAGGTCAAAATGAATATGCTGAAATATAAGAGATAAATATGAAGGCTACTCTTATGAAGTTGATGTCTTGAAGCCATCTACAAAATGGGGAAGTTGTGATTGATTAACAGTAATGACTCTGATCAAGATATGAAGAAGAAGAAGAATATGGAATTAAAGCTAGAAATGTAAAGCCCTAGCTAATTGTGAAAAGTCTTGAACCACAAGAAGGTGAAACTTCCTGGGGCCATACTGGAGTTTTGAGCAGAGGAGTATTATGACCACATCTATCTTTGGATAATGGAATTTAGAGCTTGAAAGGGCTCCAGATAGCCTTCGTTTTACAAATGGGGAAACTGAGGCCCAATAAGGAGCCAAAAGACCATTTGCAAAAAGTCACAAGGATAGGAAGTAGCAGAGTTGAGATTTCCAGCACATCAGATTTCCCTGGGAGCTATTCCTCAGGCCTAGAAAAAACAATTCTGGCAGTAGTATGAATGAGTAGGGAGAGAGGGAAAAGCCAAATTGAATTGGGTCGGAACCTCTTTCACTTGATCTGCTTCTCTCTAGAACAGCTCATTCCCACTTCTTCCCCATCTCCATTCCTCCAACAATGGGTCTTTAAGATGGTGTGTGTGTGTGGTGTGTGTGTGGTGTGTGTGTGTACATTAAATGCTGCCTTCCTGTGGGATTATATTATATCCTGGTTTGTTTTTTTTTCCCCACCCACCCTCACCCAGCCAAAGATGAAATCCCCTCCCCCTTCCAATCTAAAATGCTTCTCCAGGCATCAGGTGCTGTAACCTTGGGGAATGCAGACTAATTATATCTGAAACTGGGCCAGAGCTTGGCTCATTAGCAGTGCCCTACCCAGGGAACTACCCTTCTGAGGGTCCCTTTAATCTGCTGTAGTTACCTTCTCCTTTTCTTCCCAACAAATAAATGCTCTTTGACCCTGGGTTTGGTGGATTGTCCTGGATATCAGAGAGCATTATTTGGGGTCAATCCTTCCTTTTCTCAGAAAATGTGGACCACGTTAGTTCTTGAATTTATCTCAGAGCAAAGAATATTGGGGTTTAGAACATAGAGAATATGAGAGACCTTAGAAGATAGAGAATGTGTGAATTGGATGGGATCACAACTGGAATATCAGGGGTGAGTAGAGCCATGGAACATGAAGTGCAAAGGCTAGAAGAGGATTTTTAGAACATAGAATAGCAGAGAAGGGAGGACTCTCAATTTGTAATTCATTATATACAAGACACAGGGTTTGGAACTGGGAGAGAAAGTCAGAGTTGGGAAGACTTGTAGAGATGGTTGTAGACAGGGAATCACGGACTCTCCTATTTAGAAGCTTCAGACCCCGCTTCTTCCACTTGGACCTGACCAGGAATCCCAATTTTATCCATCCCAAACTCTACCTCATTCAGTATCACAGGTGGAGGGAGAACTGAGGCTTAGCAAGTGGAAAGGAGTTGTCCAGTCACGGTGGCAGAAAGAGCACCAGAAACCTGGTCTCTCGACACCCCAGTCAATGCAGTTTCAATGCTCCCTAATCCCTGCTGGGGTTTAGAGGATCTGTAACTAAGAGGAGGGGCTACTTATGGCTTGAATGATACTCTCCTGCATCCCTCCCCCCATTTGTAACCCTATTCTTTAGGAGTGAGGGATGGGGGAGGAAGAAAGAGAACAATTTCTCCCCTAAATCCATCCCAGAGCAGCACCTGGGGATGGGTGAAAAGGGTCTCCCCTCCCCTCTCCAGGGAATAGGCTGTAATCTGGCCCCACCCAAATCCAAAGGACAGGTTCTCAGGCCAAGGGAGGATAGTAATGAGCTGTGACATATTGAGGCCAGTGAAGTTGGCAGCCACAACCCTAGTGGGTTGCACCGAAGAAGGAACACAAACCCTGTATGTCCCAAGAGGAGTGTGCTCAAGAGTCGGGTGTGATCAGTCCCCAGAGGGAAGGGGGATGTTGCAGTAAGCTTGCCCCTCCTTGGATATAAAACTCACTTCCTTTCTCCCTGATGCTGGCTTGGCTTCTCTCTGGCCCTCAGCTGCCACACAGTCTTAGGATCAGAATTGGTTCTGAATGGGGGAGAGGGGAGATGAAAATGGGGACTCAGATTGGGGAGGGCCTAATTTCAGTGAACATTTTTAAGCCCTGGTGATGTGAGAAGCAATGTGAGAAAGACATGCTAAGTTGTCTGAACCCTTTGAGGCTATATTTTAGGGAGTAGTGATAATGAGTAATAAAACTGGGAGTGTGCCTAGGAAAGCACTATTGGAGTGGAGAGGGGCCAGGAAACCAAACCCATGCAAAATTAGTTAAAACAACCCGGGGGTCCTTAATTGGAGAAGGAGATGACCATTCTTCAGGTACCTAAAGGATTTCATATGCAAAAAGGGTCAGACTTTTTCTGATGGGCTCCAGCAGGCAGAAATAGAGTCTACAATTGAAAGAGGCCTTAGAGGTTATAGGCTCCAACCCTCTCATTTTAAAGGTGAGGAAATCTCAGAGACACAAAATTTATTTAAGTGACTTGTCTAGGGCCATACAGCTAGATAGGATCTAAGACAGGATTTGAACTTGTCTTCCTGTACTATACTTAAGTCCTGTACTGTAGCTATTTCACTACTCTGCCCTGTTGGATAGTAAAGAAGTGATTTCTGCTAAGGCAAGAAAACATTTCCTAATGATCAGAGCCATCCAGAATTGGAATAAGACCCTTTGGAAGGCAGGGTGGATCTGGTTAAACACTTGTCAGGCATGTAGGGGTCTGGAAGATCTTTTTTTTCAACTGTGAAATTCTATGATTCTAGGACTTGATTCCTGCTGTCCATGAAGTTATAATCTAATAAGCCCTTATTGTCTTATTATTACACATCTGAGGTTAGAAAGATTCCTGGGGGAGAAAGAATCAGAAAAAGGCTTCTATGGAAGAGGTGCCTTAGAATTGGGTTAATGGGGCTAGTTTATAAAAAGGTCAGAAGTTAAATTCCTTTTTAGTCTTCTTTGTGAGTTGGGGGTGGGTCATCCCAAGAATTTATTGGTGTATGCAAAAAAAAAAAAAAAAAAAAAAAAGCCCAAACATTTATCTTGAATGGGCTGAGTTCCTCCCTCCTTATTCTGTCCACGATTAACATCTCTCTTGGTCTCACTTTTAATGTAACCGGAGAATCCTGAGTTGCAGTGACCTGCTTTCGACTCCCCAATCTCCCTATCTCCCCAGGAAGAGGCTTGTGGCAGGGGGAGGGAAAGCACAGAACCAGGGGTGAGACTGGGCCAGTCCCGACGAGGGGCCCAGGTTCAGCCTGTGGCCCTGTGAGGATGGGGTGTCGGGGATCCTAGCAGAGACAGGGGTAGGGCGCCCCACTGAACTGCCAGTCTGGACTGTTCTCGGCACACTGGGTGCTAAGTTACACCCAGCTCTAGCCAGCTTTTAGCACCTGGCTCAGACTTAATGGGGGCGCTGTCCACCTTTCAGTGCTGAAGGACTGCGTATATCCTGCCCCCACCTCCCTCAGATGCCTTGTGTTTTCCCAACTTCTCTCCTCCATCCCACCGAGTTCCCCCTGGCCTTCGAGGGGGTGAAGCTCAGGACAGAGCTGGGGAACCCACAGCAAGAGCCTCCTCTGGGCTCCTGGAGCTCTGAATGCCTGAACAGGGACCTGGTTCCATAGCCAGCTCTAAGCCTCCATTACTGCCATTTTCATCGCCTTTGGCTCCCGGTAAGTGTCCAGGATTGGTTTTGAGGGTCCTAACCCCGACCTGGGAGGGCTGGAAGAAAATCTGAGTTAGGAGTCCTCTACAAGCAGGGCAGAACAATACCTCGGCCCCCTAGACTGCCCTCACTGGAGACCTCTGTGCTGTTAGGGCTGATTATTCAGGTAGCCATCCTGTGCTTGGACAGAGTGATATTAAATGCATCAGACACAGGACTCGAACTTGAGTCTTCTTGAGTCTGAACTCGGCTTTCTAACCATTATGTCACTTAGGCTTTCTGGGAATTTTTATTGCCAATAACAACATTTCCCATTTCCTTAGTGTTTTATGGTTTGCAAAATGTTTTTTCTTTCTTTCTTTCTTTTTTTGGCAACAACCTTTTAAGGTAGATAGCAAAGGGTTGTATTGACCCTGTTTCATAGATGAGTAAACTGAGGCATATAAAGGTGATTTGCTCAGGATCACAGAACTAGGATGTGAAGTTAATCATATCTCCTAACTTCAAGTTCAGAAATCTTATTTCACTACAAGACTAGGGACATTTTCCAATCGAATTCAGTTCAGTTCAATTTTTTTTTTAACATATCAGACACTGCTTAAAGCTCTGGGGATGCAAAGACAAGACTAAATTTTAAAAAGTCCCTCCTTAAGGAGTTTACACTCTATTTTTTGGGCTGGAAGGGACTTCAGAGCTCTTCTAATCTAACCTGGGCTCCTGACTCCAAAGCCAGACCACTCTTCTCAATTCTTCCATACTTTTACATTTGACTCCCTGAGCTATGTGTCTTCTATCACTTTCTTTCTTCTTTCTTCTCAACTTTTCCAACAAGATGCCTAAATACTATTCCTCCCGGTTCTTCTCCCTCCCCTCTAGGGATTGACACTTATCCTTAACAACCTTAGAAATTGAACTGATTACATCTCCTTGTCTCTAACTCATCCACTTCTTCCCCTCCCCCCCCCCCCCAGCCGCCCTTACACTTAGCAAAGTCTTTGCAATTTCCTTCTTGATGGATTGGCAAAGCCGGTTTCTTTATCTTTGATTTTCTCACCTTCTCCCACTCCTCCCCAAGTACAGTATCAGCAGCCTCAGAAAGAACAATGCAGAAGACAGTCATTGTATAAGGGAGAGGCAATCAGAAGAGCAAGCCTTGACTTTGCCAGTTACTAGCTGTGCGACCTTGAACAAGGTCACTTCTCTGGGTCTCAATGCCTTTATTGTTCATAAAGTTTATAATAATACTATGTGTTGCTTAAGTCACAGGGTTTCTGTCCAGAAAGAATGGATGAATGAGTGAATTAAGTTATTAAGCACTTAATATGTATAAAGCATTCTTTTACATAGGGTTATACATTTAAATTTTTTGGGAAAAAAGGTTCAGAAATCATTTGGCCCAACACTCTCATTTTTTAGATGTGGAAACTGAGTCCCAGAGAGCTTGAGTCATTTGCCAAGGTAACTACTAATAGCCAAGGTAGCAGAATGAGGATTTGAACACAACTCTCCTGATTTCATAATGATGTGATTACAATCATGTCAACATCTACTTCTCGAACTGGACCATACTGCCTCTTTGTGAACCCTGAAATGATCTATTATTACCATGCTCATCTTATTTAAGTTCTTATCGTTTGAGCAAAACAGAGATGGAACAACTTGGATTATTTCGACATTTACGAACTATCTTGTCTCATCATCAAGAAGCCATGGATTTTAAAATGAAAGAGATAATGATTAGACCAACCTCCTTATTTTATAAGTGACAAAACTGAGATCCAGAGAGAGGAACTGTCTCATTTAAATGAAATTTAAATTAATTTAAGCTAAATTAATTTAAATTTAAATGAACTTAAATTAAAATTCTCACATAAGTGGCAGAATTAAGCAGAAATTATGATTTCTGACTTCTAGTTCTGTGCTGTTCCCAGGATGTCACCCTATGTCATTTCACCCCTCCACCTCAGTTTCTTCATCTGTAAAATGTGGGGATAAAAATAGCCCCTACCTCCTAACGTTATTGTGAGACAAGTGCTATATAAGTAGGAGTACTGTTTTGGAAGGGATATAGGGAAACATAAAGGAGGGATGCTTTCTTTTAAAAACTCTCTTGTCTTTGAGAGGCAGCCCAGTTGCTTGGTTGTCCTAGGACTTCTGGCTAAGGGCCAATACCTAGAGGAATCTGTAGACTGGAGGTTTTACTGGGGCCAATCTGATTGTTCAACTAACTATGAGACAAGGGGGCTGAGCCTGCTAATCCCCCTCACTGGGAAACATGACTCCTGCCTATGCTCCCTATGGGGCAGGATGGGACCTGATCTGCCCTGGGGCTGCACCTCTGGGGCCTTTTCTAGGCCATGGGAGTCAGGTGACAGCCTCCTCTGTGTGTTTGGGAAATGGGGAAGACTGTGCCTCTTCCCAACTCCCTAGGCAGTCTGCTTGGGGAAGAAGAGAGGATCAAAGATTCA
This sequence comes from Sminthopsis crassicaudata, assembly GCF_048593235.1. Lineage (NCBI taxonomy): Eukaryota > Metazoa > Chordata > Mammalia > Dasyuromorphia > Dasyuridae > Sminthopsis > Sminthopsis crassicaudata. The sequence continues at coordinate 202,899,821 of NC_133622.1, forward strand.
TAGGATTTAGAACCAGGAGGAACCTTTGAGATTACCAAGTCCAATCCTTCATTTAACAGATGGGGAAATTGAGGCAGAAGGGGTTAAATGGCTTGTCCAGAATCACAGAACTAGTAAGTATCTGAGGTGGAATTTGAACCTAGGGTTTCTTGATACCAAACCCAGTGTTCTGTCAGCTATATTGAGCTACTTTTTTTCTTTAAACTTTCCATTTTATATGGGAGACCCAGGAAAGAGTAAGTCACTTCCCCAATAAGGAGCCAAGGCTAAGCTTTGAGGAGCAGCTAATCACTGCATTACTCCCCTGGCCCCTTGAGAAACCCTGTATAATTGATAATGGTCCCTATTAGTTATGGAGATAACAGGCAATTTTCTTCCTCCTTCCCTCTTTTCCTTCCTCCTTTTCTTCCTCCTTCCCTCCCTTCCGTCCATCATTGTGTTTTGCCTTCCTTCCTTTCTTCTCCTTTCCTCCCTCTCTCCTTCCTCTTTCCCTCTCTCCCTTCCTTCCTGCTCTCCCTCCCTCCTTCCTTCCTTCTTTCTTTTTTTTTTTTAAATTGTATTAATGCATTTTGTGCTGATTTATCTTACTGCTATCATTTCCCAATATCCCCTCCCCAAAGAACAATCCTTTATGATAAAGTCATAGTTAAACAAAGCTGACAGGCATATTTACTGTCTGACAACCTTAATATCATGATTCTTTGACTAATTTCCCCTTAAACACTGCTCTGTATGGCACAGTGGCAGCTCTGGATTTGAAGACAGAAGACCTGAGCTTGAAGCCAGCTCTACAATTACTTCTTGTGTAATCTTCGGCAAGTTTCCTTCACTTTAGTTTGTTTGTCTATAAATTGGGTGGTTGGACTAGATAGTCTCCACTCTCCACAAATTTATGAACTGTGACCTTGGGCAAGGTCACTTCAGATGAGCAGTCTCAGTTCCCCCCCTGGAAACTGGAGGTTGAACTACTGAGGTCTCTTGCATCTCTAGAGCTTGTCAGTCGATGAACATTTGTTAAGTGCCTAGTGTGTGCCAGGAACTGTGTTAAGTGCAAGAGATACAAAGAGGCAAAAGACAGTTCTTGTCCACAAGGAGCATACAGTCTAATTGGAGAGACCATAAGCAAACAATTAGATACGAACAAGTTAGATACACAGCATAGAGAGGAAATAATATTAAAAGGGAAGGCATTAGAATAGAGCGATTGGGAAAGTGTTCTTATAAAATATGGAACTTTGATTTGTACTTGAAGAAAGCTAGGGAGACCAAGAAGGAGAGATGAAGGAGAACTTTCTGGGCATGGGAAGCAGGGAAAATACCTGGACCCAAGAGATGGAGCATCTTGTTTGTGGAACAGCTCGGTGGCCAGTGTTGTTGGATGGAAGAATATAAGTTGTGGAATGTGACTGGAAAGATAGAGGAGGATGCTCATGAAGGGCTTTGGATGCCAAAAAGCATTTTGTATTTGCTCTAGGAGGGAGAGTGAGTGATTGGAATAGGGCTGTTATAGTTAGACTTGGGTTTTGGAAAATCATTTCCTTTGGTGGCTGAATGGATTGGAATAGGAAGTAATTTGGGTAGGCAGACTCAATATTGCCATGACCAAGGCATGAAGTGATGAAATCTCAGTTTGTTCATCTTTAAAATGAGGGGTTGGACTTGATGTCTTTGAAGGTCCCTTCAAGGACTATTGACCTGGTCCTAAAGCAAAGTGTTTTTTTTTTTAAGTAATTAGGGCAGAGAGTAGCATTAAGAAAAGCTTCCTGGAGTGAGAGGACCTTTTATCTGGACTTTAAAGGAGGGTAAGTTTTCTTCAGGGAAAGATGGAATTCCAGGCACAGGAAACTGAACAAAAGCAATGCGGTGGGAATTGTGACAGTATTGGGATATATTGGGAAGGATCAGGAGAGGCAGCATGATTCAGTGGTGAAAGCATGTTGAAGTTGTATTCAAAGGGTGTGAGTCTACCTTACAGGTCTGAGACACCTTAACATCCAATTTATTCATTTGTGAGCCAACTGGACTAGAACAGTTCTGTCAGATAAATAGAAATGGTTCCCTGGGGGTTGAATGTCGATTTACAAAACTACAAATTAGTTTTATCTACAGAGTATTATATTTTTATCCAATTTTCTAAATACTTCCCAATTAAATTTTAATGTGGTTCAGATTGTAAATCTTTCAACCTACCTCCAGGTTGTTTGACACCTTCTAAGTTCTCAGCCAACTCAAAACCTGTGATTCTAGGATCCTTTGAATGGTTGATAAAAGGATGAGGTACCATGGAAAGATGGGGTGATATCAAATTTGGGAGAATCTTGTTTCTAGGAAATATGAAGAATTGGGGTACTGAAGAGTAGACAGTGATCTCGAGAATATACAAGAGAACAACTGGTTTTCAGGGAAAATTAAATGTCCCTTAAGAAAAAAAGGAAGAAGGGCTCCCTCTTTTTTCTAACAAAAGAAGATAGGAGGAAAGAGAGAGGGAGGAAAAGGCAACCAGAAATTCTGATCTGTGTTAAGAGGTTGAAGGATGGAAGAATGTTATTTAAATCTCTCAGTGTAGGTATTAAATGAGGAAAGGAATGGGGAAAGAAACACTATTGACTGCTGAGAACTCAGGAGCTGTAGCCTCCCTTTGTTGGGGCACAGTCACAGCTAAGCCAGTAGAGTTAGAAGAAGAAATGGTAGTGGTGGGTGGTGGCTACCTACTGAGGAGGCTATTTGTTGACCTGATTCAAATAGTACAGATCCATTGAGATCCCCAAGTCTTCTTGGGCTTTCTGTCTTGGACTTGACAGGGAAGTGTGAGGATTCACATGGACACGAATGATCGTCCTAAAGAATCCTGCAAGTTTTGCTAAGAAGGAAGAAATCTTAGGCAAGAAACTGAGATCATCTTACAAGGGAGAGGTGATATTTTCATCAGACAACAAAGATTCCTCAGAAGAGAAGGACAGATTTGGGAAGAGGAGTCTGAGAAACGAACCTGGATTTCTAGACCAGAGGCATGTGATCAGCAGCACTAGGGAAGATTTAACAAAATAAATAAAAACATGAGAGAGCGTAGATAACATTACATTTTAAAATTAAGTTCATCCCTGCAGCCACAGGGATCCTTGTGGATAGATTAGTGGCCCTTATTTCTGTTTGAATTTGACATCACTCACCTAGATCCCAACTTTAAATATAAGAATGACATGGGGCAGCTGGTGGAATGCAGTAGTTAGAGCTCAGGAGGATCCAAGCTCAAATGTAGCCTCCTACTCTGAACAGGTCACTTAACACACACAATACCTATTTGGAATACACACACACGTATGAGTATATGATATATAGTATAAATGTGTGAACACATGTATACACATGTGTAATGTGTGTACACATGTGCACATATACACAGACATATAAAGCAATGCTACATATGTACACGAGCATATATAACATGTATATGTATGTTTGCATATATCATAATATATAATTACACAATATGCATACATTTTATACACACATTTATGCATGTGCATGTGTTTGTGTATATATGTCCATATATTCACACAGAGACACAACACATTTATTATACATATATGTCCACATATACATACAAACATATACATGAATGTGTAAAGCTGCATATTCACACAATACACACTGTGTACGTGTATATACGTATTGTGCTCATATCTATATATTTATCCATACACATTCACATATGAATACCGGGCTCATAGCCAAGGCAGGGGGACGTTGAACAAGAGCTGACAAAGGACCTGTTGGCTTTCATTCTTACATATGTAATCCAGGGGGTTACCAACTGAAAAGGGAGGGAGGGAACTTTTCCATCAAGTAGATAGGAAGTATCTCTAGAGTAAGAAGGAGAATTGCGGTAGACATGGGACACTCCCTAGGAGAGGAGCCAGTGACCCAAATCCGTCCATAACAAATATACAAAGAAGACAATAAATAATATGAAACAGTTTGACCTTTGAGCTGTCACCCAGATTCAATGCAGTGGATTCACACCAGAAGCTGGAATCTAGCGCAGGTCTGAACCTTTTTGTGGAGACCCCTCTTAGCCAGACTCTACCTCTCCCTTGACTCTGCTATTCTAATTGAGCTCCCCAGTATCAGGAGGGTGGTCTCATCTCGTAGAGCTGGCTCTTTATGCTAGGACTGCAGGCAGATCTTTTTAAGGAGAGAGACTGGGGCTTGTCCCAGGTTCATGGCCCGTAGCTGCTGCCATCCTAACCTGTAGCTTAGCAGCACTGCCTTCTTCAGGACCATTCCCAACTAGAGACTCAGCACACTCAACAGGCCAAGGAGGAGGGGGCAATGAGGGCGGACATCTGAGTCTCCTGCCCCAGCCTGCACTTTTCTCATTTTATCATACACAGGCAACAACAGGGTGACCATGGCAAAGATGTAACGTGTGCCATCTTGGTTGGACAGGTAGGGAAGCTCAGTTCTGTTTGATCCTTTAGCCCCGTCACACCATCTTGGGCAGTTTTGTACCCACTAAGAACCCTGCTAGCAGTGATATAAATTAGCCTTGGACTTCTCTTAACCTCTGTCACCTCCAGTGAATCCAAGAACTTACAGAGAAGTCAAGCCCCAACTGATGTCCCGCCTTCTGTCTGCTGATTACTTTACACTCTTTTCCCAACCCGTCCATACAAGGCCATACAGAGTGCTAGGGGAGGGACAGCAGCACGGACAGCAGAGGGACAAAAGCAGTTAATGTTTGTCTAGGGTTTTAGGGCTTGGGAGGTTCTCACAGCTCCAAGAAGCAGGGATTAGAGTTGTCATTATCCCCATTTTATAGACAAGTTGGGGAATTTAAATCACTTCCCTATCCATGTATAAAGCACGTATCAGAGGCAGGTTATAAATCCAGATCTGTCCTGACTCCTGGTCCCAATGCTCTTTCCATAATACCAAATTGTCTTGAATATATCCACACACACAACCCACATATATGTGTGCAAACATGTATGTTTGTGTGTATAAGGACACACATGCACACCTATTCTATATAATCCTAGAACCATATAATGTTTGAGTTTGTCATGCATCAACATTTATTACGTTCCTTTTGGGTGGCAAGCCCATTGCTGGGCACAGAACACAGAATGCCAGAAATGGTTCTAGAACCATAGCATGTCCGAATTTTAGTCATTCATTTATTAAGTTCCTTTTGTATGGAAAGCTCAATGCTAGACACAGAACATAGAATTTCAGAGGTGGTTCTAGAACCATAGAATGTCTGAGTTTTAGTCATGCATCAGCATTTATTAAGTTCCTTTTGTATAGAAAGCTCAATGCTAGACACAGAACATAGAATATCAGAGGTGGAAGTGACTTAAGATTGACCATAGAATGTCAAAGTTGCAAAGAACTCTGTGATGTGGAATGTGGAACACAGAATGCAGAGCAAAAAGGCAATTTTTCATTCCTTCATTAATTTGGCAAACCCTTATTAAGCACTTGCTGTGTGCCCAGCACTGTGCTAGTTACAAGAAACAGAGACAAAAATGAAACATTCTGCCCTTCTTTTAGTAAACTACAGCTGGAAGGAACCTCAGAACATGGGAAGGCGTGGATGTCAAAACAGAAAAGCACCTCAGAAGGCTGGAGGCTTCTAGGGAGAAAGTGGCTCTCCTGTGGTCAGCTGGCATCCTGGGAGGGGAGGCGGTAGCTGTAGGTCTCTGGAGGACAGAACCTGCATGGACCAGGGGGTGCATGACTTCCCACAGATGAATGATGCCGTTTCCCAGTCAAGAAGAGGCGTTGAAGCACAAATGTCATCCTTCACCTTGTCTGCTGCTCTAATTACCGGTTTGAGTTTGACTTCCATCCAAAACACTAATCGGCGCCTGAGCTGGTGTCAGATCTGCAGGCGGAAGAGGAGTAACATTTATCAACAAGCACATGCAACATCTGGCAGTCAGATATGCTGCCTGACAAGGCTGCCCACCTCTGCCATGGCTGCCCCCACCCTTCCTGGCCCCTGGAAGCAAGAATAGTGTAGAGTTCTGACTACGTGGCCCTGAGTTCAAGACGAGCTTCGGTCTCCTCTCCCTGTCTCACAGATTTGCTTTGAGGATAAATTGTGGTTTTGTTGTTCAGTTGTCTCACTCCAGTCTGACTCTTCATGATCCCATTTAGGATTTTTTAGGCAAAGAGATTGAAGAAGTTTGACATTTTCTTCTCCAGCTCATTTTACACACAAGATAACTGAGGCAAATAGAGTGAAGTGACTTGCCCAGGGTCACCCAGCTAGGAAGTGCCTAAGGCTGGATTTGCAGGAAGGCTGATGAGTCTTCCTGATTCCAGATCCAGCACTCTATCCATTGTACCACCCAGTTGCCTCTCAGGTAACATGCTTTATATATATGCTAGCTCTTGCTCTTGTTGGTATTGCTCTCAGAGACAAATTACTTTCAGTGCCTTTCTTCCTGATTCTGTGAAATGAAGGTGTTGAGACTTGGGGATTTCTTAAGGTTCCTTCCCACCCAAATCCTATGAATTATGAACAGGGAACCATGTTCACATGCTTTACAGACTAGTGGCAAAGAATTCCCCCTCCCTCTAGCCCATGTAGTAATTAGGGCTCACGAGGGGTGGCACATGGAGGAGATTCTGAATCACTTGTTCTGTGGTCCCCATGTGCCCACCTGTGACCCCCATGGGCCTTCCCAGATCTCTAGTGCAACCCCCTGGCAAAGGGGCTCCGGGATGGGGAGAAATTGTCTCCCTCTTCTTAGCATCTTCTGGCTCTGTTTCAACTGTGTTCAGAGCCCTGAGTCTGCTGTGACAACTGAAAGTTGCCATGGTAACATGAGCAAAGAGGGAATTGGTCCCTGCTCTCTCCTCCCACCCCCATCCACTCCAACCACTCATTGGCACAAAGTCTTGGTCGCATCCTTGGGTCTGTCAGATGCCTCGGTTGGGATGAGCTTTGCCCCTGCCGCACTCTGTTTATTTTCTCCAAACCTCTGAGGCTTCCTGTAGCTTTTGGATGGGAAGGTTTTGGAATCTATCTCCTGCAAGTATCAGATGGTTACAGAGAAGACATAATAGACTTTTTCTGCTTGGTCCTAGAGGGCAAAACTGAGAACAGGAAGAGGAAATGTTCAGTCATGTACAAACTCTTTGTGACCCTGTTTGAGGTTTTCTTGGCAGAGACACTGGAGTGGTTGACCTTTCCCAGTTCATTTTATAGCTGAGGAAACTGAGGGAAACAGGGTTGAGGGATTTGCCGAGAGTCACACACTATGTAGATGTCTGAGACCCAGATTTGAATTTAGGTCTTCCAGACTCGAGGCCTGGTGCTCGATCCACTGCGCCAGATAGCTGCCCCTGTGCCAACTAGGCTAGGAAGGTGACTTAGAACTTTGTAGTTCTCTCTCTCTCTCTCTGTCTCTTTCTGTCTGTCTCTCTGTCTCTATCTGTCTCTCTTTCTCTGTCTCTCTCTCTGTCTCTCTCTCTGTCTCTGTCTCTCTGTCTCTTTCTGTCTGTCTCTCTGTCTCTGTCTGTCTCTCTTTCTCTGTCTCTCTCTCTGTCTCTCTCTCTCTCTCTGTCTCTCTGTCTCTTTCTGTCTGTCTCTGTCTCTTTCTGTCTGTCTCTCTGTCTCTGTCTGTCTCTCTTTCTCTGTCTGTCTCTCTGTCTCTCTGTGTCTCTCTGTCTCTTTCTGTCTGTCTCTCTGTCTCTTTCTGTCTGTCTCTCTGTCTCTGTCTGTCTCTCTTTCTCTGTCTCTCTCTCTCTGTCTCTCTCTCTGTCTCTGTCTCTGTCTCTCTCTGTCTCTCTCTCTCTCTCTCTCTCTCTCTCTCTCTCTCTCTCTCTCTCTCTCTCTCTCTCTCTCTCTCTCTCTCTCTTCCCTTATTTTTATGAGTTAAGTACTGTAAGTTTGATGATCTCTCATTTACAAAAACTGAGGCCCAGAGAGGCAAATTGATTTTTTATAAGGTCCCAGTGTATTTTATTAGAATTGATTCAAATCTGTTCAAGCTGATCTATGATGGAACAGATTACTTTCAAGAGCAAAGAATGGATTTGTCTCCCAACGGGTTCTCCCAAGAAGGATGAGGGAAGGTGGAGGTTTGGGCAAGTTAGAGCCATTCACTAGACCTCTGTGACATAGAATCTCAGGATAACCTCAAGGGTTCCAGCCTGTGTTGGGTTTTCTCTCTATGACATCCCCAGTCATGAGAAGCTTCCCCTTCTTGACTCAGTGCATATTATGTCTGGACAGCTTTCATTCAAGAAAATTTTTCTTTATCTGCAGCTGAAATCAGCTTCTCTGCAATATCTCCCATCCCCCCTCACTTGATCCTCTGAGGTAATCAGACCAGGAGGATGATGGATCCACCTTACAAAGCAGGCAGGGTCCCGGCGAGGCTAGCCCCCCAGGCCTGATCTCTAGGAAATGGGTGAGACTTTGGATAGCCAGTCACAGCTAAGTTTTCCTGGGCCAGATGAGAGCGTCTCTGCCTGTCTTCCCACAATTCAGTCGTGACAGTAATGGAGACGGTCCCTTGGGGACTGACAGGAGCTTTGGTTTTATGCTGTATGCTAGTCTGTCAAACTGATTTTCTCATGGGCAAACGCAATTGCCTTGGGTAGAACACTCTCAGTGACTCATCCTGTCTCAGTCTGGGTGGGATCATAGGTTTAGATCTGGAAGAGGTCTGAGATGCATCTCGTCTAAACTGTTCATTACACAGCTAAGGAAACTGAGTCCGAGAAAGATCAAATGACTTGCCCATAGCTTAGCACAGAAGCTGGCATTTAATAAGTGCTTGTCGATTGCCCACAGCCCTATGGGTAAGAAGGGGGCTGAGTGGGGATTCTGAATCTAAATTCAGTGTTCTTTCTCTACTGTACCACTCTGCTTTCCAAAAGGATCTAGCTCTTGGAAGGCTTTGCCAGGAGAGCAAAAGCTTGGGGAATTATGGGGCCGCTCCTGGTGCCCTGTAGCTTTGGCACTGAAGTTCCAGGCCGTGGAGGACGACAAGGCAGGAAAAAGCCATCAAAAAGCATTTAATAACTTCCTGTCAGGCACTGGGCTAAGGGTTGGGGTCTTGAAGTTGAAACGAGGTTCCAGTCTAGAACGCGGGGCAGATCGCCGAGGAGCCTGCTTGGGGAGAAGTGAATCCATTCCAGAGCAGGGAGCTGTTGCTCGGCCATAAATATTCCATGATGTGGGAAGTGAAACCGAACCCTTGCAACGACAAGCTGCTCCTGCAGTCGTGTGGACAGATAGAATCTGAGCGGGATTCGGAGAGAAAACCCTGGATGAGATTTGTAGTGACAGATGCCCATGTGGGTGCACACACCATCCACGGCAGCTTCAGGAACGTGCGGCCTGCAGCCCAGCCCCACAGCCACTTCCTCAGAATGTTCCGCGACTTGGCTTGGTGGGACTTGCTCAGAGGAAGCCTGGGTACGGGGAAACAGCCACAGATGGAGCGCTTCCCATTGCTCTGGTGCCTCCAGTTAAAATGAGCGAGGTGATCTCAGTGGATTTATCCCCAGCGCTGACGTCGTTCCAAGGTCGCTTCCAACTTTGTTTACTCTATGTTCTAGGGTCCTCCTCCCTCTGCATTCTATGTTCTAGGGTTTCTTTCTGCTCTAATATCAATTCTAAGGTCCCTTCTGGAGCTGCAGTTCTGACAGACCTTACTGGCTTGAAAAGTATTTCTAGGTTCTCTCCTATTTCAGGGAGTAAATTTCTCTTCTGAACCTCAGTTTACTTTTCTGTCAAAAGAAATCTTCCAAGCCACTTCCTTACTTCCCTGTTAGTGTTGCTGGGAGGATGAAATGAAACCAGCACTTATTAAGTACCGACTGTGTGCCATGCACATAATAGGCACTGGGGAGTCAAAGACAAAAATGAAATAATCCTTCTGCCCAAGGGGCTTACATTCTAGTGAGGAGGACAATGTGTAAATACATGTTGACACAATACAGCACAAAACAAAAGGTTAGGATTTTCACTGGGGGAAAGCATTAGCAGCTGGGGGCTTCATGCCGTTGGTGGGACTTGAGCTGAGCTTTGAAGGGCGCTCAGAGACTTAACAACCAGGGTTTTGGAGCTTTGAAGATGCCCAAGGGCACGAAGAAAGGAGTATTAGATGAGGAACAGGATTAGTCCAGTTGGGCTGAGGTATAAAGTATGTGAGGGGGAGTAATGAGAGGCCTGCAAAGGTGTGAAGGATTTTAAATGTCAGGCAGAGAGATTTTTATTTGCTTCTACAGGTAAGAGGGAGCCTGGAGGTTCCTGAGCAGAGGAGTGGCCTGGTTAGAACTGGGCTTTGGGAACATCACTTTGGCAGTGATAAATTGGAAAGGGGGCATTTGGGACAGGGAGACCAATTTGGTTAAAAGATTGATCATAGATGGTTAATAGATGGGAGAGAACAATTTGAATAAAGGAGATCTAGTAGTTTTTCCCCTTTTGTAAGCCTTAGGCTTTTTTTAAGTTGTCGCCACTGAGCGGGCCTTAAGCGGATCTGCCAGTTGTTCCTAATGGCGGGGGAGGGGGCTTGGGGAGGGGGAGGGAGGCCCAGTGCTCCCAGGCCTTTCCTGGAAGGAGAGACCGTCCCGGAGGGTTTTGCCTCCCAGGCATCTGTTGGCTTTAGGGGTGGAAAGCCTTATGAACCTTAATTTCTCCATCTTTAAAAAGGGGAGGTGATAGACCTCCTACGGACGTCAGAGACCAGACTGAGACTTCGGAGATCTCAGGTTTAGAGCTGTGGGCGAGGATCACCCAGCCCATCTTTTCATTTTACAGATGAGGAAACTGAGGTCCAGAGAAATAGAGTCATTTGCCCCAAATCCCCTTCCTCGGGGGCTCAGTCATCGAGCTCGGAGATTTGTGTCCCTCAGACACGTGTGTTATTTCACCCCGTCTCTCACTCCGATTCCTTTTGTCTTCCCTTCCTCCGTACCCGTCCCCACGTGGTACACCCTGAGTACAGCGAGCCTCGTTCTGATTGGGCAGGAGTCAGCCTGTCCTGGGAGGGGGCGGGGCAGCGCCCGTCGGGAGGGAGGGAGGGGAGGGCGCCAGGGGCCCTATCCTTCTGCCCGGACCGTGGGATTATTGAAAGCCCACTTCTCAGAGGTGAAGCCTGAGTTCCAGCGCGCAGTTACCCTGAGCTGGGTCTCCTTACTCCGCCCCCGGCCCGCGGCTCCCGCCCCAGCGGGCTCCTCCTCCTCTGGCTAGCGGAAGGAGGGGGCCGGGGCGGCCATTGGTGATCGGGTCTCCGATATTTACCAGTCACGTGGGCGTGTCGCTGCTTTCTGTGTGCCTCAGTTTCCTCCTCTGTAACATGGAATAATAACAGCCCCTCTCCCGAGGGCTGAGAAGGTCGGATGAAAGCTCTGGAAGTGCTTTGCAAACCTTAAAGCGCCTCCATGGATGCTAGGTGACGTTTTTGTGTCACGGACTACATGTGACGCCATGAACACAGAATTTCGACGGCCGAGGGCCTCACGTTCTAGAGGCCGGAGGGCTCTGGTCGGACTCCCGCCTCCTGCGGAACAGGAACCCGGCTCAGAGACTCCGCACTCGGGCACTTTCACTGCAAGCTCGCCAGCATTAGGTTAACAGCCTGGGAGCCGGGTGGGAGGGGGCCGCGCCCCGGGACCTCTCGGAGACTGTCAGGTAGAACCCTAGCCAGTAGTGAGGAAACGGTGCAGGAAGAACTGGCCCAAGGCAGAAGTGCGGGCCGCTCCCCGGGCTTCCAGCCGGATGAGGCTGCACCATTCACCCCCCCTCTCCCATTGCAGAGTCTGAAGAGGGAGATCCATGGGACTGGGCCCCCATCCCAGAACTCCCCCCCATCCGGATCCATCCGGACCCATCCGGTCCCATCCGGACCAAGTGTACCTGTCCGGCGTGGGATCCGGGAGGGCAGTGGCGCAATGCTTCCACCTTGTGGCCGCAAAGGGAAAGTCAGGGAGGAACCCCGCATCTGCCCGGGGCTCATCTCTCAGCCCCCGCTACCCCCAGAGCCGCGAGGTTCCCTGCCCCTCCCCCAGTATCAGATTGCTAATTTCTAACTTTTGGTGAGGAGCGCTTGGAGAGGCGGGCAGAGTTCCTGGCTCGGAATGAGTTAGAACCCGGTTCCCCTCCCGCCTGTGGCTCGGACAGGCTCCGTCATCCCGGCAACCCTGCTGGCGCTGAAGCGGCCCGGAGCCCCAGAACGGCTGCATCTGGCCGGGTGAAATCGCAGAGCCAGTCTCCCGGCCCCTCCCCCCACTCAAGATGCGCTCTATAGATCACATTTAAATTAATTTTAAGAGAAAATTTCCTTGTGTCCATTAAGGGGAATTTTAGAATGCAAAACGGGACTTTGGATCGACGCCCCCTTTCACTTTTATGTAGGTCCCGGGCTCGGCCGGGGCCCCGGGACTTGGGAGAGTGACTGTGCCCTGGGGAAGACTATTCCAGTTTTAGGGGTCCCTAAGCCCCAGCGGGGTCTCTGATCCGGGGTCCGCCTCCCCAGTCTCTGTCCGGCGGGGAGGGGGCAGGTGGCCGAGCCCAGAGGCGCGGGAGTTTTAGCTCTGTTCCCGCCAGGCCCGGAGCACGCCGCACTTCCTCCCTGAGCGCTGCTCTGTGGTACGGGCCTTCGGGTCTGGCGGGACCCCGAGGCCTTCTCCTCACGCCCCGGCCCTAGGAGCCCCAGCCCGGCCGCCCCGGGGCTTGTCCTCGGCACACCTTGCCCTGCCGGGGTTGCCATGAGAACCTTCAGCCAGAGGGATTAATGGCTGTCTTGTTCCCATGGAGACCGAAGCCTAGGTGGTGCCATGTGCCGATGCGGCTGGGGCCGGGGCCCAAGGCCTTCCTGTGGGGGGAGAAGGGAGGCGCGGGGGCCGTGACGGGGGCCAAGCTGCCCCCTGTGGCCTGCACTGGGTGATCTGTAGCACATAACGACAGGGGAGCGCGGGTCCTCGTCTCAAGGATGGCTGCCCGGTACTCGGAGCCCCACAGCTCCTTGGGGCTGCCTGCGGTCCGCGAGGCAGGCCCCGCCCCGCCCCCTGTCTCTGGTTTGCACGGTATATGAATGAGGGTCTCGTTCCCAGGAGGCGCTCCTGTGCTGTGGCGGCCGCCCCTCTCCAGGCCGATGGGAGCTCAGAGTTCAAAGCAGCACAGGAAGCCGGGGCCCCTAAAGCGGGGCCACCGGAGAGATGGGTAAGCATGAACAGCACCCCCGCCCTTCCCCCTCCCGCTGGGGTGTGAGGTTCCCCGCCCAGGGCCCAGAGCTCCCACCGATCTTCAGAGCCCAGAATCTCCTCCCAGGACGCTTCCTCTCTAGGCCTTGACCTTCCTCTCTTCCCTCCCCCCTCCAACTAATTTTGAAATAAAAGGTTGGTCCTTCCTGTCCATGAGCCTGGGGGAGATAATGAGGAGGGAAATTAGAGAGGGAGATTGCCCCAGTTTCCCTGTGGTCTGCTCCCTGGCTGTCCCCTTGTCCCTGGGCCCCGCTTCCCCTGCCCCAGCGTTCTCCATCATCACCATCACCATCGCTGCCATTGGTCTCCTGTAGCCTCCTTCTCAGTCCTCTCTGCTGCTCCAGGCGTAGGAACCCTTGCCCTCGAGAAGCACCCCAAGGACACCCCTCCCCCTTCTTCCAGGCAGTCCAGACCCATGGACCCCTGAGGAACGCTGTCAGGGAAGTGAATGAATCTGTCCTAGATAGTCTCAGGGGAAAAGGTCATCTGGGGTGGCAGCCCAGGGGGCAGCAAGGGTAGAAAGGTGCCAAGGGGAATTCACCCCTTCTTTTCCCCTCCAGGAAGGCTACGAGGAGGAGGAGGAATTACAGGAGTGAAGGAAGGGAGACGGTCCGGTGAGCTGGCCGGGGAAGGGTGTGGCCAAGCAGAGGAAGAAGGCCTGGCTGAAGGGGAGCGTGGGCCGGGGAAGGAGATGATGGCTCAGTGAACGAGGGGCCGGGAGGGAGCAGGAAGGCAGCGGAAGGCTTGGAGCTGGAGAATCAGGATCCTGGAAGGCGAATTAGACCCTGAGGGTGGTCAGGGGAGGAGCACGGAGGTGGGAAATCAGACCTCAGAGCCACAGGTAGAAATGGCAGTGACTGAAGTCACCGTCCACTGGGTGGACACCAGCCCTCCTGCTGGACTGTTGGTTGGGGGTCAGGAGGTACTCATGTTAGAGACCCTGAGCTGGCCCCCCACAGTGACCTTTACCTGCCTGTTCTCCTGTCTGTTGCCCTTAGGATGCAGAACCAGACAGTACGCTTAGAGCCCGGTTAGAGTTCTGGGTCCCATTCTGGGGACCCCCTTTTAAAGAGGGACTTTGAGGAACAGGTATATTCAGAGGAAGGTGCTTGGTATAGTTTGGGCAGAAGAGTGAGCCCTCCTGAAAACTGGTTGAAGGCCCTCCATACGTGTAACCTGGAGGAGAGCTGGGAGGATGTGATCCCTGGCTTCAATACTCGGTCGGTGTGTGGAAGAGGGATTATACTCTGGCTGGCCCTGGACAACAAGTGGCAGAGTTTTAAGGGTTAATGTCAGGAAAAGCATTTGAACAATTAATGTTGTCCAAAAGGGGGGTGTTCTGTCTCAGGAGGAGTGAGTCTTCCAGCACTGGCAGTATGCAAGAATCCACTTTTGTGGCAGGAGCACAGTAGGTGCTCAAAACATATGAAGTCATCAGATGTATTTCCTTATTAGTCATGTTGGGGCAAAACAAGAAAAATAAAGAAAGTGAAAAAAGTACGCTTCTCTTCACTCAGAGTTCATCAGTTCTCTGGGGAGGTGGATGTGATTTTTCATCGTGAGCCCTTTGCAATTAGCTCGGTTTGTGGTCTTGTTCAGAGTACCTAAGTCATTCCTAGTTGATCATTGCACAGTATTGCTCTTCCTGTCTCCAATCTTCCCTTGGCTCTGCTTGCTTCCTTTTGTATCAGCTCATAGAAGTCTTGTCGGGTTTTTTCTGATCATCATTTCTTATATTTTGAAGGAAATGCTAGATTTCATTTAGAAGTCTGATGAAAATACAGATGTACTTTTTCCTCATCCAAGTTAACAGATTTCCTGAAATCTACTCATAGATTATAATATATACATATATAATTATATATAGGTTATAAGCTCCTCATCGTGTCCGATCCCCTCATTTTCTAGATGAAGAACAGAGGTCCAGAGACTTATTTATTGCACAGGTATTAAGTGGGGAAATCAGGATTAGAATCCAGCTTTTCAGAATCCAAATACAGAGTTTTCTCCACTATTCCATGTTGTGGACAGCTTGTTCCGGGAGCACTGGTACTTTCCTCCTGGGTGCTTCTCTCCAGGCGACCAGGTGGTGGTGGGGGTAGTGGGGCAGGTGGTGGTCTCCTCCAAATGGCTGCTGTACTGGGGAAGGAATCACTGGGTGAGGAGATGGAGGCTCTTGTGCTGGGGATGCTTGGGGGGTGGATGAGGTGGAATGCTTTTTTCAGAGGCGCTCTGAAGATTGCCTAAGTGTTCTTGAGTCCAGAGGATGAGCTTGAGAATCATGAGCTGCCCCAGTAACAGCTTTAATGAGCGGGAGATTGACCTAATGGGCCTTTGATTAGCGGAGATAATGAATCCTGTAGCTCTTGAGTCCAGGAGAAAGAACATTAGGGAGCACTCTCGAGGCCCTCCTTGAGACTAGCTTCCTTAAAACAAAGTTCTCTGTTGGCTGCACCCGGAATCTCAGGCTCACGGCATCAAGATCCGAAGGGATTTTAGGGAGCAGTGAAGCAAGTCCAATTTCTTTTACATGGGCAGAACCTGAGGCCTGGAAGGACACACAGCCGTCAGACCCAGAATTCAAACGCTTTGATCAGATCTGGATTCTTCCTCTAAACCCTACTTATTCTGAAATCAGGACAGTGGCTAACCAGGGCTGATCTGAGGTAACTTTTTCCCCATGAAAATTGGTACTGAGGCAAATTCAAAAGTTGAGTTTGAATCTAAAAGTCACTTAACAATTAGAACATGTTTCCTCACGTTTAAGATGGAAATTAATACTATAGCAACCACACACATTAAAAATCTCAACAAAATCCCCTTGTGAACTGTAAAGAATAATAGAAGGGCAAAGTATTCTTATTATTAATAGTTATTTATAATTGTATCTATTTTAGTGTCCACAAGGTTTTTCATAGATCTTTGTTACTTGTTGGTACTAGAGGAATATTCATTTAAAGACAGATGTGCTTTGGGTCCCTAAAGGTCCTGGCTTTGATGCTGGACCATCCAGGATGGTCTGAATCAGGGGATGGGTGAGAAAAAAGTCCTGAGCAGGGTTGTGCTGTGTGTGTGTGTGTGTGTGTGTGTGTGTATGAGAGAGAGAGACAGAGACAGAGAGACAGAGAGACAGAGAGACAGAGAGACTGAGACTGAGACCAAGAGACGAGAGAGAAGCAGACAGAGTGATAGTCTGAGATATATAGGCAGACAGAGAGTCAGGTATTTAGTCAGAGAAACAGACAGTCTGAGATATAGAGATAAAGAGAGAGTCTGAGATATAGGGATATGCTGAGACATAATAATCTGAGACACAGAGAGAGATAAAGAGACAGCTGGAGATAAAGAGACAGACAGTCTGAGATATAGGGACAGAAGTAGAAATGATCTAAGATGGAGAGACAGATAAAGTGACAATTAGAGATACAGAGAGAGTTAGGGAGAGACACCATTAGGAAATGTACCGATATTTCTTAAGGAATTTTTGCACTATTACATTTGATTTTCTTCACATTAATGACTTTTCTATCATTAATGATATTGCTATATTTTCCTCTCTTAAGGAGAATGGCCTTTGAACTGGGAAGGATGAAAAAGAAATGTTAGGGAAGTGATTTCCGAAAAGAAGCAGGGAGATGGGCACCTAGTTGCTTTTGAGGAGTCCAAGACCACTGGCCCAGGTGAACAACTCTCTGGGGAATAGCCACTGAGAGTGAGAGCTGATACTTCAGGAGAAGTATCATGGCACCAGAGAAGAGCAAAAGCTTTGCTCATTTCCAAAAGAGAGAAGAGTAAAAGTGCAAATTCAAGGTCCCTGAGCAAAATCTAGACTCTAAATTCTCTGAAATCCTTGGGATGGTTAGTGAACATCTAAAAAGGAATCTATGGGCCCATAAGAGTCCTTCATGCTTCATAAAGAGAAGGTTATATTAGACCAACTTCCTTTTCTTTAGCCAGGTTACTCACCTGGCAGATCAAGGCAGCTGGGATTGGGGGAGGAGTACATAGTGCACAGAGTACCAGACCTGAGGACAGGAAGTTCTGAGTTCAAACTTTGCCTCAGACAATTCTTAGTTGTGTAATATTTTACAAGTCATTTCATCTCTGCTTCAGTTTCTTCACCTGTAAAATGGAGATATTAGCACTTATCTATGGGGTTATTGTGATGATCAAATGAAATGATATTTATAAAACACTTTGCAAACCCTAAAGTACTATATAAATGCTAGCTATTATGCTAGTTATCAAGAGAATGCTATAGACAATATTTTATCTCATGTTAATCTTGTGAAAAAGATGGATAGGTATGGCTACAATGAGGTGGATTTTGAACCAGCTGAATGACTAGATTTAAAAAGTCATCATTATTGTATCCTTGGAAGAAGTCTTGAGTGAAGTGTTGCAGGTATCCATTTAGTGACTTGGATAAAGGTATAGTTGAGACATATTTACAAAATTTGCAGTTGCCAAAAAAGCCCCATTGTCTGGTGGACTAGAAACTTGGGATGAATCTAAGTAGATGAAATTTACTTGGGAACAAATGCAAAATTAATTGCAAAATGAATGCAATTTATTACATGAATAATTACTTTTATTTTTTATTTATTCATTTTTTTCTGAGGCTATTTTTTTCTGTGACTTGCCCAGGGTCACACAGCTAGGAAGTGTTAAGTGTCTGAGACCAGATTTGAACTCCGGTCCTCCTGAATTCAGGGCTGGTGCTCTGTCCACTGCACCACCTAGCTGCCCCTTACTTTTATTTTCTATTAAATTTATTTATACTTAATTATAAAATTAATATAAAACTTAAATATGAGATCTGGGCACAAGAAGTTGAGTCACATATACAAAATGGGGGAGACGTGATTAGATAGGATTTTGTCTGAAAAAACTTTAACATAAATCTACAGAATGGTGTGGTCATCCAGAAAGCTGATATGATCTTGGATCAGTTTCACTAATAGAGACCTAGCTTCCAAGAATGAAAAGGTGAGCCCCCAGCCCTGCCCTGGACAGACCACATTTATCTGGAGCATTTTATCCCGTTCTGGCCATTCCCTTTTGGGTGGACATTAGGAAGATGAATCATATCTTGAGGAGGTCAAAGAGATTGAAGAAAGGACTGGAAGCTATGAAGAGAGGAACTAAGAGAAGAAAAGACTTGGTGGGCTGTGGAGGATGTCCTCAAGATTTGGAGAGGAAGCAAGTGGAAGAGAGGTTGAACATATTTAGTTCTGCTCCAGAAGGGATGAGTGGAAATGGCAAAAGAGGCAAATGTAGGCTTGATGTCAGGAAACAGGTTCTCACAATGGGAAATGTCTCACAGTGGGAATTGTCCTCCTGGGAGCAGGAGCTTCCCCTTCCTCTGGGGTCTTTGATCAAAGCTGAGTAATCATCAGTCTGGGAGATTGGAGATCTCTTTCATTTGGGGGTTGGACTAGACAGCTCTTGGGATTGCTTCTAACTTTGAGATTGTGTGATTTCTACTCATAGGATGTATGAGTTCATAATACATGAGTAACAGTGCATATTAAGTAAGTAGCATATTGGTAATTGTTTTTCACATTTGCACATTGCTTTGTTATTTACATAATAATTTACTCTTTTCATAATTCACTTTCCAGTTTACAGAGAGCCTTAGTTTACAAAAGACTTCTCTCTCATGAAAGACTTGTTAAAGAAGCACAAAAAGGGTTATTATCCCTATTTCACAGATGAAGATACTAAGAGGAAATGAGATCAGTTCAATTCAGTGAGATCAATTCAATGCTGGTAATTCAAAGATGAAAAACAATACATTCCTTGTCCCCCAAGAGCTTACAATCTAGTTGGGGGTGGGGTGTGACACAAGGTTATGTGCTGAGCCTGTGGCAGAAATAGGAGCAAAGTCCGGCTCTCCTGATTTGTTCATCCCAGGGATTTTTTCACTGTAACAGTCTCCCTCAAAAAACACACACACACACACACACAAAACAACACCAAAAACAAACAAACAAACATTTTGGTGGGGAAGCAAAAGGGAGGAAGATCAGGTTAGCAAAAAACCCTACCAGTGATGTTTTTCACTGATTTGGAAGAATCTTTTTTGTTCCTGGTTGCCTGAATGAGGGATGAATGAGGTTGTACTCATTAAGGTCAATGATGTTATTTTGAGAAGGGCTCTTTGAACATACAGGGAGATTGTTATCTTCCTATGCTTGGTCTTTGGGAATGAACCTATATGAACTTCAGACTCAGCTTGCCTTCATGCCTCTTAAAAGAAGATTATAGGAAAGGAAGGTTTTAGATATTGGTTGTTTTTTATTTCAGTCTCTGTTTTCTGCCCCTTCTTATTTTCTTGCTTAATCTCTCAATCTCTCTATCTCTTCCCAGTCTATTTCTCTCTGTCTCTTTTTCGTTGTTTATCTCTGTCTCACTGTTATCTCTCTCCATCTGTTTGTCTCTCTCCCTATTATCTTTCTCTGTCTCTGTCTTTATGTCTCTCTGTCTCTTTCTCTCAGGATTTCTTGATTTGTCTCAGCCTCCTTGTCTCGTTCCCAGTTTCTCTCTGTCTTCTTCTGCCTCTTTTTCTGTCTTTCTCTGTCTCCCTATTATCTCTCTGTCTATTTTCTGTCACTCTATTTCTTTCTCTGTCTCCCTGTTATCTTTCTCTGTTTCTGTCTTTCTAATTATGAGTAGTTTCTTAGTCAGATCTGGATCAAGTCAGAGTGGTCAGTTGCCTGACCCTACACCATCTCTAGGCCTTCCATTTTGGGAGCCCTCATATAGCCTCAGCTGCTTGGATGACTCCAAGCAGCTGCTTTAGCTGACATCTCTGATTGTAGAATAAATTGGGTACATCAGCTGGCGTACTTTCAAGTCTCACCTCCTGTATCTCAAGGGAAATCAGAGGGTAAGGCAAATGAAGATCAAAGCTCCCTGCAGCCTTAGACAAGGACGTCATTGCAACCAAGGCACAGGCAGAGACACGCTCAGTACCAGCAGGCGAGCAGCCCCTAATTGGGAGCTGGGATTTGGAGACAGGCAGAGTGTGTGTTTCTCCATGTGTCTGTATCCCTAAGAACACCCCCCATTTATCTAGTGTTTAGCAATTTACAAAGATCTTTGTGAGAATGGAAGTCTCAGTCATAAAATAGGAAACTAAGGTCCAGACCAAGGTAGGAACTTGCCTAAAGGCCCTGTAAGAAGTAAGTGTTAGAACTGAGCCTTACAGAATCAAACCTTCTTGTTCATTATGGTATATGTTATACTCCTTGTACCAGGAATTGGCAGCTAGACACACTGGGATGTGGCTTTGGCCACAATTGGTCCACTCAACAATATCGAGAATTCATAAAATTTGGTCCTTGCTCCATTCTGAGTAGCCTTGTCCTATATCAGATCCCAAGGCCATCGTGTTGTCCAAACTTACCCAACCTGATGAATTCATTCAGACTACAGTGTTAGAGTTCTTTGTTCTTCCTTTCAGGATTTTTTTGCTCCTTAAAATAAGGGTTTAAAGAAGGTAGTGCTGAATTCCAAATAAATGTCTTGCAAACAGTGAAACTTTAGTGCTAGTAGAAAAGAGATTTGGGTGGGTGTTTGCATGTGTTGTAAGGAGATGGGGAAGATTTCCCTATCCTCCCATATCATATACTACATGGGTGACCACCTACTCTTGCTTGTATGTAGGAGAAACTCTGCTGTTGGTTTGTCTGCTTCAGGCAGCTCAGAGTGATGTGGTCCCACAAGATAAGTTGTCCAGTTTATTCCTGACTCAGAGACACTGGGAAGGGCAGCCTGGAAAGAGTGTGGAATTCTCTCCTGGGGATGTTCTGCTTGGTTGAGATAGGCTTGTTGGGGACCATGGTGAATCTGAGGTTCAGGCCTGATTATTTATGCTAAAGCCCTTTTTCACTTGGGTCTCGACCATAGTTTGAAATGTAAGCTCCCTGGGCACAAGTCTATAGCCTAAATTATTTCAGGAAGTGTATTCTAGCTCAGAGACTACCCCCATTGGTGTGGGAACTTCTGTAGTACCCTGCAGGCTGCCTGGGGAACTGTTTCAGCACCTTGGATAGAGCACAACCCTTCTCAGAGTCCTCTACCTCAGACCTCATTTTGCAACTGTCAGGTTAGAACTGTACTTTAGACTGCTTTGGCAGGACAGAGACTGTGATGTCCTTTCCCCTTCCCGTGGTCAATACTGTCCATTGTCAGTCCAAATTAAATGGTGTAGAATCACTGAATTTTAAAATAGGACGGAACCTGAGAAGTCATCCAATCTATCCTTCTACCTGCTTCAGGAGTCTTCAGTAACAGTCCTGGCATATAGAGTGAGTCTCCAGCTTCTGCTTGAGGACATTCTGTGATGGAGAATTCACGTGTCTCCCAGCCTGAAGTTTGACTTTTTAAACTTTTCCATATCATTTGTAATTCTGCCCTTGGGGATCTAATAGACTGAATCTATCTGGGTCTCTTGGTTCCCAGTGCCAGGCTCTTTTGACTTCATAAAAAACAAGTATTTCCTAAGGTGTCTAGAAGCCTAGAACTGGAAGATGGGGCCTTAGGAATCATCTAGTTCGACTCTCTCAAATATCAGATGGAGGAACTGAGCTCAGAGGCAAGCCAGGTTGGAAGGGGGAAGACAAGTATCTGTGATGTGTAGTAGAAGGTACAAGAACTTGAAGGAGAGAGGCGGAGTCTGGAGGGGTGTTGTGTGCTAGGGCATGGACTCACAGACAGACTAACTCAACTTCAGCCAGGTGTCACGAACTGGACCAGATTTGTGCTGCCTGTGGTCTCCTCAGCTTGTGCATAACTGGGTCAGTTCTCTCTGGGCCCTTTCTGCCTAACTCATTATATGCCAGCAGCAGTGCTGAGGATGGGAGGGACAATAGAAAACTCCAGCATTCTAAGAAACAAACTCATAACCAGTCATCCTTTTCCCCCACCCCGCTGCACCCCATGCACCTTAAGATATTCTGGGCTCTATGCCATTCTTTCTTTCTGTTTTTTAAAATAGTATTTTTTCCAAATACATGTAAAGACAATTTAAACACAAAAATAATGAAATTTTGATTTCCAAATTTTCTCTCTCCCTCCCTCCCCATCCACCCTGCTCTCTAAGATGGTAAGCGATTTGATGTAGGTGATATATGTGTAAATATGTAAAATGTACTTCCACATTAGTCATGTTGTCTACGTCATTCTTTCAGACATTCAAAGACAAACTCATTTCATTGAGTTTTGCATTGGAAGGGTCATCTTGTCCATCTTCTTGCTTTCAGGTAGTTCTGACCCTAACTGTCCACAGGCTTGTGTGTGTGTGTGTGTGTGTGTGTGTGT
Source organism: Sminthopsis crassicaudata (assembly GCF_048593235.1). Lineage (NCBI taxonomy): Eukaryota > Metazoa > Chordata > Mammalia > Dasyuromorphia > Dasyuridae > Sminthopsis > Sminthopsis crassicaudata. The sequence continues at coordinate 202,922,384 of NC_133622.1, forward strand.
GTGTGTCTGTATAAGGAGGAAGAAGAAGAAGGAAAAAAGGAGGGAGGGAGAGGGAGAGGGGAGAAAGAAGAGGAAAGAGGGAAAGAAGGAGAAGAAAAAGAAGAGAGGGGAAAGGAAAAGAAGACAGAGACAGAGCGAGAGAGAGACAGACAGACAGAGAGATACAGAGATACAGAGACAGAGAGAAAGAAAACAGAGAAAGAGGGAGAGAGAGAGAATCTTAGAGGTTGCATTTATTAAGTGTAAGGCTTTGCTGTCCTTTATTGCTAGATCTTCCATAGTTTCATCCAAAGTCCTTAGGAGCAAAGTTGGCCATTTTCTTCTCTTTGGTCTTGGTGGAGAGCAGTAGCTGGTCACCCCCTACCTTAGAATAACTGTTCACAACATCTGCCCCATTTCCACAGCCATCATTGTTTGGGATCCACACGCATGCCTTCCTTCTCAGGACTCAGCTGTCTGACCACACGTGAAATATTAGGATGAGGATGGAGCTCCTGGTGTCCTGGGTGGGGGTGCAGTGGTTACCTGTGTACTGTGATTTTCTTTGCTATGGAAGGCTGAGTTGTGGGTGCTTTAAGGAGATTGAGGACACAATGGGGTGAGGAGGATGGGGAAGGGAACAAAAGATTCTGAAAAATATGTCAGGCTGTTTGAATAGCGAAGTAATTGCAGTTCTGTGCTAGTCTCTGGACAATCTAAGAAAGCCTCTTGTGATTGATGGATGAGCCTTTTAGTCCAGACTGCTGTCATCTTGGAAGTTCAGAGCACAATTGTTTTCAGTGCCTGTGGAAGGCAGTGTTCCTGTTCCCAGGTCTTCATGGTGGAACATAGGCCGGGGGTCCTCAGGCTTGGGTCTCAGCTCCTATATTAGCCAGTAAGTGATGTTGAGGAGATCCCTTCCCGTCTCGGGGCTATGGATTTGTTTATCTGTAAAATGAGAGCCTTGGATGAAATGTTTTTTTTTTAAGGTTTTTCTGACTGACATTTTGTGAGATGGCTTTAGGATGAGTCCATAAGTTATTCATGGAGCAGCAGACTAGGGTGGAGCAGGTGCTTCAGTGCCTTTGTAGACATGACCTAAATAACAGTAATGCTTTTCTGAACATGTGTAGACTGAGCCTAAGACCAAGGTTGAAGAGCTGAGGCAGTGTGGTGCAGAAAAAAGAGCAATGACTTTGGAGGGAAGGGAACCGATCTACCTTACTCTGATCCTACCATTTGCCATTTGTGTTGTCTTGGTTTAGTGATTTACCTCCTTTGTCTCAGTCTCCTCATCTGTAAAAGTGAGTATATTACACTAGATGACCTTTTATCTTTCCAACTCTAAATTTATCATCTTCTAACAAACCTGGTTTTGGCACTAAATCCAACTTCTCTTTTGTCTTTCTGCTCTGACCTCCTCGGGGATGGTCCTGGATGAGAAATTTTTGATTCAAGAGAATGCCAATCAATGATGACAATGGGCAGTGGTTATTATATTATTATATATCACTAAAATAATCACTATAGTAGTGATTATACTTCCTCACACAGGCATAGTATTTCGCCATTTATGAAACCTTTGTGCATTCATAACCTTATTTCATCTTCAGTCCTATGAGGTGAATAACTTAGTGATGATTAATAGGTACAATAATTATACTTATTATTAGGTATAATAGGTATAAATTATGTTCTTTTGGTAGCCTCCTTTTTGGAAAAAGATCTAAGGCTTTTAGTGGATCACAAGCTCAGTAAGAGTTAGTGAAACTTGGGAACCAATAAAAAAGTGACTTATCAGGCTTTGTTGAAAGAGAGTAATAAGAACGTTGCCTTTTGGCAATTACGCCTGATCTTTGTTCCATTATGGGTGCTGTCTTGGAGGAAGAGAAGCTAGAGCATCTCTAGAAGAGGGAGACATCTAAAAGAGACTGAGTGAACTGAGACTATGCCATTTGAGGGAAGGTGGGGATTTTTATCCTGGAAAAGAGATGATTGGGGTGGGATATGACTTCTGAAGAGCAGTCATGGGAAAGAAGGATTGATCTTATTAATAGACTTAGAGTTATAAGGGACTCAAAGGCTCTCCATCCCACCCCCACCATTTTACAAATGAAGGGATCTAGTCCTAAAGGTGTGATATGACTCATCCCCAAAGCCATTCAAGTAATAACTGGCAGAGGCAGGATTTGAACTAAGTCTCCCAACTCCAAATCCAATGTTCCTTCCTCTATACCATCCGTCTCTCCCTAGTCGGCTTGGAGGTGAAGGAGAGCTTTCTAACCATGTGAGCTGTCCAAAAGGAGACTGCCCTATTTCCAGAAGTGGTGGCTTCCCCTTCTCCGGGGCAGATCACTGATGTCAAAGATGGGATTCTTGGTCAGGTACAAGTTGGATGAAATGGAGGCTGAGGTTCCTTCAAACCTGGAAATTCTGTGATTCAGCTGTTCCTTGTTCTACCCTGGGCTTCTCTTCTGAACTCCCAGAGAATTAAAAACTGACTGGTGTCATAAGAATGGCAGGATGTGGGAGCATGTAGGGCAGAACCCACCAGGTCTCCATGGATGTGCTGAGTTCTTAGAATCAGGAAAATCTATGCTCCCACAGGAGCCTATTGTCCCTTCTCACAGCCTTTAAGCCCCCTAGACTTTTCCATATTCCAATTAAAGCTGAGCAGTTGACAGACTAATGCTAGTTACTTAATTTTTTTAAGGTCAGCTTTGTACCTGGGACAATAGGAGTTACAAAAGTATTCTTTTTGAAGAGGAAAAAATATCCAGTCTGTGGGAAGGGGACCTAAGGCCTCTGATTTGCTTTTGGATGTGGGGAGAGGATTACCTCAGAGTGGTAGATAGCTTGGCCAAACTCTGGGGGCTTAGGCAAAAACCTTACACAGTCCTGGGGGGTGTTTTTCTGGGAACCCCTAATCCTAGGGTTCTCTTCCTTACATTTATAGCATGTGAACATTGATACATTCAGTCATCAAAAGCTTATTGAACCTGTATTATGTGTAATTTTCAGAAAGAAACTTTACTGTATTTGGAGAAAAGAACTTTACTGAACTTGGAGTCAGGAGATTGGCTTCAAATTTCAGCCTTGATGCTTAGATGCTTGAACATTTTTAAAAATGGTATTTTACTTTTTCAATTACATGTAAAGATAGCTTTCAACATTCATTTTTGTAAGATTTGGAGTTCCAAATTTCTTTTCTCCCTCCCTCCCTTACCTTCCCTCTCCCCAAGGCAACAAGCAATCTGACATAGATTATACATGTACAATCGTTTAAAACCCATTTTCATATGTCATGTTGTGAAAGAAAAATCAGAACAAAAGGGGAAAACCACAAGAAAGAAAAAGCAAACACATTTTTAAAAAGTGAAAATAGTATGTTTCAATCTGCATTCAGTCTCCAGTTTTCTCTCAGGATGCAGATAGCATTTTCCATCCCAAGTCTATTGGATTTGGCTTGAATCAATGTGTTGCTGAGAAGAGCTAAGTGTATTATAATCGATTATCACAAAATCTGAGCAAGTCACTTCTAAAAACCCTAGGCACAGAATTACAGTGTTCTCGTTGACCATCTAGTCCATCCTATACGTACCTGAATATATCTAAAAAGAGACCATCAAGGCTTTGGTGGAAGGCTTCTGATTCCTGGGATCCCATGCATCCATCCATTCCCTCCCACACAGCTCATTCCATTTTGGGATAGTTCAGATTGTTAGGAAGTTTAAGCCCATATTTGTCTCTTTGTAATGTCCCTATGTTGCTTTTCTTGTTCTTCTCTCTTGGACCAATTAGAACAAATCAATCCCTCTTCTTCAAATGACCCTTCAAATACTTGAAGAAATCTAACATGTCTCCCCTGAATCTTCTCTTTCCTTGCCTAAATATCCCTTGCTCCTTCATCTCACCTTCAGATGGCACCACCTCCTGTCCCTTCATCATCCTACTTGTCTTTCTCTGGATTTTCTCCAGCTTATCAACATCCTTCTTAAAATGAAGTGCTCAGAACTGACTCCAGCATTCCACACGTGGACCAAAATTGAACAAGACAGGCCAACCGCTCCTTTATTCCTGGAATTATCTTTCTCTTAATTCAGTCTAAATTCACATTAGCTTGTTTGGCTGCCATATAACACTATTAAATCATGTTGAGCTTGTGGTTCACTAAGACCTCCAGATCTTTTCATTCTCTAAATGAATTTTTGCCTAATCTTGCCTCCCTTGTCTTGCATTTGTGGAGTTGATATTTTAAACACAAATAGAAGGCTATATTTGTGTCTATTAAATTTAAATTGATGCTATTTTGTCTTCTGTTCATGGTGTTCTCTTTTGTAAAATGAAGATAATTCTGGGACGACTTAGCCACCCCAGGATTATTGTGAGTAAAGTACTTGGCAACTCTATTATTATCATTATTATTACTAGTTTGTACCAGGCATGTTGAGCATGAGGCATAATTTTTGGTTTCATAAGTTTAATTGGTGAGATAAGACAAGGACCAGAATAACTACAGGTGGATGGCGTTCTGGTGTACACGCTGTGATCTCAATGTCCAAAAAGAAGAGTCAGCTTCAGGAGATCCTAGGAGAAAGGCAGTGCTTCTGGCTGGGAAATTTTCATGGAGCAAAGGCTGTGGAGATTAGGAAAGGATGGAAGAGGATCAGCTAGATAGGAAGGCTCAAAGGGCGACATCTAAGGAGTCCTAAGGGGCAGGTCTTTTAACATGTGTGAATGCCATTCTGTGTCTGTGATGATGGCAATGATGGCTAAGAAATAAATGGCATCAGGGAAAACTGCAAATGCTGATACTGATTATAGATACTGGACATTCAACAGAGTGAGAAGAGAAAAACAAAAAAAACCCTAAAAATAACTCTCAACAAATTGGTTTGGTCATATCAGTCATAGTGATTTCAGCACAGACTGCTTTGCCCTTAAAGCTAGGCTTCCAGGCAGCACACCTACCATGAGTTAGGTGAGCCTTATTTTAATTTTTATGGGAAAATTATATTAAATTCTGTATACTAGCATGTGATTGTCAGTTATTGCTCAGTCTGACCAGAGGGAACATTGACTTTGTGGCCAGAACCATCACAGAAGTAGCCCCTCCTTTACCCCATGTCCATAATCATATAGCACAGTCTTTTCCTATCCTGTTCCTAGTCATATATTCAATGAGAGGTTTGCTTTTTGGCTTTTTTTTTCTTTTTAAAAAATTAAATTAAATTTCCACTTCCAAATTATCTCCTTTTCACTTCCTCTTCTCCCACTATTGAGAATGCAAGAAAAATAAAGCCCATTGCAAAGTCATGCAAAACAAAGTTGCTGTTTTTAAAGCAGCAAAGTCAGCTTCCCAGGCCTCTGCTGTCTCTTGGTTGCTTTTGTTTAGGAGAGCTTGAATATTTCTCTTTCTCTGACCTCTGCTGGGTTATAGATTTAGTAAATGAAGACTGTTCCAATGATGTTAATGGCAGTGATGATGATGATGGTGATGACTGATCCGTGAGGCTAGCAGAGGACCTAGGACCCTTACTGCTCTTCAGCTCTAGTTCTTCTCTCTTATTGGCTATTTTGAAGAGATTCATGACTTCAAAGGTAATGGTTTGAAACCAGATGAATTTAGGAAAAGACCCCCATACCACCATAGCTTTTCTTTGGGGCTCTTAGGGTGGGGAAGGAACATCCCTCAGTGACAGAGCAGTGGGTATACAGATGCTACCAAAAAGGAGATGAGAAAGCCCTTCTTTGGCTTGGTGGGATTGAGGACACTCAGACCACAGGGAAATCCAGCTGATGGTAGGGATCCTCCCACACCCTTGGGGACACGTCCAGTTGTTTATGCCCTGGACCTGAGAGCCAGGCCAGCCCTTGGGTTGGGAAGTTAAGGTGTGGAAGTGGATGAGGGAGGAATTTTATTATAAATTTTATTATAAAATTCCATGATTTCACAGACTGCCTGGAAGGTTCTTCTAGGCAAAGAAGAATTCCCCTCTCCTCACCAGATTTAGCTAAACTAATGTTCTAGACAAAAAAGAAACTGGACAGTTTCCTAAGGCTCAGGCCATCTCTAGGAAAAGGGCCAGGAAGGGACTTGAGCAGCTGAGGGGTTCTTGGCTTGCATAAGCCCCATTTGTTCCCATGACAACCAAGTCTTTTCCTGTCCTTTTTTCCCCAACCCAGAAAGTCTCCTTGGAGACCGCTGGGCACAGGTCTCTCCAGCCTTTTCCCCAAAGCCTCTTTTCTTCTTCCCTCTGGGTTCACAGACTCCCTTTAGTATGGTTGGCTGCAGGGAACCCTTGGGTGGGATGGGCTTGGGCTGGAGGCAGGATGGTGATAGGAGCCACTTTCGCCCATTTCCTCCTGACTCCAGGCTGGGATTTTCAAACCCCAAGGTGAGACTGAAGAGTATCGTGCCTCTTGGGGGCCTGAGAGAGCCTGAGCAAGCCCAGCCTACAGACCTGATCTGGGCAGGGACGCTGTGTGAAAGACGGACACAATTGTATAAAGTGACTCAGTAAGTACGGCCGGGGTTGGGGGAGCACTGCGCAGTGCCTCCGGAAGATCTGGTGAGAGGGGCTGCACAGCAAAGCATCCCTCCTGGGCATTCTCTTCTTTGGGGGACAAAGCAGAGGGATCTCTCCTGGAAAAGCCAGAGAATTCTCTTCCTGGAGCCATAATAGGAAATGGTTTGGGGACCTTGGACAGCAGCCTACAATGACCTGATCAGAGTTGAGATGGCTTGAGCCAATGTCTTAATCCTCTTCCTGGAGCGGCCCTTCCCTCTTTGACCCTGTCACTTTGAGCACATCCTCTCCTCCAATGCCTTCACAGTGAGAATAATTCCATTCTTGACTCTTGAACCATTCACCATTGCCACAATGGGCCCTTCTTCCCTAAGTTCACGAAGACTAAGAATGAGTTTCCAAGAGATTTTAGAAACAATTACTAGAAAGGATAGAAATGGAAAATTAGTGACCTTTCAAAAAAATTAAGGAGTCATGGGGTCACAGAACCAAATTTTTTCTCAAATCCCATTCATTTCCCCAAGAGCAGCTAAATTCCCAGGTTAGCAGCTTGTATTTCTCCATAAAAGCCTTGCAAAATCAGTAGTGAGAGCATTCTGGCTCCCATTTTATAACTGAGCCTTAGAGATGTAAAATTACTTGCCTAATTATTGGAACAAGGTCCTGGACCAAGAGCTTTTGCCTCCAGGTTCACCTGTGGAAGCAACTTCAGCTTTTCTCTTATTCTAGGGTTGATTATAGGCAGCAAACATAAGCAGGGAGAGCCTAAGCCCCTGAGCTGGTCTTCCTAAACCAGACCTCATATTTTGATTGTAGATCTGAATGTATGTATTGATAAGAGGGAGAGAAAATGAATCGAGAGCTGATGTTATGGAAGAACAGGATAGCCAGGAGGACCCTTCCCAGTTCACTGTGCCTGCCCTCCTGTTGACCATATGAAACTTCAGTCCTATTTATGGAGCTACCCTCTGTGCCTCTTCTCAAATCACTCTTCTCCCCCCTGCTTACTCACTCGTAGGGTTGAAACTTTCAGCATCTGTGATGTCACCACAATGCCACGCTGAGCTGGCTCTTAGATAACTTTGATAGTGGTGGACCATCACACAGCCCCTTTCACCAGATAATTAGTTATGAAATTGGGCACCTCAACACATCACAGAGACTAGTCCTTTACCCAGCATAAGACTGACTGTTCTAAAGTGCATTTATATTTTTTTTCCTGAGGATTGAGCAACTCTAAATTGGAAGGGTTCTTCAAAATTTTTTTTGAATCATAAAGCTTTTGGGCAGTCTAGTGAAACTTTTGGATCCCTTCTCAGAATGATGATTTTAAATGTATAAAATACATAGGTTCACAAAGGAAACAGATTATATTTAAATGGCTATCCTATAATTATCACAAGTTAATAACCCTGACATTAAATGAAAGCAGCATAAAGCATCAACCTGCTATATAGCCTGTCTATAGAAAGCCCCTGAGTATGAAAGAGTGTTTTTCATAGGGCTATATTTGACTGTCTGTCTGTCACCTTAATATGCATCTATCTGTCTGTCTGTCTATATATCTATCCATCTATCTACTTGTCTGTCTATCCTTCTATCTGTCCATTTGTCTGTCTTTCTACCTGTCTGCATGTCTATCCATCTATCTGTCTATCTGCCTGCCTGTCTGTTTATCCATCTATCTGTATGTTTGTTTATCTATCTACCTATACATCTGTCTATCCATCTGTCATTCTATATATCTACCTATCTGTCTATCCATCTACCTATCTACCTATCTATCCATCTATCTGTGTATCTCTCTCTCTATCATCTCCTTGTCTGTCTGTCTGTTTGCCTATTTGTCTATCTACCTACTCACCTGTTTATCCATCTATCTATTTACCTATCTACCTATCTTTGTCTGACTATTTATTTATTTATCTGTCTACCTACCTACTTACCTGTCTGTCTTTCTTTCCATCTATCTGCCTGTTTCTCTGCCTATCCATCTATCTATCTACCTACCTACCTGTCTGTCTGTCTGTCTGTCTATCCATCTATCTGTCTGTTTATGTATATATGTTTGTATCTATTTGTCTGTCTTTCTGTCCATCTAACTGCCTTTGTATCTGTCTACCTACCTAGCTACTTATGTATTTATATCTCCTGTTTCCTTGGCTTATTTGCCTTTGTCTCTTTGATTATAACATCCAGGAGGATGGTAAAGGGATTTAGAAAGTGTCTTAACGGATATAGACACCCCCATTTTTGCCGTTCCTCATCTCTAAGACCTCAGGCAACTGCTAGCACAGCCCTAAGCACAAGCCTTTGCTAGAAAAGCAAGGACCCTGGGGAACACAAGCACAGCCATATTGGAAGAGCTACCTAAATACCAGACTCCTCAGAGTCCCATTATTATGTCAAAACATATTCTCTTCTGAAGATGCTGCCCCTCCTCCCTAGGCCACCCACTTAAATCTGTAGCCATAACACAAGGGTCGGATTAGCACAGCATCTCCCTGCTTTTATCTGCTGCCCACAGGGAGTTGCCCAGTGAGTTCAGAGGCTGATGTTCTCATTTAGGGCTGTTGGGACCAGTTGCTGCCTTCCTTCCATAGTATAATGTCCTCCCCCAGGACCACAGATCAAGAGCTGGAAGGGAACTTAGAGGCTGCCTAAGCCTCCATTTTACAGGTGAAGAAACACTCAAACCCTACCTTCCCCAGGGAGCCTTTCCCAATCCCTCTTAATTCCAGAGCTTTTCCTCAGTTAATGATTTCCTGCTTATCCTGCCCAAAGCTTGCTTTGTGTAGACTTGTTTGCCTGTGGTCCCCCCATTAGACTGTAAGCTTCCTGCAGCCAGGGACTGTTTTTTATCCTCTGCAGTACCTGGCACATTGTAGGCACTTAACAATTTGTGTGTGTGTGATGGTCTTTTGTTCTCTGAGAAGACCTTGCTATCAGGGAGGTGAATCCATGACATGCAAGTGAATTGGATTTAAGTGGGGGGGGGTGACTGTCTATCCATCTATCTGTCTGTTTATGTATATATGTTTGTATCTATCTGTCTGTCTTTGTGCAAAGTCCCAGACTCACTTTCTCCTCCAGAGCCATCTGGGTCCAGTGGCCAGACATAGATCCAGACTGGAAATGGCCCTAGATGCAGTGGGAAGACTTTTTTTTTTTTTTTGGCAAGGCAATGAAGATTAAGTGATTTGTTCAGGATCTCCTAGCTAGTAAGGGTATCTGAAAGTATCTGAAACTGGATCTGAACTCAGGACCTGTGCTCTCTCCATTGCACCAGTTAGCTGCCCCAGTTAATTGCCTGAATTCATGAAGGGGGCCATACCGCTAGGAAATATTAAAGGCAAGAATCTTCCTCAGTTTCATGTTCAGTACTGTACCCATTATACATGGGATGAAATGTGTAATATTTATAAAATCCTTAGCACAAAACCTGGCATGTAGTAAGCACTTAATAAGTGCACATTCTCTGGTGTTTCACATGGCCTTTTCTAGTTTCTTCCTCTCCACCTTCATTCTTGGTTGTCTTCTGGTACCTTCTCTTTCAGTCATGGTTAACCAGTCTCCTTGACTGGCTTTTGCAATTTCTAGAAATCAATTAGTAAATGTTAATTAAGTACCTACTCTGTGCCAGGCACTTTGCTAAATTCTGGGGATACAAAAAGAAGCCAAAGATAGTTCCTGTCCTCGTGGAGCTTGTGATCTAATGGCGGAGACAACACACAAACAAATCGAGTTGTAGACAGGATAAATAATAAAAAATCAACAGAACCCATGGTCTCACACATGGAGGGGTCCATTCTCTGCATGGTGTTCAGAATGCTGCATTGAGGTTCAGAGAACAAGGGTTCAAATCCCAGTTCTTGCTCATTGAATTTCTTTTAGCTTCCAGTTTCTGCCTGTGTAAAACAAGAGGGATGGACTAGGCAACATGTGAGGTTCCTTTTAGCTCAAAATCCTACAGCCTCCTAGTATGCAGCTTCCCCCATGGACCTAGTCCCTCTCCACTTACCATTGCTCAAATTTTATCAAAAGGGAAAGACTAAATTAAAACAGGCAGCTCAGGACAGAGGTATTTTCTGAATTGGGAAGTTCTTGAGCATGTGTGGAGAGTGGGAGAATCCAGGCTGGCTCATTTTAAGGGATTACTCTGCTCCATCCTTTTCCTGCTTTGTTTCGGAATCAAGTTCAAAGCAAAATATTCTTCAGCCATGTAACTTAAAATACAAAGATTGTCTGTAGAAGGTCACCCAGTCCAATCCTCCCTTTTACAGCATCGGGGACTCAATTCTAAGCCTTCTGAGGTCCTCTTGGGATGGCTGCCGCTGGATTCAGGTTCAGTCTCTCCATGGGCCAGTTTAAGCCCTTCCATGATCTTTGGTTTCCATGTTGATTGCCCAGCCTGAGCCCAGAATGACTTTCCCTTCCTGCTCCAACCCCATATCCTCAGCTGGAGTCCCCGGCTTAGCTTGTCTGCCAGGCACCCAAGACCCCTTCCCCAGCCCTTTGGCACTCCAGAGTCTTCCTTCTGAGGGATCCCTTCATTCTTAGCTAACTTGTAAAGTGGAGGTCAGCAAATGGCCATACCCTCCTGGCTCAGGTTACTGGCCCATCCACTTTTCCCTCCTTCTCCTTGGATGAGATGTGAGGGGGATTTTCTTACACTCTGTGAGTGTAAACGAGGGGATGAGGTTCCTATACTCTGACCACATCTGCAGACACTCCCAGTCCTATAAGAGAAGTAACAGCTGGGGCCCGCCCGTGGCAAGAGGAAGGTGGTTTGGGTCCAGGCGGTGCTGGCAAGTCTCTTCCAGGCCTCCAGCTGCATCTTCTGACGTGGACGTGACGAGGATGTTCTTGGAAGGCCCCGCAGGCCCCGGCAGCTGCTGAGGGCCGTCAGCCCTGCAGGACAGATGTCCGCCTCATCCCTTACCTCTGAGCAGGAGTCCTTGAGGGACTGCAGCCAGCTGGGCCCAGAGCTTGCCTCGTTCTTGTTAGGCAGCAGTGGAAGGAGCCAAACCAGGGGGACCAGAACCAGAAACTGGGAAGACCTTTTAGGCTCAAGTGGAGGTAGAGGGTCTAGACTGCTGCATATAGGGACAGGAATTCAGATCCCAGGTTTCCTTATTTTTATTCTGGTAACATTTTAGTAAAAGTTAGCTCAGAAAGTTGGAACATGGGGCTAACCAGGCCAAGGTCAAAAGCATCAATCTCTCTAATTGAAACTGTAAGCAAAATGGCCATGCTCCCCAACAGAAAGCCATGAAGGCAGAGAACCATGGGGAGAGTTTAATAGTATAATCATGTATACATATGACTCAGTGGTCCTGGTATATATTTAATGAGATACATCAATATTCATCCACATATAGATAGATAACCTTGACGTTGTCATCCAGTGACATTGTCCTCAGATTCATTATTGGATCGCAAGGTAATTAGCACATGGTAAATGGTTCATGTAAATGACTGTCATCACTCTTACTTACAACCAGCCAGTCTTGACATTTCTGTAGTCTCCTGGAGGGGAAACTGGTTTTCTTATAATGATGACTACTTCACAGTCACTGTGATGAGAAAATCCCCAGGGACTCTGCAGCTGCAAAAGTCACCTTTGCTGGTGGCAGAACTCTAACTCAGAGCTCTTAAGTTTAGTCCCGGGCTCTTTTTTATTTACAAAGCATTTGCATGGGTAATTTTTCAACATTGACCCTTGCAAAACTTTGTTCCAAATTTTTTCCTCCTTCCCCCCCACCCCCTCCCCTAGATGGCAGGTAGTCCAATACATGTTAAATATGTTAAATTATGTTACAGCCAATATATGTATACATATTAGTCCCAGGCTCTTAACGTTATCTCATGTTGCTAGTGCTCCAAGTCTCAAAAGTTTATATCCTGATTTCAAAGATGGATATACTAAAGACCAGGCTTGGCCCAGACCCTCATCATATCTACACTGTACTCAGTGTACAATACTGCCCTATATTCCTTTCTGTATTATAATAATTTCTGGCTCTCCAGGTCTTTGCTCCAGGGATTTTATTGTCATTAAAATATGGGGTGACTGAGCAGCCATCGGACCAAAGGGGAGGATTGTGGGAGGACAAAGATGGATTATAAACTTTGCAAATAAGTTGAAACTCTATTCCAGGGATATTGCAATTCCTTTTTTCTCAGGAGGCCAGTTTGATATTGCTGGGATGTATTATTTTAACTTTCACATTTAAAATTGACTGATAAAGATGAGGAGAAGGTAGCAAAACTGCAAAATCTCTGAGTTTTAGAAAAGGGGATAACTTGGAATGTGCCTTGTTGGAAGATGGAAGGGAAACGGGCTTTGTGTGATGGAGTGGAAGACATTGTGGGATAAATCCTTTCTGAATGAGAATGCTCCCTTCTTTGGCCAACCTTGTGTGTTCCTCTGGCATTTTTCTGCAAAGCTGATAATTCTCACCAAACAAACCCCTTCTGGGCCCAGCTGGGCCCAGCCCCAGCAGCTAGCTGAGGCTGAATTCTTTGCTTCTTTTATTGCCCATTCTTTAACTGCTTGTACGTCACAGTTTGCAGCCTCAGGGAATCTGGGTTCAACATCCTTCACTCATGAGCTCTCTTTGGGCAATTGGACTGAGCCTGGGCCAGAGCATATGTTCGTTTGTTCCATCTAAGAAAGAGGGTTTATTAATAAACCCAGGATGGGTGCCCAGAGACCCAGGCCCTAGTTCTGGTTTCAATGCTAACTTAGTGGCAGAACCCTCCAAATCCTCTCTTCTGAGCCTTAGTTTCCTTCTCTGTAATATGGATGTGATAGTTGTCATTTTTATATTATTTAAAGGTTTGCAAAGCACTTTACAAGTCAGGAAGACTCCCATTCAATTCTGGCTTCAGACGCATTGCTAGCTATGTGACTTGGACAAGTCCCTTAATTTCTGTCTGCCTCAGTTTCCTCAGCTATAAAATGAGGCTAATATTGCGTTTTCTTATACAGAATGGCTTACATGGAAATATTTGAAAAGCTATTACATATATAACCTATTTAACAATAATTAATTATTAAGTTTATTTAACATCTCAGGGAGGAAGGGCTAGAATTTGGAACTCAAAGTGATAAAAAATGTTTAAAAATATAATTGGGGAAAAATAAATATATTTTAAAAATGAAGATAATAATAGTATCTACCTACAGGGTTGTGTTATGAGGATTAAATAACATAATATTTGTAAAATACTTAACACATTAATAGGCACTTAATTAATGTTTGTCCCTTCCTCTTTTACTTGATCTTTAAAATAGCTATTTGTTGTCGGGCTCAAATAAGTCAATAGTGTAAGAAATTCTTTGTTTCTTTTAAAAATATTTATTATTGGCCAATATAAAATATCAATATAATCAACATATTTATTTTGCAACTTTTTTTAGGACTGAATATATAAATAATTAATATAAGTAATATAATAATGAATATAATCCAATAAAATATAGTAAATGATCTTATAATGAAATGATTTTAATATGACCTGTGGAAGTCATAACTTATATTTCACGCTTCATAAGTTTCTTTTAGTATTCTTTGGCCTTCATTGCAATTCATCTCTTGTGATGTAATAAATTTAAGACTTGGGTTTGGGTTCAGCTTTTGTTATATTCTGTATGACTCTGGAGAAGTCACTTAACATCTAAATTTCCCAGTCAGCTCTCTAAGATTTCAGGTTCTAAAACACTTGCTGATTTTTCTAGAAGGGAGCATTTTCTGCCCAAGAGTTAAAAGCCTGCTAATAAACATGCCTGTAAGTAGTGTGTTCTTATTCTTTGTTCTTCACCCTACATTGTGAAGTCTTTGTAGTTTTCTTAAAAGCCCTACAAATGGAAGCTTCCTTTAATATTCCAAGTATATATATATATATATTTTTAATTCATTCCCTCCATAATTCGAAAGCATGGTAGTAATGATTCCTTTGTGTTGCCCTGGGTCTAAGAACCGTCACCTCTTTTCATCTCTTTTCATGATCAACATCTGTGAACTTAGTAAGGTTGGTTCTTGAACAGAGGCCTTTCTGCTCAGCCTTTCCAGCTGGGGGAGACCTGCCAGAGGCTGACATCCCTAACTGTGGTCAAGGAGAATCTCTCCTTGGAAATGGAGGATTTTTGTTTAAACTATTAGTATTAAAAGGTAAGCAAAATAAAAGGGAATATTTAACTTATTTAGCAAAATTTTGGATAGAACCATTTGTATACAAAGATTTAAGTAATCGATTTTAACTGATTCTTCTTCCATTCAGTAATGAAAATCCCCAGAGCTCTTAAAAATAATTTATGGTATTATGGAAGGATATAAAACTAGTCAAACTACTATTTTTTTCTTTTTGGGAGGCAGTCAGTGTTAAGTGACTTGTCCAGGGTCATACAGCTAGTAGGTATCTGGGGTTACGTTTTAACTCAGATCCTCATGACTCCAGGGCTGGTGCTCCAACCACTGTGCCACCTAGCTGCCCATCAACTATTATTTAAAAAATTATTTTCTTAAAGCCCTGAAAAAAGGAAAAAACCCCACAAGATTATATATTTAGTGCTGAAGGTCCTGAGCCCAATTCCTTTATTTTGAAAGCTAAAGAAACTGAGGCTTAGGGAGTTTAAAGAAATTCTCACACAGCAAGCATATGAGGCAGGATTTGAACTAGGGGTTTTCCTAATACCAAGTGCAGAATTTTATCTACTGCAAGGTTTAGCTTCCATTCAGAAAAAAAAAAATAAGGGCTTCTGCCAGGAAACTCATTTCTTTAGCACATTTAATCTGATCACTAGGCATGATTCATGTGGTGTGAATAGACCCAGCCTGAGACTAATATTGAGGGAAGGGCAGAGGCCATATGCAGTTATTTAGACATTTCATAAAATATCTCAGATTATTTGGGGAAAGAAAAAAAAAGACCAGAAATATTTTTACTCAAGCATCTTTATATTTCATGGAGCTTGGTCCGTTGGGAGAAGGGGAAGGAGGAATGATTCTGAATTCTCAGACCCTCGGCTTGGGATTGGCTATCTCTGTGTCCATCTGGTAAATGGCAGAGTGACTTGGGTGGAAGGAATCTCCTTTGGAACTCAAACGCCTTCATTTCATAAATCCTTGGAGAGCAGGCAGGGGAGTTGAGATCCCAAGACTCCCTTCTCTGAGAGTGAAGCATTACCTTAGGGCTGGATCTTGAAGGCCAGAGAAAAAGAGGAAGCCTTCCAAGAGCCTCCCCTAAGCGGCCTCAAAGACCTGCCTGTCATCCTGGCAATTTCAGAGAAGAAAAATGGCAAAAGGTTCCAGTGGATCAGACATCTGAGGGGCAGTGTCAGGTAGCACTTTAGGATTCAAATCCTACTTGAGACACTTTTAAATTGTAGGACCTTGGGACTAATTACTGAACTTCTTCGTGCCTTGGTTTCCTCCTTTGAAAAAGGAGTGAAGGGTAGACTGGGGGATCTCTAGGATCCCAACTGGTTCTAAAGTTCTAATCTGACGTTCACAGGATTTTAGAGCCATATTGTACCTTAGAGGTCATCTGAGCTAACCCCTTAATTTTATAGAAGAATTTGAGACACTTCAAGAGATTGTGATGTATCCAAGGTCATACCAATAAGCAAGAAGTAGAAGAGATTTAGTCACCAAGATTCGATAACATCTCCAGCAACCAATGCTGCCCATCGTCCTCAGAAATTTCACTGTAAGTGGCCAGATAGCCCTGCTTTTCACAGATAGCACCATCCCTTCCTCCAAACTCTCTCCTTCCACGTTGTCTTGCTCTTTGGGCTCAGCCTCCTGTACTGGAACTCTGGCTAATGTTGGGGAGAACTCCCATGTCCCTGGAATAGAATTTCAATTTATTTGAGGACTTTGTCCCTGGAAGGGTGATGGTGCCCCTCAGTGAAAACAGGGAAGTTGGGAAGATGATAATATTTTTTTGGGGGAAATACTATATCTGCTTGTGATATGTTGCATGTGAGATGTCTATAAGATATCCAGCTTGAAATGTTCCAAAGATCATTAGTGATGCAGGCTAGAGTTCTGGAGAGAGATTAGGGAGGGAAATATAGATCATGGAGAATTAGCGTATATATAGAGAAAATGAGAGAAGAGAAGAGAAAAGAGAATACAGGAGAAAGGAAGAAAAGAGCAAAGAGAAGAGGAAAGAGGAGAGAACAAAAAATAAAGAAAAAAGACAAAAGGGAAGAGGAGAATAGAGAAGAGAAAAGAAGAGAAGAAAAGAGAAAAAGAGAATAGAGAAGGAAAAAGAGGAAAAGAGAACAGAAGAAAGAGAAAAGGAGAGAAGAGAATAGAGGAACAAAGAGAAGATAAGAGGAGAGAGAGAAAAGGAGAAAAGAAAAGAGGAATGACAAAATAGGAAAGAGAAGAAGAGGAGAAAAGAATAGAAAGGAAAGGAAAGAATAGATAATAGGAAAGGGAAGAGAAGAGGAATTTAAAATTTAGAGAACGGAAGGGAGTGTCTGGAGTCATTCAGCACCTTCATGGTAGATTCAGCACTGAAACTCCACATCTCTTGGCTTCATGATCAGTATTTCTCTACCTTCCCCCAGATTTCTTCCACATGAGACCTGAGAATGGGAACAACACACATATACACAGAGGTCCTTTTAAAACACAGGTACCATTGCACACATATATTTGGGTACATTCCTACGCACTTAGAATCATGTGCTCTTGTGTATACACTGATACATGTAGAGAAAGATGTGCTAGCTTATGTACCCTTTCATAAATAGCAACATGCATGTGATGTTTTCTTTCTCCCTTCCTTCCTTCCTTCCTTCCTTCCTTCCTTCCTTCCTTCCTTCCTTCCTTCCTTCCTTCCTTCCTTCCTTCCTTCCTTCCTTCCTTCCTTCCTTCCTTCCTTCCTTCCTTCCTTCCTTCCTTCCTCTCTCTCTTTTTCTCTTTCTCTCTCTCTTCTTTCCTTCCTTTCTCCCTCCCTCCCTTCTTCCCTCACTCCTTTTCTCCCTCCCTCCCTTCCTTTCTCTCTCCTTCCCTCCCTTCCTTTTTTTCAGTTATTAATTGAATGTTTGAAAAGGAAGAAGGGAAGGAAGGGAAAGAAGAAAGGAGGGAGGAAAAAAGAAAGGAAGAAAGGAGAGAAGAAAGCAAGTAATGTAGCACCCTTGTTATCATGCAAGCCTAGCTAAGTAAAACACTTTCCTACACTGCTCACGTCCATACTGTGCCTTTCTTACTGTGCATACTGGATCATTCTCTCCCAATCCTGAGGGAGCCAATATTCTTCATTGTTTTTCTAGGATCGCAGTTGATCATTTGATTGACATTCTCAAGTCTTTCATAATTGTTCATTTTAAAAATTAATGCTGACATCATAGGAAGAATTCTTTTGGTTCTGCATCATAGGAGTCTTTTTGAAGCCATCTTTTCCTTCATTTCTTAATTTTTCAATTAACTCCAATTTTATTTTCCATCCACCAGATATTAGGCAAGTGTTTCCTCTCTACAGAGAGCATATTGTGATCGCTGTTAGGGAGATAAAAAGGATCAGGTAGGGGGGAGGGATGGGGGATATATAGGATACATACATACATATATATATATATATATATATATATATATATATATATATACACACACACACACACACACACACACACACACACACACAAATAATTGCAGTGCAAAATGGTGCCCCTCAAATGCACATGAAAGGTGTGAGAAGAGAGCCTGGATTCACTGGGCACGGACACATCTTTTAAGGGCTGGATCCTCATCTGTGGAGAGACTGTTGGGCTCGTTGTCCCTTTTAGCCCTTAGCCTATGGTTTTGTGATTAGGGAAGGCTTCCTGGAGGAGGCAACCTGGATTAGACTTTAATGACCACAGATTTGATGCTCAGGGGACCTCAGAGGCCATCTTGTTTAACCTTCTTATTTTATAAGTAGGAAAACATGTCCAAGATCATACATAGCAAGTTAACAGAGCCAGGAACTGAATCCAGATTTCTCCAAATCCAAGTTCAACTTCCCTTACACTTCATTGTTTCCAGAGGATTGTTAGAAAATCAGCAGAGGTGAGGAAGACATCTTAGGCACAAGGAACAATATGAGTAAAGGCACAAGAGTGGGAGGAAGGGAAATGGGTTCTTCCTGGAAAGGGAGGAGGGGTTCAGAATGGCCACATTACATTCTCCAGATTTGGCCGCCATGCTTGTGTCTGCCTTCTCCCTCCTCCCTGGCAGCCCCTTCTTCCATTGGCAGGTTTTTCCCAGAACTTCCATTTTGAAGAAGGACATCTTTCATTCTCTGCACAGGGCATTTTCTCCCTCATTTTTATGTGTTGTCTTCCCCCATTAGAACGTAAGCTCCTTGAGGGCAAGGATTGCCTGCTGTTCTGGTTATATTTATAAATGTTTGTTGACTGGACATGGGAAAGCACAGAATGTGTTCAGGGGGGTGATGAATAACTCAATTTTGGAATATATTGATTGTGAGGAGGAACATGCATGTGTATGTGTCACTCAGACAATACAAGGTATGTATATGTGTATATACACAAACATATATGTATATATGAATGCACATGAATATACAATACATATAGAGCTACCTACATAGCTCTCTCTCTATGTGTGTGTGTTTTTATATATATAGCATTGCTTAGCATTTTAAAGCTTGCAGAGCCATTTACAAATATGATCTCATTTTCTCTCACAACAACCCCCAGGAGGTAGCAGATAAGTATGGTATAATAGAAAAAACATTGGAGATGGTGTCAAAGGATCTGTTATTTATGACTTGGGTGACCTGGGACAAATTACTGAAGCTATGTCTTCAATCACCTGCACAATGACTGAGTCGGACTCACTGATTTCTGAGATCTCCCCAGTTTTCATCCTGTGATCTCTTAATTCTGTCCAGACGTACATTTGCATTCACACGCTGAGCCTATAAGTTAGTGGGGACATTTTCTGCTGGGAGGAGTCCCCTCAGCTGTATTGAAGCTGCCTTGCCTCTATTTTCTAAATGGGGTATTAATTTCCTGTCTGCCACTCATCTTATTGTAGTAAAGGTAACAAATAACTCAGGTCAGTGCATTCTTTTACTGATACTTGCAATTTGGGACTCCCCCAGCCCCATTTTGTCAAGTTTTATGGATTTCTGTCTGTTAGAATTGTCGGTAGTATTGAATTGGCAAGCGAAGGGTCTGGGTTTGTTCCTGCCTTATGATTTTAAACCCAGCTCTCTCAACTTCTAATATTGCCTTTTAGAAATTCCTTTTAGAAATTATTAGGGTACTTTGAACAGGACGGAAACATAAACTTCATTTAAAACAGCCTTAACAGGCACAAGAAAGCTGTAGCAGATAGTCAAAAGAACATCCATGCTCCTCAAATTCCCCTTTGCTCTTTCCTTGTCCCTGCTCCCTCAGGAGAGAGTTTGAGCATCTCTTTAGCTGATTGAATTACCTCTGGTTCCTGTGGCTGCTGCCAGCCCTAATGCTTGCTGTTTCAAGGTATTAGGCAATTTGAAGGGGGGGGGGGTAGAGAACCACACCATTTACTAGAATTTAAGGGAAAATGGTCTGTTTTCTGTAATAGCCATCCCTGAAATGATGGCCTCTCAGACCCTTTATTAGTCATTGTAACTTGTGGCTATACTAGAAAGGGCTTTCAGAGGTCAACTCATCCAATCCCCTGCTTTCAAGCATGATGCAATTATAGCCCTGCCCATATGCCTATGGGTCTTGTCTTCTCTCTAAACTAAGGACTCATGGAATTATAGAATTTATCCTTAAAGCTCAAGCACTTTAATCTCCAATTTTTAAAATAATAATATCTTACCTTCCCCCTTCCCTCAAGAGAAGTGACTTTCTAAAGGTCTCTTAGTAGTAATATTCCAACTCAAATCTGACCCCAAATCTAGTCTTCCTTTCCCCACACCACAAGTATCTCCAAGAGAGAAATTTCACAGCCCTATGATGGCCTCCTTCCCAACAGTTTTCAAGGATCAGGAAAGGCTGGTTTTGTCTCTTCTCCATTTCTGGGAGCTAGATGGATATCACTTCATTCCATCCTAAGGATGAAAGAGGAAGGAGAGGGTTGACTCCTGTGTAGTCAAACAGGCAAGAATTCTTTAGGATCTTGGGATGCACTGGGAGCAGATGGTGTCCAGAGGGAAGAAGGTCTTTGAGGTTCAGAGATTTAAGGCTGGAGAGACCAGAGATTATGTAGTTCAAACCTTTATTATAACTAAAGCAGAAGTTTACTGATTTGCCCAAGATCCCACAGATCACATTGTAAGTTGCAGAAACTTGGGTTTCTGACATCACCTTTAGGGGTTTGCACTGATCCATGTTCTCTTGGGACAAGAAGACACAGCCCTGGTCACATCACATCTGGGATTCTATTTTCAGTCTTGCACATCACACATCAAAGGGGGTATTGACAAACTGGAGTATGGACAGTGACTGGACTGGACACGATCATAAATATCAGGTGAAGATGCTGACATGATTTAACTTAGAGAAGATTTAAGGAAGATGAGGAATTGTGGGCTTTTGGACCTACAAGGCACATTATTTTTGTCTTAAATAAGTTTTTAGTGGTGTTTTCTCTTTCTTTCCTTATGATAATTATACTAAATATCTCTCCCCCTTCTCTTCCTCTCAGAGAGTCATTCCACATATTTTTAGATAAAGGGAAAAAACGAGCATAATTGATGATATATTAAAAAAATTCAAAAACCTGTGCAAAACGTAACACCTGTGTCTCCCTCATCTCCATGAAAGGGTGGGCTGGGGGTGTCTCCTCATTTCTCATTTAGTCTTGATTTGATTTTTTTTTTGGCTGAGGCAATTGGGGATAAGTGACTTGTCCAGGGTCACACAGCCAGGCAGTGTTCAGTGTCTGAGGCCAAATTTGAACTCAGGTCCTCCTGACTTTAGGGCTGCTGTGACTTGGTCTCTATCATTTTGTTACATTCATTTTTGAACTTTTGGTGTGTGGTTCTTTCCATTTACATTGTCATCAGTGTATATATTGTTTTCTTGGTTCTGCTTAATTTTACTCTTCATGGGTTCTTCTGGATCTTCTCATGATTCTCTTGTTTATCACACACACGTCATCCCATCACATTCATGTACAAAAGTATGTTCAGCCATCCCCCCTTTGATAAGCATCCACTCTGCTTCTAATTCTTTGTTATCACAAAAATATGGTGCTACAAATACTTTTGTTGTATATGGAGACTTTCCTTATTGATAGCTAACAGGGGCACTGTTTAAATTCTACTTTAACCTCCCATTTTTTAGATGGAGCCACTGAGGCTCAGAGAGAAGTGACTTAGTTAAGGTCACACACAGCTTGGAAATGGCAAAGCATGGCAGCCTCAGAGCCCAATTTTCAATAATCTTCCTTCTACAGAATTATCTGTCTTTATTTACTGTCTTTGAATGAAAATCTGGGGGCTGTCATGTGGAAGAACAGATTAGCCTCCCACTGCTTGGCCCCCGAGGCCAGTCTGGCTAAGGGCAGTGGAGGGGAGTGGGTTTAGATGAAAAAGAACTAGCATCTGGAGGTCTGACCTGAGACTTAAAACTGGAAAAGCGAACCCTGGGCTTCAAGCAGACCTTAGCCCCTTACAAGGAAGGCGGAGGAGGAAAGAGAAGAGAATCTTAAAGGATAAGAATAAATGTCCTACTTTGCCCCTGGGGAAACTGGGCTGTTGACTGTCTTCTTCAAATGATTCATCTTAGGTCTACTCACTGTATGCCCTTAGGGACTGATCTAAGCAGCTGACAGGTAGTCAACAAATATTCATTTAGCCCCCGCTCTTTGTTGGGTTGCCAGGGCATGGAGGGAGACAGGTGATATTGCCCTTGTTCTGGCTCTCTATTCTTGTCATGGGAGGTAGGATAATACGTGCACAGAGTGGGAAATGACCCCCAGACTGCTCTCTGTAAGTGCCTAGGGACTGGTACAACTAAGTATTATGGGATTTGAGAAGAGAGATAATTGTGGGCTGGGGATGGATGGGAAAGGAGTCAGGGAGACTTTCTTGGGGGATGTCTAGAGTTTGGCTGAATGGAAAGAGATGGGCAGTTGGCAAGGCAGCAGTTGCCAGGGTTGCATGTGGGTGTGGGGAGATCAGAGCAAGCCCCGGCGCTGGCCACACATGCCCAGAAAGGGTCCAAGGACAAATTGCTTGGTACGTTTGCAAGTGACTGGTGCACATTCTACAATATGGAGAGGGAGCAGGGGATTGGTGCTGAATCCATAACAGTGAGGAGGAGGAAGAGGGACCAAGAGAGGAGGCTTTTTCTGGCAAATGCTTTTGGAAATCCAACAGCTTTTTTTGGTCTGTTCTCCCTGCTTCCATCATGTACTTACCAGGCCAAGGCTGATTAAAGTCAGTTGAGGCTAGTACTGGGGAGAGAAAGGCTGATTTATCCAGTCATAGCACTTCATCTGCTGCCTCCCTAACCGCTGCCCTGGCTTCGGGGATCTTTCGGTAATGTGGAGTGAGAAGGGGAGAAGGGAGGAGGAAGCCTGTATGGCCCAGACCCATTTGGACAAGAAGTGAGGGTACTGTATTTGTCCCTTAGAGAGAGGAGGAATTCACATGGTACCATTCAGTGTTTCTATTACAACAAAAACATCGTCTGAAATAGGATCCTCCTCAAGCAGTAAGAGGGGACAGTCCTGTTACCTTCTCCTGGATGAAGAAACTGAGTCTGGGAGAATGATAATGTTTGGCCCAAGGTAACGGTGATCCACGATTTATAAGGCTAGAGCTTGCGTTTCTGGGAGTTAGTTCCATGATCTTTCCTTTGGCCAGACAGATGATGTCTTTTCCACAAGAGTTATAAAAGTCTGAGAATCAAGTCCTATTTCTTTGCATTAACTAGCTTGGGTGACCTTAGATAAATAATTTCCTTCTCTAGACTGAGAGACCAAATGAGATTGTTCTTGAAGCAAAGAACATTTGGTATTTTATAGTGGAGATTCCTTTCATATATTGGAGTAGTCAAGAGGACTGAGGGTTCTTTCCAGTTCTCAAAGTTGGAGATTTGGGTTTTTGTTTTGTTTTTTGATTCTGTGATTAGATGATCTCTCAGATTTCTACCAGTTCTAACATTCTGTAAGACTCTTCCTCTTGCCTACTCTCTCTCCAGGCTGGGGATGTCTCTGCTTGGGGGACAATCATAAAGTATCTGGGGGGGAAGGAATCTTAGAGAACAGTTCAGGGAGGTCCATGATCTTAGAAGGGGAAAAAATTGCTACTTTATTTTCACCAACCTGTGATTTTCCTTGAAATTCTGTGTATTGTATTTAATGTATTTAAGATATTTCTGAGAGGAGATTCAGGCATTCAGACTGCCCAAGGGGTCCCTGACATGCAAAAGGTCAAGAATGCTTGGTTTAGTCTAATTTCTTCATTTTACAGAGGAGGAAATGGAGGTCTGCCAGAATAATTTGGTAGGGAGATACAGCCAGTAAGTGGCTGGAAATCTGCAGTGGAGACATGTTAGATTGAATCAGAGGATCTGGGGACAAATCCTGACTCCACTGCTCTCCATTAGACACTCTCGAATGTCCCTTTTATCAACAAATATATGACTTTTCTACTTAATCACATGGCCATCCATCATTAACAAGACTTTTTTCCCCCCAGTAGTATTTTATTTTTATATGTAAAAGTTTCTCATTTATTTTTATAAGATTTTTGTGTTCCAGATTTTACCCTCCTTCCCTTACTTCCCCTTCCCAAGCCAGCAAGCAGTCTGGTATAGATTATATATGCACATTCATTTTGAACACATTTCTATATTTGTCTTGTTGTGAAAGAAAAATCAGAACAAAAGGACAAAGAACAAAAGGGAAAACCGAAACAAAAGGGGGAAAGGGGAAAAAAACACGAGAAAGAAAAAGCAAAGGGGCACAGCTTTGGTCTGCATTTGGTCTCCTTGGTTCTCCCTCTGGAGGCGGTGGCATTTTCCACCCCAAATCTCTCCGAGCTGCCCTGGATCACCGCACTGCTGAGGAGAGCTAAGTCGGGCACAGTTGGTCACCACACTCCTGTTGTGTACGATGTTCTCCTGGTTCTGCTCTCTTCACTCCGCATCAGTTCACGTGAGTCTCTCCAGGCCTCTCTGAACTCAGGCAGCTGCTCACTTCTTATCCCATTCCCTCCGTGCTGCCTGGCCGTTCCGCTGAGGCTCCCCTCCATTCCCTATCCCTCTGACAGCAGCTCCTGAGCAGAATGTTCTTCTGTGCCGGGACCTGAGGATCACAGATTTAGACCTGGAAGAGACCAGGGCGTCCTCCGAGTCCGTGGCTGGCATTTTCTCTTGGAATGGCTTTGGTGTCCTATGAGTGGCTTGGTGGAAGTCCCCAGACCCACGAAAGGAAACATGGCACCTCGTTTCTAAGTCAATTTCAAGGACCTGTGAGCTTTTAGGTGTGAGCCCCCCCCCCTTTCTCAAAAGTTGACCCTTCAATTCACCATCCGGCCTAAGACTTGCTGCGGCTACAAGGGTTCACCACTCGCCTTTTGGGTCTTCTGGCCCTCATTTCCCAGCAGCCCCCTCCCCTTCTTCCCTCTCTGCTGGGCTCGGAGGCAAAGCCCTTTCTGTGTCCGGGGCTGCCGGGGCCTGGCGCCCAGAAGGGGTGTTAGTGTCCTGGGGAGACCCGGGTCATGGGGAGGAGTGACTTGCTAAGGGCCATGCGGCTGGGCCTTTGGAAGGCAGGACTCGGGCTCGGTTCTCGCACTTAGCAGCATCCTGGCCCCCGCAGGCCTTGTCCCTCGCCCCCCTCCTCACCCGGCCCCGGCAGGCCTTGTCCCTCGCCCCCCTCCTCACCCGGCCCCGGCAGGCCTTGTCCCTCGCCCCCCTCCTCACCCGGCCCCGGCAGGCCTTGTCCCTCGCCCTCCTCCTCGGACCCGGCCCCGACAGGCCTTGTCCCTCGCCCCCTTCCTCACCCGGCCCCCGGCAGGCCTTGTCCCTCGCCCCCCCTCCTCGGACCCGGCCCCGACAGGCCTTGTCCCTCGCCCCCCTTCTCACCCGGCCCCGGCAGGCCTTGTCCCTCGCCCCCCTCCTCACCCTTGGGCTCCGCATGAATGGGCGGCACTGTTTCGGTCCGGGTTTAGAACTCGGAGCCTGGGGGCAGGCCCCGCGTTTGCCCCTTAGGGAGAGGGGGATTGTTCGGCTCCATCCATTTCTTGTATCCAAACGTGCGGAGTGCGCCCGGGAGCTGCGTGCACGCCGGAGGTGGAGGGGCGGGATTAACTCCGGCCAAGGGGTGCCGAGGTACCCCCCGGCCACCCCATCCCCCACCCCCATCCCTCCCATCGTCGGCCTCCAGTCCATCCATTCCCCCCTCCCCCCGGCGCCCTGCAGGGAAGGGCGGGAGGGGCTGCGGCTGGGGTGGGGGGCGGGGGGGCGCGTCCTGCGCGAGCGAGCGGGGGCGGGCGCACTGAGCGGATCGGGGCGGGGCGCGCACACAGACACGGACACACACACGCACACACACGCGCGCACACACACACACAGACACACACTCAGCCCGCCCAGACGCCCGGGACCGGCCTCGCGCGCTGCCCCGGGACCTCCACCTCCCCAGCGGCCGGGGCCCGCGGCGTCCCTCGGCGCACCCCGCAGCCCCTCCCCCGGCCCATGCGGCCGGAGCCGGGGCCGGAGCCGGAGCCGGAGCCGGGGCCGGGGCCCGGGGAGAAGGCGGACGGGCCGCGGCGGGACTGAGCCCGCGCCCTCCCTCGAACTGTCCCCCGGCAGCCCGCCGGCGGACGATGCGGAGGCGGCCCGGGCAGAGCCCCCGGGAGCTGAGCAGGGCGCGCGCAGCAGCCCCCCGAGGCCCCGCCGGCCCGGGGCCCCCGCCTCCCCAGCCGCCAGCGGCCCGGCCCCCCCGGGAGACATGACCTCCAAGCACCACTCCGACTGGATCCGCTACAGGTACGGGGCCCCTGGCCGCCAGCCCGGCCTGCCTCTCCCGTGTCCCTGTCCCCGCGCGGCCCGGCCGGGACCCCGGGAATGCCAGCGGCAGCGGCCCGGCACTTGGGAGAACCTGGGTGCAGTGGACAGAGCCGGGCCGGGGCGCTCTGCCGCTGGGTGCTTCCTCTTCGAGAGCTCGGGAGGACTGGGGGTCTCTCAGCCCCCTTAGATCCGAATTCTGTGGCCCTTCTGGGGTGGAGGAGAGAAGGTTTAAGGGAGAAAACAGGGAGCCCCTCCCCCACTCTGCGCCCCTGGTTGTGCGGGTCTGAGGCATGGGCTCCCTCCAGCCCAGGGACACACTCGGGGGCTGGGAGAGCTGCGGGGAGCGCCGCTCCCCCATTCATAAACTCGCTCTGAGTGGGGAGTTGTTCCAGCCGCCCCTCCATCCCCCGGACCCCAGTGGGAGCCGGGCGCGGGATCCAGCCCTGGCCTGGGACCGGAGCCCGCGCCCGCACCTGGAGCACCCTCCGCCCCCTGCCTCCGCTATCCCCTCCATCTGGGTCCAGCCCCCACCTTGCTGCTGCTGGAGAGGAGAGCTGATTATGGCCATGTCGCCATGGCAGCCCCCTCTCCTTGGCCTCCCATTGGCTCCTCGTTGCCATGGGCTACAGAGTCAGTCTCCCGGCCTCTCCTACAGAAGCATGTGCGTCAAAGGCGCTGGACACCGACGAGCTGCTTGCGAAGGGGGTCCCGGGCCTCTTTGGGAGGGGAGAGGGGATGCTTGGGACACTGGCCCCAGGCTCAAGGACAGGTGAAAGTGTGTGGTGGTGTCCCCAGCCTGCACCAGGGAGCCCCCGGATATATCTGGAGCCGGGTCCTTCTTTACCAAAGTTGCTCCAGGGAGCCCTTCTGACATTTACCACGCCAGACACACGGGAACAGAAACAAAACACCCAGAAGGTCCTTAAAGCCAGTCTCTCCGCCGGCTTTAAGTGGCTCTTCTCTCGCCCCAGGCTGGTCTGGAGCAGGAAGCTTTTCCCTCCTGGAGTAGAAGAGCCGCTTTTCGGCCGATTCTAAGTGCAGGCACCCCCACCCGTTCCCCTCCCCAAGCCGTGGGGACCTATAGGGCCCAGTCACCTTCACATGCAGGAGCGGAGCCGCCCACAGGCTCGCACGTCCCGCCGTTTAGCCGCTCCCACATCTGCTCCCTCTTTTGACTCCTTGGCCTGTGAATCTAGAGCCTGGCCAAGTCAGGCCCCTCTGAATAGAGGGGGAGCTGTTCCTACAAGGGGACATTTGGCTTCTGAGAACCCCTTGGATACCAGTTCTCCTGTTGTCCTGGCCTGGCAGCTGGGCCAGGCCTGGGGGGTAGCGGGGGAGGCTCGCCTGGCCCTCACCCCGCAGCCACAGAAGCAGTCGGGACTGAGGAATGAATGGGGAGCTCTTCTTGGGTGCCAGCTGCGGCTGGGACTCAGTCAGTGGTGGGGGCCAGTGCTTTTCGGAGGAGGAAAGGTCTTTCCGAGGTGACTGTGATGGCCAAAAACGCTTTCAGTCTCTTTTCTCGGGGCTCTGGTGTGGGTTTGGAGGAGCCGGAGGGAAACTATCTGGGGGGAGGGACAAGTTCCTTGATTTGGGGCTAGGTAAACCGGGCACACCTTAAGTACTCAGGCTCGGGTGGTAAAACCTAACTGCTGTGAGCAGTGAGACACCTTATATATCTGGTCCCCCAAATTCAGGGCCCCTGTTCTGGGAAGCAAACTCTGATCCCCAGAGAGGGTATTCTAAGGAGGGAGCCTCCCGTTTCCTCCTCCCGGTACCCTTTTAGAGAAATGGAAAAAAAAAAAAAACCCAAACCAAAAAACAAGATGGCAGAAATGGTGACTGAGAATTTTTTTTTTTTGGGGGGGGGGAGGGAGTAAATTCAGAATAAGATGAAATCAGTAGTCCCAAGATAGCCTCGGCAATGTGACCCTCCCTTAGAGAGAGAATCTTGGTTCACTTTGTTCTGTAGCAGGATAATGCCCCCAGCAGTCCAGTCCCCCCAGGGAATCCTGCTGAACCCTGTGGGGATATTTGTTGCCCATCTAGCTTCTCCTCCAAAGGGTTTCTTTCCTTTCTCATTTGGCTTGAAAGTGCGCATTTAGTCCACACCCTTCACACTTCTCCCACACTACCTCACCCTTCCCTTCCAGAGCTGGACATTAGCAGATGCTACTTTAATTTAGCGGAGATAAATCCTGGCTTCAGAGCTTTCCCAGGGAATTAAAGGAGAGAGAGTTGTAAAACAAAACCCATTTCAGAAGCTTAAGGTTGTCAAGTTGACAAAGAGGAGGAGGGATCCTTCTAGCCAATCCCAGCTGACTGGGCAGAGATGCCCTGTAAGCAGACTCTGGAACTGGACCTCCCTTTAGATGAAAATGGGACCCCCACTGGCATCCCAGGGTGTGTCTGTTCACTGCTTTTAACTGGCACCGACGGCTTACATTTACATGGCAAAAGTTCAGGAGGAGGACCCCAGGTTTTTTTTAACACCACCCTGAAAGTCAGTATGGAAAATCCCCCCTTTTTCTGCCCCACCCCTACACTCTCTACCGAGTCTAACTGTTGTACCACAGATGACATTTTGATGATCTCCCCTTATCAGGGGTATCTAACCCAGAAGCCTCTGGGATCCTCATGGATCCACATTCATGTTTGTCCTTAGTCTGGGTGGTTCCTAGTCCACAATTGTTGTGATTTGGCTTTCATTCCTGGAGACAATTGTGATAAAAGGAAGGTGATTTCACGAAGTGGATTTAAATGAGGGAGGGCTGTGCAAAGTTACCAGTTTCACCTTCTCCCCTGGAGCCTTCTGGGATGAGTGACCAGAGATAGCAGTGGGAGACCTTGGCTTCTTCAAGCTAAGGATTTCTGCAGGTCTCAGTCGGTCTGAGGTAATCAGTGATTAAGGCTAGGTAAGATTGAGAAAAGAATGGCCTTTTTTACGTAGACCTCCCCAAAATCCGGTCTGAGAGGAAAAGACCCTCGTTGTTTCTTGTCAACAGTTGCTACTTACGTTCACGCTGAGTCAATTAGGGCCCAAACTGTGACCAGCTGGGCTTTTTGAAATGCTTGTTTTCAGTGATTAGTGATGGAGATGATGAATCCTTTTGGTGGAGGTGGGGCAGTTTGAGAAAGGTTCTGGATTTGGAATCAAGAAGACATCCATTCGAATCCCATTTCAGACACTTAAGCAAGTCATTTAACCTCCATCTACCTTAGTTTCCTCTTGTGTAAAATGTTGGACTTTATGGCTTCTAAGGACCCTTTCTAAGGGCAGCCAGGAGGAGCAGTGGGTAGAGTGCCAGAAGGCAGAAAAACCCGTCTTCCTAAGTTCAAATCTGGCCTCAGACGTTTATGAGTCATGTGACTCTGGGCAAGTCCCTGTTTGCCTCAGTTTCCTCATCTGTAAAATGAACTGGAAAAGGAAATGGCGAATCATTCCAGTATCTTTGCCAAGAAACCCCCCAAAGGGGACATGAAGAGTCAGATATGACTAAAAACGTCTCAAAGTCACGGTCCCTTCCAGCTTTAAATCTAGTGACTTAATGGATGGTGCTGATTTGGATAGGGTTAGAGTCCTGCTGCTTGGGAGCAGGCAGTGTCACCGTGCCAACGAGAAGATTCTGAGAGCGTAGATAATTAGTTTTTTTTCAGAGAGATCCCTACTTTTTGGCCCTTCTTGTTTCTCACTGGCCCTCCTTTGGGAGATGTCTTCTCTCCACTGAGGTAGACACAGTTTTTGCATCCTAACAATGTTAACAGCAGCATCTCAGCTGGAGGGGGAGTGGGGCATGGCAGGACCCCGCATATGGGAGAGTTGAGGCAGGTGCCAGCAGCCCACAAAGAAGAGCACGCAGGACAAGGTTAGGGAAGGCTCAGGATGCCTTTTGGGGCATCTCCCCATGGGCTGAGGGCTGACACTATGCCTGCCCCATTCTAGCATGTGGAAAAGAAACTTTTCTGCTGTTTGAGGGAAAATGAGTTGTTTTTAAAATTAAATAGTATTTTATTTTTTCAAATACACACAAAGCTAGTTTTCAACAATCCTTTTTGCAAAACCTTGTGTTCCAATTTTTTTGTTCTTCCTCTTCTCTCCTTCCCCTCTCCCCAAGATGGCAAGCAATCTGATATCGATTTTTTTTTTAAATGAAAACACAGATTTTGGTTATTTTCTCACCCTTTTTGTGAGCCTTTTCCCCAATTTGTTTCAACCTTCCTTCCTTCTGCGTCTCCCATCGGCTTTGACATCTCCATGGCCTCAGGTGCCAGCCTTTCATTGCCTCCAGCTCTTCCACGAGCAATCCTTTCCTCTGACTGGGGCTGCATCGGCAGCTGGTGCTCCAGCTGGACCTTCCCAGCACTTGTAGCTTGACCGTGGGTGGCACCTTTGTGGGCATCAGGAACCTGAGGTTTTAATCTGACAGTTCTGCTGGGAGCTAACTCCTAGAATGACCTTACAAGTGCCCGCCCTTTTTGTCAGAGGAGAGGTTCAAACCAGCTCTTCTCAAAGGACTGCCCTTCCGGCTCCAGCATTTTCTGATTTAATGAGCTTGGGGCTGCAGCTGGTCCCCTCATCCCCGACCTTCAGATCATTTCTATGGAGGGTCCCCAGGGTGGGCCCTTTGGGATTTACTTGTAAAGTCACTTAGGAGCCTGGGGTCCTCGCGGCATCTCTTAAAGGTGTTTTGCTCCCTGCTTTGACTCAATTCAGCAAAAACTCATTAAGTGCCTACTGTGTGCTGAGCACTGAGGATACAGTGAGACAGAAAAGGCTCCGTGCTTGGGGGGCTCACTGCTTCTATTCAATCTCATGGGTAAAGGAGATTTAAACCCTAAAGCAGGGGTTCTCAAACTACGGCCTGCGGGGGCCCACTGAGGACGCTTATGTGGCCCACCGGGTTATGGCAAATGGGCTGAGGGGCAGAGACAGAGGGTGAGCTTTTGTTTTTACTGTAGTCCGGCCTCCCACAGTCTGAGGGACAGTGAACTGGCCCCCTGTTTAAAAAGCTTGAGGACCACTGCCATAGAGTGTAAATCTTACCCTCTAATTTTAAGGTGGGGAAGCTGAGACCCAGAGAAGGGAGAGGAATTAACATGGTCCTGGTAGAACAGAGCCAGAGGCAGTTTGGAAAAGGAGCTGATAGGGCCGGGCTCTGGGAGCGGTACATGGCATGTGGTGGAGCTAACTTTCCCATGACTGGCACTCCCCAGGGGCATTCTTCCCTTGGAAAGTGCCCCAGATGCCCACCACCTGTCCTATTTTCCCTGGGATTGTTTCATTTTGGAGCAAGGAGCCCCCAGAAAAGCAGGCCGGGGTGTGGGATCAGGGTTCTCCTGCCGTAGGGGCCCCGCTCCTCCTGGAGCCCGAAGCTCTGCTGTTTTTAGTGGTTTTAAATAAATGGGAGCACCACTCCACGGCACTCTCCCCGGAAAGCTGACATCTCCTCGGCTGAGACCAAAAATAAACCTCCGGCCCTTTCCTGGTGGAGCGTCTGCGTGTCCGTGGGGGTGGCAGGTGGCCAAGGGAGGCAGCCGGGCGGGGTTCCCGGAGCAGACTCTAGGAAATGACCGTCCCTGGCCCTCCTTCCAGTGCCAGAGTCCCCTCCGAGGTGGGCAGTGAGCCCGGTCCCAGAGCATCTTGTTCCTTTCTTGCAGGCTTGTCTCTGGGCTTGGTGAGGGCCCTTGTAGACACCCCCTGTTTGAAGATGTGAAGAACCCCACCGCTCCCTCCATGCCTTTCTCATAGGGCTTCTTTCTTTGCTGATTTCTACAACTCTGATTTCCCCAGACCCTAAGAGAATCAGAATGTGTCCTTAGACTCCACATTAACCAACTTGACTCTTTCTTCTTAATTAACCCAATACACAATCGTGGCTAAAACCCCCAACTCTCCTGAACTTCTCTTCCCTGATCTTTAAAATGGGGACAACCGTACTCTCAATAGCTGCCTCCTCCGCTTGTCGTGAGCTCCTGCAAAGTCCTTTATTGATCGAGCCTGAGACAGTAGTTACACAGAGACGTGGGAGCTCTATTTGAACCCCCGGAGCTCGGCTGCTGCTGCTGCTCTGGCCTGGGCCGGCAGCCTCTTGAATGAACGGAGACCAAGAGAAGTCCATTTCTGGACTCCTGGACTAACCTCGGCCTGTCTGTAGACCTCAAACCCGCCACGTGATTTGTGCCCCTTAAAGCTAGCCCCTTGGAATTGCCCACATTTTAAAAAATCCTGTTTCTCAGCTTAATGGCTACAGGAAAGTTGAGAAAGGGGGAGGGAAGCTGGCTTTCTTGAACCTTCCTCCCAAGTCCAACTTGGCAGCATCCTGTACCCCATTAACTTTCCAGCCCTGCTCTTGCCTGCTCAAGCCAGAGATATGGGAGACACAGGCTGGGTCCAGTGAGACATTTTGCACCTGTCAGCCCCAGCTGCCCGATCCAGTTACTTCCCCTCTTCATCAGTTGATGAGTCATCCTCAGGTTGGCAATGCCCACTGGGGGCGTGGCCCTTTCCTAGAATCCCATTTCACAGCCTTGCAATATCTCCAGGCCTTCAGCCCCAAGTAACGGCAGCCAATTCCCACCCCCAGTAAGAGAAAGGACCCTCTGTTACAGGGGCAGCTGGAACATTTAGAACCGGCCTCAAAGATTTAGAAAATGCAGTCCCTTCTTCCCGCCAACCCCTCTCGGTTTTCTTGGGGACTTAACCTCAGCCATGTTAATATCCTCTCTACTGCTGCGATATATAAGTAATTTTTTTTTGCCTTAGACATGTCTTTAAGTTGGTGTGGGGAACTCCCAGCTGAAGAATCCCCCCTTTCCAGGGAAGATCATTAAAGATGGGAGAAATGATGCCCCGTATCACTCAGCCAGTGTGAATTTAACTCAGGTCTTCCCAAATCTGGGCCCATTTCTCCAGCCATGCCTTATAGTGCTATCTTGAATCATCATCATCAGAAGCAGCAACATCCCAGTGTAGTAGATAGATCTGGTTTTAGAACCACCTCTGGTGTGACTCCCTTCCTTCCTTCCTTCCTTCCTTCCTTCCTTCCTTCCTTCCTTCCTTCCTTCCTTCCTTCCTTCCTTCCTTCCTTCCTTCCTTCCTTCCTTCCTTCCTTCCTTCCTTCCTTCCTTCCTTCCTTCCTTCCTTCCTTCCTTCTACTTAACTGTGTGACTTACTTTCTTTCTTTCTTTCTTTCTTTCTTTCTTTCTTTCTTTCTTTCTTTCTTTCTTTCTTTCTTTCTTTCTTTCTTTCTTTCTTTCTTTCTTTCTTTCTTTCTTTCTTTCTTTCTTTCTTTCTTTCTTTCTTTCTTTCTTTCTTTCTTTCTTTCTTTCTTTCTTTCTTTCTTTCTTTCTTTCTTTCTTTCTTTCTTTCTTTCTTTCTTTCTTTCTTTCTTTCTTTCTTTCTTCTCTTTTCTTTCTCTCTTTCTTTCTCTCTTTCTTTCTCTCTTCTCTCTCTTTCTCTCTTTCTTTCTCTCTTTCTTTCTCTCTTTCTTTCTTTCTCTCTTTCTTTCTTTCTCTCTTTCTTTTCTTTCTTTCTTTCTCTCTTTCTTTCTTTCTCTCTTTCTCTCTCTCTTTCTCTTCTTCCTTCCTTCCTTCCTTCCTTCCTTCCTTCCTTCCTTCCTTCCTTCCTTCCTTCCTTCCTTCCTTCCTTCCTTCCTTCCTTCCTTCCTTCCTTCCTTCCTTCCTTCCTTCCTTCCTTCCTTCCTTCCTTCCTTCCTTCCTTCCTTCCTTCCTTCCTTCCTTCCTTCCTTCCTTCCTTCCTTCCTTCCTTCCTTCCTTCCTTCCATTTAGTGGCTGACCCAGGGTCACACAGTGTCTGTATATTTGAACTCATGGTCTCTTGATTCCAAGGTGTGTGCTCTATCCACTGTGCCACTTAGCTACCCCTTCATTCACTTTAATTTCTCAGGGAACCTAGGCAGCTTTCAAATATAATAAATTTCAGAGAATTTTCTCTACAATGAAATCTTAAATCTAACCTTGACCCTATCCCATCATAATTCCTTGGGACTTTCAGGTTCATAAAGTGCTTTTTTTTCTTTTTACCACCACTCTGTAAGCCGGATAGTGACAGGAGTAGGACTCCCATTTTACAAATGAACATTCTGGGAATAGGAGAGCTAAAATGATCTTGCTCACGACCACTTTGAGTTAAGTAGAGCTGGAGACTTAGAATTATGTCTTTCTTCTCTGAGTCTAAGTGTTCCTATCTTGACATACGGTTTTTGTCTCCCAGAAAGAGCAGAGATTTCCTCTTCCCAAGGAGGACAGAAATGCAAGAGCAGGTGCTTCTGTCACACTCAGACATGAGTGCGACCTTGCAGTGATGGGCTCCTGACATAGAGCAAATTTTGTCCTGGTCGGTTTCTGCTCGGTTTGCTGTTCTTGTTGGTGGGATTAAATTTGGTTTTCTCTTTTAAAAATTTTCCCCAATTGTAGCTAAAACCAATCTTTAACACTCTTTTAGTCATTGGCAGAATGGGGATTCTCATTCAGGCCCTATAATTCCAAAACCAGTATTCCTTCTCGAGTCCAGTCAGTCACCTTCAAGGACCTATGATTTCTCTCAGGGAAGGATTCTCTTAGAGTTTCACTGTACCCCAAATACATGGCAGTATACATCAAGCAACCATATGCACTCACAAGAACTGAGCATAAAAACATATAACATACTATATATTATATATGTAACATAATAATATAAACGATAATAAATAATATGACCTCCTTCCTTCTCACCCTTCACCACCTTTCTTGGGGACCACAAAGAGTAGCTTATTTTCAGCCTGATGGGTTTTAGGGCTGGGTATTTGTCTTTCTGAACTGTGGCCTTCATTAAGTCAGAGGGAGGTCCCTGAGCTTCCCAGCACTTCATAAAGCTTGATTGATTAAGCCGAGGAGCCAGGCCAGGCCAGTGGGAAACAGGGACAGGCAGACAACGGGATGCTCGATTTGGATGGTTGGTAAGCTCAGCTAGTTGTTCCATTGCAATAGCACCAGGTGGGTTGCAGGGGCAAGCACCTGTGAGTGCGCCTTTAAAAACGGAATTGGCCTTTGGGACCCAGAACCTGATAGCTAACGCTATAATGCATGACCTTTTCTAGTCCCTGTTGCCCAAAGGTAAGTACCTGAATGTGGAACCGCCTGTAGATTCAGTGAGAGGCAGGAGAGTGCTGAGTCCAGCCAGGATTCCTTTCCTTTCTGGTCTTGGCCAAGGAGATGGTGGGGGCCCCAGCTTGTTCTATCGGTGGTAACTGGCCCTGGTGCTGACCTAATTAAAAAAGCCATTGCCTTCTGAAGATGTGGGTGTGGGGACTTGCTAATGAGGAAAGGCAGGAAAAAATGTGGGAGGAGGCAGCTCGGCTGGGGAGAGGGAAGCAGATAGTGTGTTTGGGGGCTGTGGGAAAGCAGGGGGCCTGGCTGTAAATGAGCTTCTGCCTCTTGATATGGCTTATTTTCCTCTCAAGCTTTGTTCTTGTTCTTGGACGTGCTTGGGTTTGCCCAGGCCATGCCGCTATTCCCCATGACGTGCCTCGATTTCCCTGGTCACTGGGACATGCTGTATTTCTCTCAGGCAAAATCCTCCAAAAGAAGATCTGCTTTTCTTTTTTTCTTTCAATTTTGCTGTTTCTTTTTCTCCCACCCAGAGACCTAAGGTTGTTCCTTACCTGCTCTGGTTTGGCGGGAGGCTCAGGTGGGTCGGAGGCACAGCTGCTTCCCAGGTTATCTCTCTGGTGTCCCTCTCTCACACTGACGCAGCTGGCCACTGCACCAGGGAGTCAGAGTGGGGATGGATGGGGATGGTGGAGCTGCATCTTGGAGGGCATTGAGTGCAGCTCCTCATTCGGCTAAGAAGAAAACTCAGTTTCAGAGACTTTTTTGAGGTCTACTCTATGAGCTTTTTTACTCTTAGAGGTCAGGGACTCTTCTCAGGGTTGAAAGGCCAAATTACAGCCTGTCCTCAAGGAGCTTACATTCTAATAGACATCTAGTGAGTGAGGCGGCCACTGCTAGTTGCTTCAGATGGTTGCCCACTACCCCTCCTTTCCCAGTTATCTAGAATATAAGGGGGGCTGATGGCCTCCTAAGGAGAACCCGTGAGTGACGGCTGGGAGGAAGACTGGGACTGTGGAAGCTCCAGACTAAGAGCCTGGCCTGGCTCACGGCTCAGTTTCCCTCCCTGCCTTCCACAGAATTTTGCAAAGAGCCAGTCCCCTGGCCGCTCTCTACCCGAGGTTCCCACTCTGAGGAAAGGCCCTGTGCTCACTTCTCACCCAGTGATGGAGAAATGGATTTTCTCTCAGTCTGGAGAGCTCTGGGCTCCTGAGCCTGTGAAATCCCATTAAGGCAGGAAGGAACACAGGCCGGTGCTTCGCCTCGGACGTGCCGTTCATCAGGTTCTTGCATGTCCCCCAGAGGAGTCGCTTTTAATTGAATTCTTAGGAATGAGAAGGAGCAAGAGCCGTTGAATGTGGGGTGGGAGGAGGGAGTAAGCAGACATTTTAGGGGGCGGGGGTAGGCAGAGAGAGAGTGTGAATGGAGGAAGGAGAAAATGAGAGGGGGGAGGAGAGAGGGAAGGGAAAAAGACAGAGATGGAGCAACAAGGAAAAGGGCCGGTAGGAGGGAGACAGAGAGAGAGGGAGGGAGGGGAAGAGAAAGAGACAGAGAGAGAAAAGGAGGGAAGGAAAAAGGAGAGAGAAGGGGAAAAAGTGATAGAGACACAAAGAAAGAGAGAGGAGGAAATGGAGGAGGGAAAATACAGAAAAAAGGGAAATAAAAATAAGGGGAGAGGGAGGGAAAAGGGAGAGAGAGACAGAGAGAGACAGACAGACAGACAAAGAGAGACAGAGAGACAGACAGAGAGACAGAGAGAGAGAGAGAGAGGCAGAGAGACAGAGAGAGAGAGAGACAGAGAGACAGAGAGAGAGACAGACAGACAGACAAAGAGAGACAGAGAGACAAACAGAGAGAGAGAGACAAAGAGAGAGAGAGACAGAGAGAGAGACAGAGACAGAGATAGAGAGACACAGAGAGACAGAGAGACAGAGAGATAAGGGACAGAGACAGAGAGAGAGAGACAGAGAGACAGAGAGAGACAGAGAGATAAGGGACAGAGACAGAGAGATCAGAGACAGACAGAGAGAGATTAGCACATTTGTATCTGTTCTCTTCCTTTGAAGGCCAGTCTCCCAGTAGAAGCTTTGATCTGTTGATTAATCATGTGAATTATGTTTTCACGCTTAGATCAAAGAGAGGCAGAAAAAAGATCCTACCATCTCAGAAGTGGAAGGGACCTCAGAGACCCCATGTACTCCAGTTCAAGAGCCATCTCCCAGTGCAAGAACCCTCTCAAAATGTGTTCTTCCAGCTCCCATTAGACCTCATTAGAGACAGAGTCCAGTTCCATTTTGGGCAGCTGTCTTCTGGTTCTGTCCCTTTCATGTTATCATCTTATCTTACCTCATTTTGTCCTCACAACCACCTCCGGAAGTGAGTGCTATTGTCATCTCCTTGTCACACACTGTAGAGACGGAGACTTGAGACAGCAGATGCACACTTACATGTGTTAGGTATTATTATTAAATGACTTGGTCACGCGGCTCGTCACAGTGGGAAGTGGCAGATCTTCTTGATGTCAGATCTAGCTGCCTCATGAGTAGCTTTTATCTATATAAATGTATATAGTGATTATTTTTATTATTCTATGCTATTATATATCATGTATATCGCGGTTTAAGGTTTATAAAGTATCCTTTTCGGAGAGGATTTGTGAAATTAAGGATTTGGAAGAAGGCTGCCCTCTTTCTGGAGCTACATCCTCTTATGTTAAGATGTTACTAGATGGTTTGGCTTATGAAATCCTAACCCCCAGTGCAAGGATGTGCTGGACACAGCTCGTGGCTTTCAGAGAATAGCGAACTACGTAGGATACAAGCTCAAAGAAATAGGCAAACTGGAGTTAATGTACAGATTACCTTTGACCAACTAGCAGGTGAAGGTCGGTACGCAGAGAATCCAGCACAAATTAACTGCCCCATTGGAGTGCATGAACAAATTGCTACTGCTGCAATCGAAGCTTGGGGTACCCTCCCAGGGAAAGATTGAGGGGAATGCGGGGCGTCCCGAGTCCTCCTCTGTCTCACAGCAGCCCCCTCCGTCCTGGTCGGCGCCCTTACTCCCAGCCCCTTGCGCGGGGGCGGCAGGACCCTGGAAAGCAGTTTCGTGGCAGCTTAGACACAGACTGGGCAGCGGGAGGCACGAGGGGGTGCTGCTGGATGTCCGTCTCTTCGGTGACGCGAGATGGCCTTGTGGCAGCTGACGGAGTAGCTGGGAGCCCGGGGAGCTGCGGCTTACGGCTACTTAAGCCCGATAAGCTGTCCCTGGATGGAGTGTGGGACCCAGGGAGCAGACTGAGAGTGTGAGAGGGCCAATGGAATAACCCCTCCTTTATCAAGCAGGGAAGGAAAGAGCCAGTAAGACTCCCTCCATCTTGCGCTGTGGCCATTCCTGTGAGTGACCACCTCTGCATCGTCTGTCCCCGTGACTGAGCCCCCGTGGCCGTCTCTCGCCACCTGTAGCATCGGTGTCGATCTAGAAGAGTCAGACCAGATACCAGGAGAAGGATGAACAAGACACTAAGGGAAAGGAAAGGAAGTCGTTCCCCGGCAGGTCCAGGAGAAGAAGGAGTTAAAACCGTTTTCCCTTTCCTGACATACGGTGCGATATGGTTTCCAAAGTGCTCTCTGATTCCATATAATAATAGCTTGTGTTCCCTTATAATTTATAAGGCATTTTTCTCACAACCACCCGATAAGGCGATCAGAACAAGGATTCTCCTCCTCGTTTTGCAGCGGAAGAAACTGAAGGTCACGGGGGAAAGTAACTTTAGAGGATTCACCGAGTCCACCAGAATGAAGACAAATGTTATATGTGTGTGTGTGTGTGTGCGTGTGCGTGTGTGTGTGTGTGTGTGTGCGCGTGCGCGCGTTTACACCTGCCTTGCATCGATGCATGTGTCTACCTTTAAAGTCTCCAAAGCCCCTTCTGCAAAATAACCAGTGAGAGGGATTTCGGGTATTTTTAGCCTCACTTTGCAGAGAACCCAGAGCCAGGCAGTTAGTGCACGGGCTGAGAAGTATTGGAGCTGGGATTTGACTGAATCTCGCCTGGCCAGACCAGGCCCTCTGCGGCCCCTGGGCCCTCTGGGCCGGGGGCGATCTTCACGCCGGGCCTCGCCAGCTCGATCGGTGGGTACCTGAGCCCCGGATGTCCCCGGTGCCCGGTCACAGCCAGACTTAGAATTCTGGAGCTCAGGTCCCCACATCCCCTGGTTCTTCCCAGTGCCATCCGACCTTGTCTTTGAAATTTTACTTGAGTGCATTTAAAATAAAGTACGGCTTTCTCTGCAACAAGCGTGGAACGGGAGCCGTGGGCCTGCAGGGGGCTCCGCGGTAACTCTGGGCACCCCTCCCCCTCCGCCCGGGGCTGCACGGCAGGCCAGGACCTGTGTTCCATTCGATTATCGGAGCTTATGAAGAGACAAAACGAATTAGTCCCATGGCTGCCTCAGGCGGCTGCTGTGGGTGGGAGGGAGCCTCAGTCTGAGGCGAGGCAGAGGAGCAGGGAGACGAGGGTCGGGGGCTGGTTTCTTTGACTTGGGCCATGCCCTAACCCATCCTGGGGGGAGGGCCCACTTCAGTGGCAGTTACACCCTCTGGCCGTTCTTAAAGCCCTCCCTCCATCCCCTCTCCCACCTGGCTGCCTCTAAAGCCGGGAGGGCGATGTTCTCTCCGGGCTTAAGTTATCCAGAGAAGGAGGGTCCAGGGGCCCCATTCGTCTTCCTTCGAAGGGGGAAGTATATCTGCCAGGGGCCGGCTCATTCTCGAAGTTCATAAAGGAGCTGGTTTATTAAATGGAAATGAGAAATCGATCACATCATCAGAATGTGCTCCTATGACTTAATCATCATAAAAATATCGAGTATAATGAGTGTCGGGGCAGAACTCTCCTCAAAACAACTCCAGGCGGATATTTATGCGTTAAAATGGCCACTCCCGTCAGTGCACCTCCAACCCGCCTGGCAGGAGTCTTGTGAACTCCCTCCCGCTCCCGTTTGGACCCGGAACATGGTCAAAGAGGATAGCGGCATATTTCCAACTTTTCAATGATAGGTATTTTATGTATGTTGTATATGTCACATGTTGTCATATGTGTTCCACACAATCACATGGAGATGTGTCATCCTCTACAAGTTCAGAGGCCTGAGACTCTAAAAGGAAAGAATATTAAAGATGAGAGACTTCCAATAATTAATTAACAATAATTAATTCCAAAGAATGAATAATTTATTGGAAAGAAAAAGAGGAAGAGTTTGAAAAAAACTGCTTGCCTTAGGAGCGTGCATTGAAGACAAGAAACTGAAAAAAGAAGCGTGTGTGTGTGTGTGTGTGTGTGTGTGTGTGTGTGTGTGTGTGTGTCGCGGAGAGTAGAGGACTTAGAACATGTCCTAATCACATTAAGAAGAATTAAATCGGGTTGATCTGAGGCTTGGGAAGCCATTAGCTCTGGTTAATGGCAACTGTGAGGACACTTTGGGCTTTCAGCGGGGGCCAGAAGAATATAATAGAAGGGAAAGGCCTCTGCTTAAGGGGCATAGCACAATATTCAAGGACATTATGAGAAAACAGATCTTATCACCTCTGATTTTGCTTCCATTTTTTGCTAAGAATAAAAATGATGATTCCTGCTGGGGAGAGAGTTGGGAAAAGTGGATAAATGAACACTGAAATCCTGTAGTAAGTCACCATCTTCCAGGCTCCTGAAAGGATCAGCAGATGTGATTGTTGAACCTGTATCAGGGATCTTGAAGGAACTCTAGGAAAACAATGAACCCGCCCCAGAACTGGACTTGGGCAGAGTTTTGCTGATATCCAGAAAGGGGAAGATGGGTTCTTTCAAACTCTAGCCTCGAGGAAGATTCTAGGGCAGATTATTAAAGGTGAGCCCTTCGGGAGGGAGTTGGTCATCAGTGAGAACCAGCATGGGTTGAGGAAGAATTAAGACACAGCTTTCTTCTTGAACCAAATGCATTTACTTCTTATCTGACTTAACCGGGTTCCAATTTTGACCGCCCTTCCCTGCCGGGTTATCTCTCTTAGGTACAGCTCCAATGTGTCACTCCTCCATCCATGATCCTTACATGAGTATTTCTTCCTACTGAATATGGCTGCGGTGGGGCCTGATCGTGGCTCTCCATAATCTGATCCCAGCCTCCTTCCTCGACAGAAGTCACCCAGGATGTTCTAGTGAAACAGTGGGGAAAGATGCGACCAGCAGTGATTTTAATGAATGTATTTCAACTTGGAGTTGCCTCTAGGAGACTGCTATGAACCTCTGTCTGCCCTGGCTCCTGTTGTGTTCAATGTCTTTATTATAATTTAGATCAGAGGGTCTTAATCGGAGGTTCTTGGATATGTTTCAAGGGGTTTGGGAACTTGGATGGGAAAAAAATTCCCATTTTTGCCGTTGACTTTTAATTGAAATTTTGCATTTCCTTCAATTACGACTGTAGGGAACAATCTGTTATTCTCAGAAGGGGTCCATGAGGCTTCCCCAGGCTGTCCCCAGAGTCCCTGGTGCAGAGTCCTTGCCGTAGTGCGATGGAAGCATAGATGGCACGTTACCCATACTTTTCAGCCTTACATGAAATGGGAGGATAGCTAATATACCCAGGAGTCTGCCTCCCAATGTATCTCTGGGCCAGAGCAGTGGGATGGATCTAATAAGATGGCACTTAGTAGGGATGAATGCAGAACTGGTGAAGTGACACAGGGACGTGGCTGGAGAAGTGTTTGCTTAAAAAAAAAAACCCAACAAACAACTTGGTATTTTACCAGACTGCAAGGTCAATGTGAACTTTATGTATGACAGAGCAGAAAGTCCAGAACCAAACCAAGCTGAGAAAACTGCTGTGCCCCAAGCCTCCCTGACCCGGGAGGTGGCAGTCCCGTTATCCTCTGTCCTGATCAGGACAGGTCTGGAGTAGTGGGCTCATTTTAAGGGGGACCAAGGGAGGGTGAGCTGGAGTGCCCCTTGACACCTGGCTGAAGCAACCGCAGACGTTTAATCCCAGGAAGGAGAAGACTTAGGCTTGAGGG
This sequence comes from Sminthopsis crassicaudata, assembly GCF_048593235.1. Lineage (NCBI taxonomy): Eukaryota > Metazoa > Chordata > Mammalia > Dasyuromorphia > Dasyuridae > Sminthopsis > Sminthopsis crassicaudata. The sequence continues at coordinate 202,965,028 of NC_133622.1, forward strand.
CGGAGTGGGTACCATAAGTATTTTCGAGTATTTGGAAGGTGGATGT